>NC_092051.1:51811077-52129647 GCF_003086295.3 Arachis hypogaea
CTGAATATATGTTTCTGGAGGAACTTTAGTACTGTTTTAGTATCATTGGTGGGTGTGGCAATGGCCTCTACCCATTTTGATACATAGTCAACTGCCACCAGAATATAAGTGTTGAGTATGATGGTGGGAAAGGCCCCATGAAATCAATTCCCCATACATCAAATAATTCAATCTCCAAGATTCCTTGTTGAGGCATGGCATAACCATGAGGCAAATTACCAGCTCTCTGGCAACTATCACAGTTACGTACAAACTCTCGGGAATCTCTATAGAGTGTAGGCCAGTAGAAACCACATTGGAGGACCTTGGTGGCTGTTCGCTCACCTCCGAAATGGCCTCCATATTGTGATCCATGGCAATGCCATAGGATCCTCTGCGCTTCTTCTCTAGGCACACACCTACGAATTATTCCGTTTGCACATCTCTTAAAGAGATAGGGTTCATCCCACAAGTAGTACTTTGCATCAGTAATTAATTTTTTCTTTTGTTGCCTGCTGTACTCTTTGGGAATGAACCTTGCAGCTTTGTAGTTTGCAATGTCTGCAAACCATGGTAATTCCTGAATGGCGAACAAATGCTCATCCGGAAAGGTTTCAGAGATCTCAATAGAAGGGGAGGACGCCCCTTCCACTGGTTCTATCCGGGACAGATGGTCAGTCACTTGGTTTTCTGTCACTTTTCTGTCTCTTATTTCTAAATCAAACTCTTGCAGAAGTAACACCCATCTTATGAGTCTGGGTTTTGAATCCTGCTTTATGAGTAGATATTTAAGAGTAGCATGATCTGTGTACACAATCACCTTGATCCTACTAAGTATGACCTAAACTTGTCAATGGCATAAACCACTGCAAGCAATTCTTTTTCTGTGGTTGTGTAATTTTTCTGGGCATCATTCAGAACACGGCTAGCGTAATAAATGACATACAGAAGCTTGTCATGCCTCTGCCCCAGTACTGCACCAATGGCGTGATCACTGGTATCACACATTAATTCGAATGGCAATGTCCAGTCTGGTGCAGAGATAACTGGTGCTGTGACCAGCTTAGCTTTCAGAGTTTCAAACGCCTGTAGGCATTCTGTGTCAAACACAAATGGCGTGTCAGCAGCTAGCAGGTTGCTTAGAGGTTTTGCAATTTTTGAAAAATCCTTTATAAACCTCCTATAGAATCCTGCATGCCCCAGAAAGCTTCTGATTGCCTTAACATTGGCAGGTGGTGGTAATTTTTCAATTACCTCTATTTTAGCTTGATCCACCTCTATTCCCTTGTTTGAAATTTTATGCCCAAGGACAATCCTTCAATCACCATAAAGTGACATTTTTTCCAGTTTAAAACTAGGTTGGTCTCTTGGCATCTTTTCAAAACCAGTGTCAGGTGATCAAGACAGGAGCTGAATGAGTCTCCATATACTGAGAAGTCATCCATGAAGACTTCCAGAAATTTTTCCACTATATCAGAGAAAATAGAGAGCATGCAACTCTGAAAGGTTGCAGGCGCATTACACAGCCCAAAAGGCATCCTTCTGTAAGCAAATACTCCAGATGGACATGTGAATGCTGTTTTCTCTTGATCCTGGGGATCTACTACAATTTGGTTGTAGCCTGAATAGCCATCCAAAAAGCAGTAGTAATTATGACCTGCTAGTCTTTCTAACATCTGGTCTATGAATGGTAAAGGAAAATGATCCTTTCTGGTGGCTGTATTGAGCCTTCTGTAATCAATACACATGCGCCACCCTGTAACTGTTCTTGTAGGAACCAGTTCATTTTTTTCATTATAAATCACTGTCATGCCTCCCTTTTTAGGGACAACTTGAACAGGACTCACCCAGGGGCTATCAGAAATAGGATAAATAATCCCAGCCTCCAGTAATTTAGTGACCTCTTTCTGCACCACTTCCTTCATGGCTGGATTTAGCCACCTCTGTGGTTGAACCACTGGCTTAGCATCATCCTCCAATAGGATTTTGTACATGCATCTAGCTGGGCTTATGCCCCTAAGGTCACTTATAGACCACCCAAGAGCTGCCTTGTGTGTCCTTAGCACTTGGATTAGTGCTTCCTCTTTCTGTGGATTTAAAAGCAGAGCTTATGATCACTGGAAAAGTATCACCTTCTCCAGAAATGCATATTTCAGGGATGGTGGTAATGGTTTGAGCTCGGTTTAGGAGGTTTTTCCTCTCCCTGAGGAAATTTCAGAGGCTTTTTCAATTCCTCTGAATCCTCTAGATCAGGCGGAACATCTTTAAAGATGTCTTCCAGCTCTGATTCGAGACTCTCAGCCATGTTGATCTCCTCCACCAGAGAGTCAATAAGATCAACTTTCATGCAGTCTTTTGGTGTGTCTGGATGCTGCATGGCATTGACAGCATTCAATTTAAACTCATCCTCATTGACTCTCAGGATGACTTCCCCCTTTTGAACATCAATGACAGTTCGTCCAGTTGCTAGGAAAGGTCTTCCTAGAATGAGAGTAGCACTCTTGTGCTCCTCCATTTCCAGCACAACAAAGTCAGTGGGAAAGGCGAATGGCCCAACCCTGACAATCATGTCCTCAATCACGCCTGATGGGTATTTAATGGAGCCATCAGCAAGTTGGAGACATATCCGAGTTGGCTTAACTTCTTCAATTAAACCAAGCGTTCTGATGGTGGATGCAGGTATTAGGTTGATGCTTGCCCCAAGATCACATAAAGCTGTCCTGGTGCAATTTCCCTCTAATGTGCATGGTATCAGAAAGCTTCCGGGATCTTTAAGCTTTTCAGAAAAGCTTTTCAGAATGACTGCACTGCATTCTTCAGTGAGGAGAACTCTTTCAGTTTCTCTCCAATCCTTCTTATGACTCAAGATCTCTTTCATGAACTTGGCGTAAGAAGGTATTTGCTCAAGTGCTTCTGCAAACGGAATCTTTATTTCAAGAGTCCTGAGATAATCTGCAAAGCGAGCAAATTGCTTATCCTGCTCCTCTTGGCGGAGTTTTTGAGGATAAGGTATCTTGGCTTTATATTCCTCAACCTTGGTTGTTGTAGGTTTATTTCCTACTGAAGTGGTTGAAGAAGCCTTTTAAGATGGGTTGTCATCAGCACTTGTGTGTGTCTGATCCCTCTCTGGCAATTGAGTGCCAGAGTTAGAAGCTGGAGTGACGTTAGACGCCAACTCCTCATCTGTTCTTGGCGTCTGAACGCCAGAACTGCGCTTCTTTTGGGCGTTCAACGCCAGTTCCTTGCTTGTTTCTGGCGTTGAACGCCAGTCCTGAGCATGGTCTGGGCGTTCAGCGCCAGCCTTCCACCCAATCTCTGGCGTTTTAACGCCAGAATTATTTTTTCCTGGGCTCTTACTGTCCTCAGATGGATTTTGGGTGGTTTGCTCATTTCTTGGCTTCCTGCTGCCTTGAGATGGGGTATTTAATGTTTTCCCACTTCTTAATTGAACTACTTGGCATTCTTCTGTTATTTGTTTTGACAGCTGCTGTTTTGTTTGCTTCAATTATTCTTCCATATTTATATTAGCCATCCTTGTCTCTTGTAGTCTATCTTTGAATTCGGCTAACTGCTGTGTTAGAAAGTCCAATTGTTGATTGAATTCAGTAGCTTGTTCAACAGGACTGGGTTCAGTAGTTACTGTTTTAGCCTCTTCTTTCATGGAAGGGTCACTACTTAGGTACAGATGCTGATTTCTGGCAACTGTATCAATGTGCTCTTGAAATTCTTCAATTGTCTTCCTCATGTGGATAGATCCACCAGCTGAGTAGTCTAGAGACATCTGAGCTCTTTCTGTAAGCCCATAATAGAAGATGTCTAGCTGAACCCACTCTGAAAACATCTCAGAGGGGCATTTTCTTAGCATCTCTCTGTATCTCTCCCAGGCATCATAAAGAGATTCATTATCTCCTTGTTTAAAGCCTTGGATGTCCAGCCTTAGCTGTGTCATCCGTTTGGAGGAAAGTATTGATTCAGGAATTTTTCTGTCAGCTGTTTCTATGTCTTTATGCTAGCCTTAGGTTGGTTATTTAACCACCTCTTAGCTTGGTCTTTTACAGCAAATGGGAACAGTAATAATCTGTAGACATCCTGGTCTACTTTTTTATCATGTATTGTGTCAGCAATTTGTAAAAAACTGTGCCAGAAACTCTGTAGGTTCTTCCTGTGGAAGACCGGAATACTGGCATCTTTGCTGCACCATGATAATGAGCTGAGGATTCAACTCAAAGCTACTGACTCCAATGGAGGGTAGCAGATACTACTCCCATATGAAGCAGTAGAGGGGTTAGCATATGACCCATTGTCCTTCTGGACTGTTCATTTTCGCTAGATCCATGATGGAGAAAGGGAGATGATGTAAAATAGAGAAGAAATATTTTTATTTATTTAATTATTATTTATTTCGAAAAAAAATAAATTAAAATAAATAAATAAAAATGGGTGAAGATTTTCAAAAATGAGGAGAGAGAAAGTAGTTAGGAAGTTTTGAAAAGATATGAAGTTTTTTTTTTTTGAAAAGGTTTTAAATTTGAAATAAAATTGAATTTAAAGATAAATTTCGAAAATTTGCTTTAAAATAGAGAGAAAAAATATTTTTGAATTTAAAGAGGAGAGTGAAAAACATAAGATAGCACACGATTTAAAAATTTTAGATCTAATGCTCCTTGTTTTCAAAAATTTTGGAGGGAAAACACCAAGAACATCAAACTTAAAAATTTTAAGATCAAGACACAAGGAAAACTTAAAACACCTTGAAGACTCACAAGAACACAAGAACATGAAGAAAGAAACCAAACTTAAAATTTAAAAACCAAATAAATTTTTGAAAACCAAAGAAAAATTAACAAGAAAATACCAAACTTAAAGTTTGGCACAAGATTTAATGTAAAAATTATTTTTTGAAAAAGAATTTTAAAAAGAAGGTACCTAATTACCAAGAACACAGACCAACACTCTAGCCAATTGGGCAGTAAATGTAACACTTGTTTTTTTTTTTTGGTGACTTAAATGTAACACTTGTTTTGAAAAAGTATTTTTAATAACTAAGAAAAAATATTATAAAATTTTTTTTGAAGAGAATATAAAAGACTCTGACCCAAAAGACAAAATTTCCTGATCTAAGCATAGGATCCACCGTCAGTTGTTCAAACTCAAACAATCCCTGACAACGGCGCCAAAAACTTGGTGCACGAAATTGTAATGTCAATGTTCACATTACTCTCTTACAACTTCGCACAACTAACCAGCAAGTGCACTGAGTCGTCCAAGTAATACCTTACGTGAGTAAGGTCGAATCCCACGGAGATTGTTGGTTTGAAGCAAGCTATGGTTATCTTATTATTCTTAGTCAGGATGCCAACAACAGTGTTTTTCAAGTTCAATTGTAAAAAATGAGAGGGCATAAATATAAATACTTATTGTGCAATGATGGAGAATATGTTGGAGTTTTGGAGATGCTTGTCTTCTGAAATTCTGCTTTTCTCTGTTTTCTGATTCATGCACGCAAGTCCTCCTATGGCAAGCTGTGTGTTGGTGGATCACCGTTGTCAATGGCTACCATCCATCCTTCTAGTGAAAAGGGTCCAGGTGCGCTGTCACCGCACGGCTAATCATCTGCAGGTTCTCAATCGTACCGGAATAAGATTTACTATCCTTTTGCGTCTGTCACTATGCCCAGCACTCGCGAGTTTGAAGCTCGTCACAGTCATTCAATCCCTGAATCCTACTCGGAATACCACAGACAAGGTTTAGACTTTCTGGATTCTCTTGAATGCTGCCATCAATCTAGCTTATACCACGAAGATTCTGATTAAGAGATCCAAGAGATATTCATTCATTCTACGATGAACGGGAGTGGTTGTCAGGCACGCGTTCGTGGGTGAATAATGATGATTGTCACGTTCATCACATTCAGGTTGAAGTGCGAATGGATATCTTAGATAGGAACACGCATGGTTGAATAGAAAACAAAAACACTTGCATTAATTCATCGAGACACAGCAGAGCTCCTCACCCCCAACAATGGAGTTTAGAAACTCATGCTGTCAAAGAGTACAAAATTCAGATCTAAAAATGTCATGAGATCCAAAATAAATCTCTAAAAGTTGTTTAAATACTAAACTAGTAACCTAGGTTTACAGAAAATGAGTAAACTATGATAGATAGTGCAGAAATCTACTTCTGGGGTCCACTTGGTGTGTGCTGGGGCTAAGACTAAAGCTTCTCACGTGCCTGGGCTGTTTTGGGCATTCAACACCAGGCTGTAACCTATTTCTGGCGTTGAACTCCAACTTGTAACGTGTTTCTGGCGCTGGACGCCAGACTGCAACATGGAACTGGCGTTGAACGCTAGTTTACGTCGTCTATCCTTGAGCAAAGTATGGACTATTATATATTGCTGGAAAGCCCTGGATGTCTACTTTCCAACGCAATTAGAAGCGTCAATTGGACTCTTGTAGCTCCAGAAATTCCATTCCGAGTGCAGAGAGGTCAGGATCCAACAGCATCAGTAGTCCTTTTTCAGCCTGAATCAGATTTTTGCTCAGCTCCCTCAATTTCAGCCAGAAATTACCTGAAATTATAGAAAAACACACAAACTCATAATAAAGTCTAGAAATATGAATTTTTCCTAGAAACTAATGAAAATAAACTAAAAACTAACTAAAACACACAAAAAACTATATGAAATTAACCCAAAAAGCGTATAAAATATCCACTCATCAGTTAGTAGGTACTATTATGAAGCAGTTGATAAATTCTTGAGTGAAATCTTTTTTTTTTTATTACACAACAAAGATTTACCTTTTGAAAAAAAATAGTTGTTTCAGATGGGCAAATTGACTTCGATTCTTGAATAATCAATATCACTTTTATTTCTATTATAATAAAATCTTTTCTTTTTTGTGGAAAGAGCCTGTATCAATAATTATTATTTTATGTATGGACAGGTCAAGAGTTTAAACACAAAACCTTTCTATCACTCTACAAGAGCTAAGACAAGATATTGTGTATTCATATTGTCTTTAGCAGTTTCGATAGGTGTTTAATTAAAATTATTAAACTTTAAATTTAATTAAATTTATAAAATTTTTATAACAAAAATTACTATGTATATTTTTACTTAAAAAAATTATTTTATATATTTTTATATATTATCCTGTGCAGAACATGAGTATATATACTTTTTTTTGTCGGAGGGGATCAAAGACCACAAAGAAAACAAGAAAGACTAACAAAACCTCTTAATACTGAGGTGCTAGAAACATCAGATAAAAGAGCTAGACTAATAGCAGCTAGTGCCACATAAAAAATATGGACCCCAAGGGAGAAATTTTGCTCGTGTTTAGCAAGCTTATCAGTAATAAAATTTTCTTCTCAAGGAATGAACATCCAAGTGACATTTTAGAGGCGAGCTTCAAGAATCTTTATCTCCTCAACAAGAGAGGCGTAGGATGTGTAGTAGGTTGCTGTTGAGTTATAAATTTCATAGTCACACTAGAATCCAATTCAACAACAATATGATACAACCCATTTGTGATAGCAATTTATAGTCCATGGATAATGGCCCAAAGCTCGGCATGCATAATGGAACAACTCCTGAGGTCACAAGAGAATCATTTCAAGAAGACATTCAAATGATTTCTAAAGATACCCTCGCAAGTTGCGTTATTGGCACGTGCCATGAAAACTCTATCAACATTGAGTTTAATGATTCCTTCTTGGAGAGGCAGCCATCAGATAAGGCAGTCAGCATTGCAGTTGATAGTCTTTGGTTGGAGGATAGATCGAGAGAGACGAGTATATTCATCATTCCTCGCCTTAATTTGTTCTATTGCTGCTCGAATGGAGTTCGAGCTACTATCGAAGACCAGCTTGTTATGAAGATACCATAAAGAGGATATAGTAACTCCGAACATGCACTGCCAATCCTTAGTCTTTAAGAAATTTACAAATAAATAGTCTTATGAGTTTGCATTGAATAATTCAACTATTTAAGTTAGTGGCAGGAGTGAGCGCCAAATACACATTGCATACCAGCAATACTATAGCACATGAGTGGTCCTTTCCTCTTGCATGTTACAACGAGGTCAACCAACAATGGAAAAAAGGTGACATCGTCTTCTTTTTGCATTAGTTAGTATAGCCTCATACACAACTAACCAAAGAAGAAAACAAATATACTTAGGACCACACCAGTGTTAGATCAAATTAAAAATTCTATTAAGTATTGGAGAATTGCCAAGAAGGACAAAGTAGGTATTCTTGAGCTTAAAAGATCCATCCAGGGAGAGGTTCCACACAACATGGTTAGGCTACTCCCAAGAAGAAGAAGGGGACATTGCTGCTATTTTTCGCACCGCAAGTAAAATTAGCATTCGGATCGGATGAGTTTTTTACTCAAAATCGATTCGAACCGCATTGTGAACACTCCTACTCAAGTGTAGCAACTTAAAAGGCAAAAACTTTGTACTCTTAGGCTTGGTTCGGTAAATCTTTTCGAAGAGGTGCTTGTACTTTTTAAAAGCTCAAGCTCCTCATTTTGTGTTTGGTAAATCAAAAAGACCATGTGCTTATGCTTATAGCTTTTAAAAGATCGAGGTATTTTTGAAAGCATCTAAAATAGAACTTTTTAAAGTTGGCTTGTACTTTTCAAAATTTAAAAGTCTAATATAAATTCATATGTTAACTAATTTTTAAATTTAATACTTGTATTTATATCTATTATAGTATTTTTAAATTTTAAAAAGTATTTTACCAAACACAATTATTATTATTTGTATTTATTAAAAATTATTTTTAATTTAAATTACCAAAAATAAATGCTACAACTTTTAAAAAATAAAAATTTTACCAACCTAAACTTTAATAGGTCTCAGCTACGAATTCGAAGTATTGATAATGCATATTTGCTATCTTTTTGGCTATATAGATTGTAGCATTCTTTGGACCAGTATATGGGCTTCTAATGTCCGTAACAATTTCATAGTGCAAGTTGATTATACATTACATTTTTAGTTGCATTTAATAGAAACTCGCATGAAGATATTCAGATTTATTTTTATGTTAAAATATAAATGATAAATATTTATATACTCACATAATTAGTTTAATTAAAAATAATTCATAAACCACTATTTTATGGTTTATCTTGTGCTCATTTGAGTGATTTTTATTAAGTCTTTGCTCACTTATTCATATAATTTGCATGATTTTACAATTCCTTCCTAAATTCTGTGATATAGTTGAAAACATATTTCCTAAGCCTTTAAACTGTTAATTTTAATTATATTTTATTACCATTCGATGCCGTGATCTGTGTGTAAAGTGTTTCCAGGCTTTATAGGGCAAGAATGGCTTAGAGGATGGAAAGGAAACATGCAAAAGTGGAAGGAACGTGAAAAATGAAGTTTTGAGAAGCTGGCAGCGACGCGCACGCGTGCCTAGCGCAGAAGACAAGCGACGCGTACGCGTGACAAGGAATTTGGCCAAATGACGCGCACGTGTGAGTGACGCGTACACGTGACAGACGCCACATGCAAAAAGTTACAGAAAGTGCTGGGGACGATTTCTGGGTTCCTTTTTGGCCCAATTCCAAGCCCGAGAACACAGAATAGAGGCTGCAGAATGGGAGAATCACAATCATACTTTCATTCACATAATTTTAGGTTTAGATGTAGTTTCTAGAGAGGCTCTCTCCTCTCTCTAGGTTTTAGGATTTCTCTTAGTTTTAGGTTTATTTCTTCTCAATTCCAGGTTCAATGTTCCTTTAATTTAATTTCTTTTCTACTTTTATTTGTCTTGGTATTCTACTTTATCTATTTCCCCTATTGATTACTTTATGTTGCTACTTGGTTTATGAATTCTCATGTTTAATTTGATTTTCTATTTAATTCAATTTGAAGTATTTCATATTTATGATTTTAATCTAGCTTTTTACATTCTTAGCTTGAATTGATTAACTGGAGACACTTGAGTTATCAAACTCCTTGTTGATTGATAATTAGAATTTACTGGTTAGTTTGGATCCCTCTAAAGCTAGTCTTTCCTTAGGAGTTGACTAGGACTTGAGGAATCAAATTGATTAGTCCACTCAACTTTCCTTTATTTAGTAAGGGTTAACTAAGTGGGAGCAATGAACAATTCTCATCACAATTAATAAGGATAACTAGGATAGGACGTCCAGTTCTCATACTTTGCTAAGAGCTTTATTAGTTATTATTTTAATTCTTGAAATTTACTTTTCCTGTTCATTATTCAAAATCCAAAAGATACAATCCCATAACCAATAATAACCACAGCTCCCTGCAATTCCTTGAGAGACGACCCAAGGTTTAAATAATTCAGTTATTATTTTTATTGTGTTTGCTTAAGTGACAAACAAAACTTTTGTATGAAAGGATTCTTGTTGGTTTAGAAACTATACTTTCAACGAGACTTTAATTGTGAAATTCTTTACTGGCAAAAAAACCGTTCATCAAAATGGCGCCGTTGCCGGGGATTCTATTTCATTTAATAGCTTATTGGATTGTGAATTCTATCTCTTTCTGACTCACTTCATGCTTTGGCTTTCATTCCTCTTTTGCCCATCTACTGCTTCTGTTACTTCAATACTGTTTGCCTTCCTGTTTCTTTGCTTTAGTTTGATAAATAGTATCCTGGAATTTCTGTTTTTTAAGATATCTGATCTAAAAGGGGAAGGCAAGGCTAAAGCCGGCACGGGTAAAAGGAAAAGAGGACAGTCAGCTGTCGCTCTGTCAGATATTCTGCATGATGAATCCTGGCGTGAGAAGAACTTCATTCTGAAGGAAAAAGAAGATCAACTAGTGCCTGCTTCTGACCCAGTTAAATTTGTAAACCTCTACTGTGAATTAAAATTTCCGGTCTTTGCGGAAAAGAGGCACCTCTATTTTGAAAGGACTCTCAGAATTTCACCTGCCTTACAGCACTACACTACAGAGCAAATTAAACAGAGGGGTTGGTTCTTTCTAGAGAGGAATCTGACAGCGTTAACGCGTCCTGGGTCCGTGAATTCTACTGCAACTATTACAAGACGATCCTGGATGCAGTACAGCTAACAGGAAATCAGATCTTGGTTACTGAGGAGGCCATAGAATATATCCTCTATTTTTAGCCTAAATCAAACGAGCCAGATGGTTATCAGAAGGCTGAGGAGTCCCTTAGGTTTTTGAGCTTTGACGGGGATGCTGTGAGGCACACCATAGCCATTGATCCTGCTGTTCCCTGGGCTATGGGTAAGTCGACGGTGACTCCAAAGGGTATCAAGATTATCTATCTTAATGATGAGGCTCGCTATGGCAACAAATCCTAAGTAACTATGTGATGCCGAGCACTCACGAGTTAGAGGTGCCAGCTGCTATGATCATTCTCATCTGGTGCGTTATGGAAGGCAAGTACCTGTACCTTTTGCGGTTCATCAGGAAGTACATGGGTAGGGTTCATGTTCGAGGCACTCTGCCATTTTCCTATCTAATTACCCAAATGGCCCACCGAGTTGAGGTGCCTTGGGAGCTTGAGGATGAGAAGCCACCATCTGCCGACTACAAGAAGATTATCCCACATGGCAAGCGGTTCGAAACTTTAGGCCACAGACCACCTTCTATTACTGCCTCTACTGACGCGGCCACATCCTCCGCAGCACCTTCAGTGCCTGCCCAACCTCCCACACCCACAGCACCATCTTCTGCTTCCCAGCCCATCTACCATCTAGTGCACCGCCTCTTTGAGCGCATCGATTAGATAGAGTGCCGCACTCAGCAGCGTATTGAGCAGTCTCAGTGTCGCAACAAGCAATGCTATGAGCATCTAAAGCTGATGATGAGGACTGGACACACTGACATCCCTTCCAAGCCTGACACACCATCAAAGCACTCTGAGCAAGAGAAGAATGAGCAGGAAGAGGAGACACAGGTGGCGATCCAGCCGCCTGCGTAGCAGGAGGAGCCTCAGCTTGAGTGGCAGGCAAAGCCACAGGCCCCTACACAGCCAGAGTCCACAGAGCCAGCAGCAGCACCCCTTCAGGAGGCGATGAATCTTCACACTGAGCTTGACTGAGCATCGAGGACGATGCTGTGATATAAGTGTGGGGAGATCGCCATCTATGGCAGGTTCTATTTTTAGGTGAACTATTTTAGACCTTCTATCCTATTTTGCCTTGTTTTCTTTTTGCTTTATTTTCTTTTATTTTATTTTACTTTATTTTTCTTTTAGCACTTGCACATTCAATTTCTACTGTACTTCTGTTTATTTCTACTTTAGTACATTTTGCACCTCTGTATATATTTTAGATATTTAGCTTAAATTGCACCTTTAGTTTATTAGTGGTGATATGGAAAAATATGGATTATTAAGTTTAGTTTACCCTTTTAGCATATGAGAATTTGGTTTAATTGAAAATAGAGAGTAAACTAAAAATTTTTAGTTTTCCATAATCACAACAATCCATTTAGTATATATATATATAGTGATAAATGTTGGTCAATTGATGACAATTTCATTGAATATATTTATTTTTAGGAAAGGCATTTAAAGATTTACATTGCTTTGAGTTAAAACTTTTTATCTTTACTTGCATGATATACATGACTGGAATATGGTTTTGAGCCAAAGAACACTGATGAGCGGATAATTTATACGCTTTTTGGCATTGTTTTTAGTATGTTTTTAGTATATTTTAGTTAGTTTTTATTATATTTTTATTAGTTTTTATTCAAAAATCACATTTATGAACTTTACTATGAGTTTGTGTATTTTTTTTGTGATTTCAGGTATTTTCTGGCTGAAATTGAGGGACCTGAGCAAAAATCTGATTCAGAGGCTGAAAAATGATTGCAGATGCTGTTGGATTCTGACCTCCCTGCACTCGAAGTGGATTTTCGGGAGCTACAGAAGCCCAATTGGCGTGCTCTCAATTGCGTTGAAAAGTAGACATCCTGGGCTTTCTAGAAATATATAATAGTTCATACTTTGCCAGAGATTTGATGGCCCAAATCGGTGTTCCAAGTCAGCATAGAAATTCTGGCGTCAAAACGCTAGAACTGGCATGAAAGCTGGAGTTAAACGTCCAAACTGGCACAAAAGCTGGCGTTTTACACTAACTGTAAGACCCAGAACTTTTGAAAAGTCTTATTATGCTCAAGTCTCAAATCATACGGTTATTTATAGCCTTAATTTCGGAAATCATTTTATTAAAGATAATTAAGGCAAGTTTTGATTTATGGGATTTGAGATAAGTTATGATTATTATCCAATTTCACAATTATTGGATTATTTTCTATATTCAGAGTATAAAGTTGGTAGTTGTGAAATAATAAGGATTTCTATATGATTTGAATTAAATAATTAATATTTTCAATATTAATACTGCTACTTTGGAAAATAAAGGATTTAATTATATTACTCCTAATTATTTGATTTGGATATTTTATTAAAAATAATTTGTGAAATTGGTGAGCAAATAGTATTTTCTATACATAATTAGTGTTGGATTTAAATTGGGTTTCAATTACTATATTACCCTTACTTTTATTTGAAATTACAAAAGTAACCCTAATCCTAATTTTTGAAAATGAAACCCTAACCCCGAAAACCCTAACCCGGCCCGTTTCCCCCACAACCCAACATCTGCAGCCTCTCCTTCCCAATCAACGCGCACAGCTTCCCTCACCCAGCAGCAAGCAATACACTTTCCCCCTTTTCTCCAACGGAATGCAACACATACACAAAACTATGAAAGAAATATGAAACAGAAGGGGGAGAGGGGTGAGGAATCCACGGAGAAGGAAGGAAGAGGGGAAGGGGGGAGCGTCGCCGCCGCGCCGTCACCGGCTCGTCTAGCTGCCGCCCTGCCGCCGTCATCCTCGCAGGCATGAAGGAAGCCCCTTGCTGCCACTGCTACCCGTGAAGCCGCCGCCGTCGCGATGGAAGAGGGAACCGCGCCCTTCAGCCGCTGTCTATGAAGCCTGGGTCACCGTTCTGCCTCGCCATCACCACTGAAGCTGCACCCAACCTAGCCGCGCCGCCGTCCCTGCGCCATCGCAGAGCAGATCTGAGGCGAGGGAGAGGACCGCGATGGGGGAAAGAGTCACGCCACCCAGTCGCTGGCCTGCTCGCCGCCAGCATCCCCGGTGTTGTCGCGAGGAAAAGAGAGAGAGCTCCGCCAGAGGAGAACCGTTGCGGAGGTGTCCCTGCCACTGCGCCCAGCTGCTGTTGGGAGCCTTGTCGCCGCTCATGGGGGTGCGCCGGTAAGCCTCTGCCGCCGAAAAACACCACTGCCGTCACCGGAAGGCTTTGTCGGTAAGGATTTTTAAGCTGGTTCTCCTTTTCTATTGAGCTTCTGGGAACTTCATTGTCGCTACATGTTGTTCAGGTCCCTGCTGCCACTTGAGGTGGCAGCCGGGCTACCGCCGAACCGGTTCAGAGACCGTCGCTATTCGGTTCAGCCATTCTCCCTCAGTCTTGGTAAGCGTTTTGGTTCGAGGAGCCTTTTGTCGCTATTCTGATAATTTTGGCTGAGGCGTTGTAGCGTTATTTGTCACAGGGTTGTATATCGATGCTTGCGTGTCGTGCTCGGAGTTCGCGGCTGCTTCGCTTCGCTAGTTCAGTAAGTATTTATGTTTCGGAAAGCCTCGCGTTAGTATTCTGTGGTGTTTGGTTAATGAATATGAGTTTTGATAATGTGGGGTCGAGTCCTGATCACTATGTGTTGCGATTAGAGTCGTGGCTGCTGAAAAAGCAAGTGGAACCGAGTTGTTGGTTGCCGTCAATTCGGGTTGAGGCGGAAAGGACTCAGTGAGGTGTTTGGGCTGTAGTTTCGCGTGTCGAGGTAGGGGCGCTTTCCAAAAACTATGTTTTGTGTATTGGAATTATTACATATGGATACTGGTGCGAGATATTGTGTATTTGGTGATTGTATCTGCCTTATGTATTATTTGATTGACTTGAATGACTATGGATGTTGGTTTGGCTGAATTGTTGTGCGGCTTTGTGAAATGTAATGTATGAAGTTGATTCTTTAAAGATTTGAAATATGAGTTTCATTCGTTGAGGATTGGTTTGAATTGAGTCAATTATTTTGATGATGTGAAAGATAGAATACTCTTGAAATTCAGCCTGGGTTGCTTTAATTGATTTGGTTTTGATAAACGATTTATTGCTGAACCGATTCTTTAAAGCTTTGGAAATGAGTTAAATCGGTTGATATTGAGTTGACTTTGAAATGGTTTCTTGAGATATGCCACTGGGGCGACTGTTGGATTTAGCTTGCTTTGAATTGATTTCTGGTTTGAGCCGTTGAAAAGGAATGAGAAACGGTTTAGTTGGGACCCGAACCGGGTGGCAAAAGTCCAAGTTTTAGGGGAGGTGCTGCCGAAATTTTTACAAAATCCTAGTCTTGTTTGAAAAGTTATTTAAAAAGGATTGGATTTGAGAAGTTTTATTATTTGATTTATTAAGAGAATATTTATATTTTCAAGCTTAATTTATTTAGTGAACTTTATGCCTTGAGTTTGACTTATTTAGAAATGAACTATTTTTACCGTTTGAATCACTGAAGGAAAGAATGATGCTCTAATATTGATTTCAATATAAAAAGGAGCTTTTAGTGATTTCAAAGGAATCTAGACTTTTGGTTGAGTAATTAAGTTTGAGGCATTTTGGAAGAGTTAGAAAAATGGATTCCAAAAAGAAACCTGAAAATGGTTTGATTCAAATGAACCGGTTTCTTTTCAAATGAGTTGATTTTTGGACCGGGTTGGAACTTGTGATTTTGTATGGTCAGTTTCATAATAAATTCATTTTTATTTACTTGAACCGAGAATCCATGATTTTAAGAGTTTCAATGAATTTTAAGGAATTGATATAGGTTGACCTTCCCTAAATACTTGGGACTCTACCGAGAAACTTTTGTTATGAAATCCCTTTGTTGTATGGGTGATTTTGGATACTTTGAAATAAATCCTTAACTTGCCATGGATTTGGAAGTTTTGGAAAGAGAATGCCGAGAGTGGCTTTGTTTTAAAAAGGGAACTCACTTTGAGTAATTTTGGCTTATGAGCTTGAGATGATTTGAGAAACAAGATTTCTAAAGCCAAGGCTGAAAAGAGTTGAAACTTGATTTCAAAGTGAAGCGATTTGAGAAAAAGTGATTTATGGCTTAAATGCCGGTTTTATGAATTTGATGATGTTGGATGGTGGAAGTGCTGTTTTGTTATAGGCCGGAATGGCTGTGTATGATTATGAATATTGGCTGGTTCTGGATTGAACCGTGAGCCGGAATGGCTGTGTATGATATTGATTTATGGCTGATTGCCGAATGAGTTATGGGCCGTATGGCTGACTATGAATTATGAATTTAAGCCAGATGGCTGAGATGGATGTTGATCCATGGCTAGGACTGAATGAATATATGCTTGAGATACTTGGGTAGTAGCAAGGGTTGTGGTTCGTCCCACTTACTCCAGGTCAGAGACTGTGATGCCTGGATAGTAGCAGTAGTAGTGGTGATTCCACTCGCTCCAGGTTGAGCTTTTAAACACCTGCCTGGGTAGTAGCCGCAGTAGTGGTTATTCCACTGGCTCTGGGTTGAGCGGGTAGTAGCAATGGGGTTGTAGCTCAAACCTACTTGCTCCGCAATGGGTGTTTCTGTCCATGGTTAGCTACCAGGACGTGTCAGGTTGGCTATATAACCGACAGATGATATCATCAGCCACTAGGGACAGGCATGCATCATATGCATCTATGTGACATTGTTTGGGTGTGCATATTATACTTGGTTTGCCTATGTGATTAATTGCTAATTGTTCTACTTGCAATAACTGTTTGTTTGTTTTTGCATCTTCCTAATTGTGTTTGCTACTGGGACTCTGTTGGACTGTGGCGATTGGTTGATGGTTGGATTGTTTGGGCCTAGGGCCATGGTTGGAATGAGATGAACCGATGGTTGATTTCGGTTTTGTGTTTCTAGTTTGGAATAAAATATGAAAGGCTATTTTGTTTCAGCATAGATAAACCGTTTTGAAAGGCTTTTGAGTCTTTGAGAATTGAATGGTTCCTCTTTTAGAAAAGATTTTTTACTTTACTTTCATTGTAAACCGTTGTTTTTGAAAAGAGGCATGAGACGATTATTAATCACTGGTACGGTTTATCTTCATGTATCCTATTACAGTAATTCCCGAAAACCCTCTACTGAGAACCCTTTCGAGATTGATGTTCTCACCCCCCTACATTTTTCCCCTTTCAGGATATGGGCGCAGAAGTTACGAAGAGCTTATTTAATTGTTGTCGTGATGCTCTGTATTGTTTTAGTTATGGTTTATTGTACCCTCGCCTTTATCTTGCTTGATATAATCTGTAAGAGGGATAGGAATTGTATTGGATTATGTTTGTAATATTACTTATATATATGTATGTATATATATGGATGTATTCTTTATGAGTTTTTTTAAGTTGTATGGTATCTATGGAAGTACGTTATCGAACAAAAGTAATTTTGGGAGCGGTATTGCGGTTTAAAGTTTTAAACAGGCTCATATTTTAGTATTAAATAGTATAAGTGTCGTCGTAATGTCCGAGCTATCAGAGTAGCGCAGCCGGAAACGTGAACTTTGGTAGTTAGGGTGTTACATTATGGTATCAGAGCAGTCCTTCTTGTAGAGCCTGAGGAATGGACCGACTATACTTCAATTGCATACTCTGGGCGTTTGTCATGTACTAAGTCTTGTCGAATGACGAGAATTAGAGCTTTATGCACATGACGGTCTATTGATTAACGCTGTTAGTCTCGCATTGCATAATTCTTGGTATTAAGTTTGGCTGGCTTAATACTAGTGAATTTTGTATATGAAAGCACTGATGGGTTATCATAGATGAAATACGAGTTTTGAGTAAAGTGAATCGCGGGTTTTGGGAACGTTAAAAACTATTTCTCGAGGCTATTTAGTTGTGTGTCTTGAATTCTATTCGAGTCGATCTGTTCTTTTATACCCTAACCTGAAGTTCTTGTTTGCTAATCCTCTTGAAAAGCAGCTTGATTTTTTCAACTCTATTCCCCTATTCATATGCATTCTTGTTTGATCTTAATTGCATATGCTTGTTTGGAATCCTTGTTGCTTCTATCTTCCTCTGTTTGAGTTCTTCTTGATTCAAGTGTTCTTTGATATAGCTTTGAACTTGTCTTAATGCGATGTGCCTTTTAACTCCGGGTTCTGAGTTCATTCTTTGAGAAATTGTTGATTCAGTTTTCTCTTATTTGACAGTGAGTACAGCCAATTTTGAGATTTTTATAAAAAGTGCTGTTGATTAGATATATATACTTATCTATATATGAAACTCGAGATTTCTTATACAGTTTAACAATTATTTATTTCTAATACCTCACCTGTACTTTTACTGGTTTGCGGAACTGCATTTACTACAATTTGACTTTCTAGTAATTTTACTATAGTTCTAATGCACATCTTCGTTTGATTATTTATTTGGGGTATTTTTCAAAATTCTGGAAAGAAAGGGAATTTTTCACTTTTATCCCGGTTGAGTTTCATTTGATAAACTTTACTTAATTCATTTTTATTTGAGTTTGATTTAGCATACTACATGGTTTATGCCATTGTTGATCTTTTGAAAATGTTGGACTCATAGCTTTCTTCTTATGAACGGACTTGCTCCCTCTTAAGCTTTTCACCTCTATGGATGTCATACGTGATTCTGTTTTTAATTATACCTCTACCTTTTGGGAGCACTACAACCAATCTCAGCTTTCCTTTCTCTGGTGAATCTCATCCTTATATGAGTCAACTTGATTTGTTTCAATTTCGTGCATCGTTTATTCTCTCATTATCTCTACCAGAGAATTTAATCAAAGATTTACCTTTGAGAAATTACTAATGATTGAGTTGTCTTTTCCTATGACTTTTGTATTCTTTTGAATCAATTGGAAGCTTGTTTGATGACTCATGCCTAGTGAATCTTGTTTGGACCACTTTGGTTTAAGATCCTTTCTTACAAGGCTGGACTCCTTTTTAGTACATCTTAAACTTCTTGAATGTTCTTCTGAGATAGTGATTTTAAGAACACTTTTGGGAGTCTTGTTCTGAACTTTTTAAAGAAGTTTTGAATTCTCTTGTAAGAAGTTTTAAACGGAATTTATTTTCTGTTGCTTGATTTAGATTGAAACCATTGTTCAATTTTGACGAAGTTAATTTAAAGTTGGGATGCACTATTTTAAATGAAGTTTTGAAAATTTTTCTTGTTTAGTGGAAACCGGTTCGTTTGTAATACACCACTTATTTCCTTTACCAAATTGTAAGCAAATTTTTACTTCGGAGTTTCTTTTCTAAAAAGAGTTTAACTTCCTCTTTCGTACTTGCTATAAATATTATACACGCTTGTTTGAATATGAAATTTTGAGAATTTTGAACAAGCATTTGATTACTTCCGAGTTTTTATGAACTGCTTTTGGTTAGGTTGTGCATCTAACTATCCTTCTAAAATATTTGAGGAAATATTTTAGCTCTTAGCCAAACTTGTGTGCATTTTGTTTTTAAAACTCTACATGATCTATTTCAACATGAAATTGTATTGAAGTAAAGCCACGTTTATGCTTTTGCTACTCTCTTGAAGAATGTTTGTTGCTCAACTTTTCTTCTAGACTGCAAAGTGGTTTTTTCGCAAGTTTTCGATTCTTTTATAAACAATGTATTTGGAAGTATTTTTAATCATGCTCTTAAGTTCTGTGAGTTTTGCCTTGGGTTTGAGATATTCTTTTCTGTAAATCTCATACTTCTTTGGCTCAGCTTGAATTGGTATCAAGCTAATGCGTTGACTTTCTTCTTATTTGTCCTGTTGAATTTTCTTGATCCAAGGGTTATTTTTGAAGTTGTCGATGAAATTGTGTCTAGCAAACTTCATTACTTGAGTATCCTTGTTTAACTAGAATTGGATACATTCTCTCAAATCTATGAGTGCGACCCTTGATATTTGACTCTTCTTTCTAAATGTGGTATCCTTTTGAGTAGGCTCGAGAATTGTTTTGATATCACGTGCGATCTGTAGATGTAGTAACGTGATGCGTTAGTTCTTTAAGATGTGATATGTGTATACGGAAGTTGAAGCAGTAAGTGTGCAACGTTATGAGTTGTGGATGTTTTGTTCCTTGCGAACGGGTTGCGATCGTTAGGCTTATGATCGGATATGGGGATTGTAAAGTGCTTGATGGAGTTGGAAAGTTGAAGCTTTGAGGTTGATGTGAGATTAGTGTGCAGATGTTGAGCACGTCGTTTTAACTCCATCCTGTTTTATAGCCTTCGATGCCTCGTTCTTCTACCACATGTCGAACCATGTCACCTTTTTGCCTTGAGCCTGTCTTGTAATGTTTGCTTTGCAACCATACTCCTACCTTTACATCCTTATGCTTATAACAATCAAAGTATTTGAAAAATCGTATATATATGATTATATTTTGAGATATTTTTGCTTATTCCTTAAATGTGTTCAAGGGTGAACTGTTATGGAATTTCTTTCATTTTGTATCAATTTTCGAGGGCAAAAATTTTTATAAGGTGGGTAGAATGTAAGACCCAGAACTTTTGAAAAGTCTTATTATGATCAAGTCTCAAATCATACGGTTATTTATAGCCTTAATTTCAGAAATCATTTTATTAAAGATAATTAAGGCAAGTTTTGATTTATGGGATTTGAGATAAGTTATGATTATTATCCAATTTCACAATTATTGGATTATTTTCTATATTCAGAGTATAAAGTTGGTAGTTGTGAAATAATAAGGATTTCTATATGATTTGAATTAAATAATTAATATTTTCAATATTAATACTGCTACTTTAGAAAATAAAGGATTTAATTATATTACTCCTAATTATTTGATTTGGATATTTTATTGAAAATAATTTGTGAAATTGGTGAGCAAATAGTATTTTCTATACATAATTAGTGTTGGATTTAAATTGGGTTTCAATTACTATATTACCCTTACTTTTATTTGAAATTACAAAAGTAACCCTAATCCTAATTTTTGAAAATGAAACCCTAACCCTGAAAACCCTAACCGGCCCGTTTCCCCCACAACCAACATCTGCAGCCTCTCCTTCCTAATCAACGCGCACAGCTTCCCTCACCCAGCAGTAAGTAATAACTTCCCCCCTTTTCTCCAACGGAATGCAACACATACATAAAACTATGAAAGAAATATGAAACAGAAGGGGGAGTGGGGTGAGGAATCCACGGAGAAGGAAGGAAGAGGGGAAGGGGGAGCGTCGCCGCCGCGCCGTCGCCGGCTCGTCTAGCTGCCGCCCTACCGCCGTCATCCTCGTAGGTGATGACAAGTCATCCTAGCCTATTTTAGCTAGTCTTTTTCTCTTGTTTTCATTAGAATTATGCACTTTCTTGAGCTACAAGCAAGCTAATTGAGTAGATATTCATGTTTCCCTTGATTGAACCAACCATATATGAATTCATGCCATTTCATGAGGTTTTATGCTACATTTGTTGCATATTATGAAAGAATGAATATCTCATGATTTTGAGCATAGCTTTGATGAGTTTGGTTGATTAATGATAGGTGAAGAAAGCTTGGAGAAAGGTTGAAGCAAGAAGGAATGGCTAGGAGTGAAGAGAGGACAATGGAATAAGTGAAATTGAACCAGGAAGCAAAAAGCTGGACCTAAAGTTAGCATCAAACTTTTGCACAAACTTTTGGTTGAAAAGTTAGCCCCAACGTTAGCCCCCTAACTTGGAGGCTAACGTTGGAACTTGAAAATTCTCCCCTGGGCTTCAAAAGTTTGCGCCAACGTTAGCCCCCTAACTTTGAGGCTAACGTTGGCACAAGAATTTCTCCCCTGGGCTTCAAAAGTTTGCGCCAAAGTTAGCCCCCTAACTTTGAGGCTAACGTTGGCACATGAATTTCTCCCCTGGGCACCAAAAGTTTGCGCCAACGTTAGACCCCTAACTTGGAGGCTAACGTTGGCACATGAAAATTCAAGGAAGAGGAGCAAAAGTTTGCGCCAACGTTAGCCCCCTAACTTGGTGGCTAACGTTGGCGCCACTAGCACACAAGGCAAGGCCAATGTTAGGGTCAAAGTTAGACCCCTAACGTTGGCACCAACGTTCATACCAGCAAGTTTTGTGGGCTGCTATGAAAAGTTGGAGCCAAAGTTAGACCCCTAACTTTAGCTCAAACTTTTGGTCCAACTTTTGCAAAACTCAAACCCGGTTCAATTGGTTCACTTTGGTTCTTCTTCAAACTTCAAGAGCAATCAACCAAGGCCTCTTTCAACCCAATTCCACCAAGAGCAAAGGCCCAACTCAAGGCTTGAAGATCATTGGAAGAAAGTGTATAAATAGGATAGAATTCAAGTTCTTTGGAGAGCTTTCCTTTTGGAATTTTCATAATAGTTTTCGGAGAGCTTTTGTTATTGAGTGAACTTTAATTTCTTTGTTTTCATTGCTTTCAATTTCATTTTACACTTGTCTTGGATCTTGGATTGGGGAATTGAAGAAATTCTATTTCAATCTCAATCTTGGATCTCTGTTTCTTTACTGCTAATTGAATTTCATTTCCGGTTAATTGCTCTTCATCTATTTTCCTAGCAATTTACAATTTCCTTGCAATTGTTCTTGTTGGATCTAGGAAGGCATTGAGATCTAGACTTGGTTTTCTAGTCTCTGGGTCCTGAGATCTGAATTTCCCATTTCACTTCTCTGTTTACTGCTTTCTATGTTCATTTACTTTTCTGCTTCATATCCGGTTCAATCCCAATTCCCTTTCCCTCTTCTGTTTAATGCAATTCAACTTTTCCTTGTTTAATTTCTGCAACCCACGTCCCAATCCCCTTTACATTTCAAGCAATTTACATTTCTTGCACTTTAAGATTCCGCAATTTACATTTCTTGCATTCTAAGTTTCTGTTATTTAATTTCTTGTTCTTTAAGATTCAGCAATTTATTTCATGTTCTCTTTAATTCCATGCACTTTAATTTACATTCTGCAAAATCACAAAACACTCAACCAAACCTTGATTCGCTTGACTAAATTAACCACTAAGCTAAAATTGCTCAATCCTTCAATCCCTGTGGGATCGACCTCACTCCCGTGAGTTTTTATTACTTGATGCGACCCGGTGCACTTGCCGGTTAGATTTGTGTGTTTTGGGAGAAAATTATTTTTCCTCCAAAATACTCATCAAGTTTTTGGCGCCGTTGCCGGGGATTGATTAGATTGACAATGATTAAGTGAGGTGGTAATCTAGATCAAGCACTTTTTCTTTATTTTTCTCTAATTTTGACTAACCCACTAACTGTTTGAAGTTTTGTCTCAACCGGCTACACTCAATTTTCAAGAGAATCACTATGTTTTCTATTGATTGATTCATATGTCACAGGAAAGAAGAACATCCCAACATGAAGCCGCAACTCATTACACTAATAGAGAACAATTGTTCTTATGGTGGAAATCCCTTGGAAGATTCTGAACAGCATCTATCTATTTTTCTGAGGATCTGCGATGTTGTCAATCATGATGTGTACAAGCTCTTGCTATTCCCTTTCTCACTAAAGGATGAGGCAGCACAATGGCTTGAAACTCTTCCCCAAGGAAGTATCACTAGTTGGGATGGTCTGGTTGCCAAATTTCTAGCCAAATTCTCTACATCCCGACAAAACATCAAGATGAAAGAGGAAACACATCCATTCATGCAAGGAGAGGAAGAACCATTGCTCAAAGCATGGGAAAAATACAAGAAAGCAAATGACAAAGTGGCTTTCCAAGCATTTTATGAAGGATTAACCCCAGAAATGAGAAGAGCAGTAGATCACTCCTCAAATGATTTACTCAGAGCAACAGCAACTAGTCAAGGAACTGCAAGGTTCAACGACAAGAGAACCAACAACCAACACTCATTTGAGACACCACAGAATGCAACTTTGGAGGAAGATACAATGAATTTTGAAGGAGTGAAGGCAGTCATGAATCAAAGCAAACAGCTACATCAGCAAACTCAGCAACAATTGGAGTCAATGGCCAGACAAATTGATTTTCTCCACTCCACCACAGTGAATGAACGATTTCCACCATGGAAGCCACACTCTTATTTCAGAATGAGAGAACCTCAACATCAGGAACCAAGGAACTTCAACTCCAACAACCAACTCACTAACCAAAATGCCTGCCACCCACCACCCACATCTCACAACCCACCACAAGCACCACCTGAACCTCAAAGACTCACCAACTTGGAGACCTTGATAGAAAAAATGATGAAACACCAAGAAATAACAAACAAAAACCATGAAGCCTCATTGAAGATCCTGGAGAGGCAGATTGGGCAGCTCTCCAAGCAAATTTCTATTGAGAGACCTTCAAGCTCACTGCCCAGTGACACAATCCCAAATTTGCAACAACATCACCACACAATCTCACAGAATTCTCAAAGGATCTCCAATCTAGAAAGTGGAGTAGAGAGAATGATGACACATCTAAAGAGGATGAACAAACACTATGAGGACCTACTCGGGGGAATTGGGAAGCAAATAGAACAATTAGCCAAAAACCCCACAGAAACAAGTAAGAAGGAAGCAAAGCCTCACTTAGATGGACAATGGGACAAGGAGAAGAAAGCTCAGAATCTGAAATAAGCAAGCACAGAGGATGTCAAGCTAGTGACAATAAAAGAGCGCTTGTTGGGAGGCAACCCAACCTGAGGTAGTTTTCCTTTCATAACTATTTTAATAAAAAGGTTAATTAGTTTATCTACATTGCAAGAAGCTAAGTTTGGTGTTGCACACCAAAACAATATAAGGGAGAATGAAGGATTCTAAGTTTGGTGTTTCACCAAAATCCCATCATAAAACACATTCTCATTTTCTGCATAATGCTGGCTTCAAGCATGATGGATGAACTAGTTAACTATTCTGCTGTTTCCTAGTTTTCAGTTTTGTCATTTTTGAAAAAGAAAAAGAGTTTTACACATGGTTAATCTGATGCACAAGAACCATTGGCAAGGTACTAAGTTTGGTGTTCTCACACCAAAGTAAGTACAAAGGCCCACAAATAAATCCTGCATGCTAACCATTGTTTCTAAGTGCTTGGGAAACAAGCAACTTCCAATATCATTGCAGAGCATCATACAAGCCTTTGGAGGGATTAAGAATCATCAACCAAAGAAACAAAAGATGAACATAAAGGTCAGCAATGGTGATGAGAAGGAAAGCAAGTGAACTCCAACAGGTTGTATTGTTAAGTGACTGTTTACATCAAATATTGCTGCTATTGCAAGTTGCTGCCTGTCTGCATAATATAGTTTTTTATATACCCCTGCCTGCATGCATAGCATGGTTTTCCTTTATAATTCAATAAGCAAGATGCCTGATCATTCACAACATTCTTATCTTCAAAACTTGTTTGCACTCAATTTTCAAGAAATGCATCACATGAAAGTTCTTTGAAAAGAAGGATTGAGGAATTAAACAATTTTGAGGCAAGCAAAAGATTAGGAGAAGTGGTGGTTCTAGTTGTATGATTATGTATTGAGGTTGCATGCTTGTGAAAACTTGCATGGGAGCTCATAGGCGGGACATGAAGTTCAAAGAAGTATTGTGGAGATTCTCAAAAATCTTTTGATCCAAGAAGCAGCAAACAAAACAAAAGAAAAGAAAGAAAATAAAAAAAAAAACAAAAAGAACATGGCCCAAAGCTCTGAGCATTAATTACTAGGCAGAAAAAGAAAGAAGAAACAAAACTCAAAGAGTTGTTAGCCTAGTAAATGCTTGTGGTTGAAGTGTGTCAAGGAAAGAGGCTTGAGCAAGTAAATCCTTAGGGGTGCTTTAACACCTAATACCTTAAAACCAACTGGTTTAGGAGTATTGATTGAAAGCTTATCTAAAGAGCCGCCTTGAGACATGATACTTAGAGTCGAGGCCAGAGCACAGAAACTATAAGCTGCTTCAAGGTGATTACATATAAAGAGATCTCCATGATACCATTTGGATGAAAATCCTAAGACCTACGACTCCCAATATGTAAGGACTAGTGAGCACTGAAGCCCTTGCATAAACATATGATTTAGAGTTCACCCCACTGTTACTTGATCACTTCACTCACTGTACTTTACAAGTGTTCCTCAATCCATCTTAATTGAAAGAATCTCTGGGCATAATTCATTTCTTGCTTGAGGACAAGCAAGCTTTAAGTTTGGTGTTGTGATGACAAGTCATCCTAGCCTATTTTAGCTAGTCTTTTTCTCTTGTTTTCATTAGAATTATGCACTTTCTTGAGCTACAAGCAAGCTAATTGAGTAGATATTCATGTTTCCCTTGATTGAACCAACCATATATGAATTCATGCCATTTCATGAGGTTTTATGCTACATTTGTTGCATATTATGAAAGAATGAATATCTCATGATTTTGAGCATAGCTTTGATGAGTTTGGTTGATTAATGATAGGTGAAGAAAGCTTGGAGAAAGGTTGAAGCAAGAAGGAATGGCTAGGAGTGAAGAGAGGACAATGGAATAAGTGAAATTGAACCAGGAAGCAAAAAGCTGGACCTAAAGTTAGCATCAAACTTTTGCACAAACTTTTGGTTGAAAAGTTAGCCCCAACGTTAGCCCCCTAACTTGGAGGCTAACGTTGGAACTTGAAAATTCTCCCCTGGGCTTCAAAAGTTTGCGCCAACGTTAGCCCCCTAACTTTGAGGCTAACGTTGGCACAAGAATTTCTCCCCTGGGCTTCAAAAGTTTGCGCCAACGTTAGCCCCCTAACTTTGAGGCTAACGTTGGCACATGAATTTCTCCCCTGGGCACCAAAAGTTTGCGCCAACGTTAGACCCCTAACTTGGAGGCTAACGTTGGCACATGAAAATTCAAGGAAGAGGAGCAAAAGTTTGCGCCAACGTTAGCCCCCTAACTTGGTGGCTAACGTTGGCGCCACTAGCACACAAGGCAAGGCCAACGTTAGGGTCAAAGTTAGACCCCTAACGTTGGCACCAACGTTCATACCAGCAAGTTTTGTGGGCTGCTATGAAAAGTTGGAGCCAAAGTTAGACCCCTAACTTTAGCTCCAACTTTTGGTCCAACTTTTGCAAAACTCAAACCCGGTTCAATTGGTTCACTTTGGTTCTTCTTCAAACTTCAAGAGCAATCAACCAAGGCCTCTTTCAACCCAATTCCACCAAGAGCAAAGGCCCAACTCAAGGCTTGAAGATCATTGGAAGAAAGTGTATAAATAGGATAGAATTCAAGTTCTTTGGAGAGCTTTCCTTTTGGAATTTTCATAATAGTTTTCGGAGAGCTTTTGTTATTGAGTGAACTTTAATTTCTTTGTTTTCATTGCTTTCAATTTCATTTTACACTTGTCTTGGATCTTGGATTGGGGAATTGAAGAAATTCTATTTCAATCTCAATCTTGGATCTCTGTTTCTTTACTGCTAATTGAATTTCATTTCCGGTTAATTGCTCTTCATCTATTTTCCTAGCAATTTACAATTTCCTTGCAATTGTTCTTGTTGGATCTAGGAAGGCATTGAGATCTAGACTTGGTTTTCTAGTCTCTGGGTCCTGAGATCTGAATTTCCCATTTCACTTCTCTGTTTACTGCTTTCTATGTTCATTTACTTTTCTGCTTCATATCCGGTTCAATCCCAATTCCCTTTCCCTCTTCTGTTTAATGCAATTCAACTTTTCCTTGTTTAATTTCTGCAACCCACGTCCCAATCCCCTTTACATTTCAAGCAATTTACATTTCTTGCACTTTAAGATTCCGCAATTTACATTTCTTGCATTCTAAGTTTCTGTTATTTAATTTCTTGTTCTTTAAGATTCAGCAATTTATTTCATGTTCTCTTTAATTCCATGTACTTTAATTTACATTCTGCAAAATCACAAAACACTCAACCAAACCTTGATTCGCTTGACTAAATTAACCACTAAGCTAAAATTGCTCAATCCTTCAATCCCTGTGGGATCGACCTCACTCCCGTGAGTTTTTATTACTTGATGCGACCCGGTGCACTTGCCGGTTAGATTTGTGTGTTTTGGGAGAAAATTATTTTTCCTCTAAAGTACTCATCAGTAGGCATGAAGGAAGCCCCTTGCTGCCACTGCTACCCGTGAAGCTGCCGCCGTCGCGATCGAGGAGGGAACCGCGCCCTTCAGCCGCTGTCTGTAAAGCCTGGGTTACCGTTCTGCCTCGCCATCGCCACTGAAGCTGCACCCAGCCCAGCCGCGCCGCCGTCCCTGCGCCGTCGCAGAGCAGATCTGAGGTGAGGGAGAGGACCGCGATGGGGGAAAGAGTCACGCCACCCAGTCGCTGGCCTGTTCACCGCCAGCATCCCCGGTGTTGTCGCGAGGAAAAGAGAGAGAGCCCCGCCGGAGGAGAACCATTACGGAGGTGTCCCTGCCACTGCGCCCAGCTACTGTTGGGAGCCTTGTCGCCGCTCATGGGGGTGCGCCGGTAAGCCTCTGCTGCCGGAAAACACCACTGCCGTCACCGGAAGGCTTTGTCGGTAAGGATTTTTAAGCTGGTTCTCCTTTTCTATTTAGCTTCTGGGAACTTCATTGTCGCTACATATTGTTCAGGTCCCTGCTGCCGCTTGAGGTGGCTGCCGGGCTACCGCCGAACCGGTTCAGAGACCGTCGCTATTTGGTTCAGCCATTCTCCCTCGGTCTTGGTAAGAGTTTTGGTTCGAGGAGCCTTTTGTTGCTGTTCTGATAATTTCAGCTGAGGCGTTGTAGCGTTATTTGTCACAGGATTGTATATCGATGCTTGCGTGTCATGCTCGGAGTTCGCGGTTACTTTGCTTCGCTAGTTCAGTAAGTATTTATGTTTCGGAAAGCCTCGCGATAGTATTCTGTGGTGTTTGGTTAATGAATATGAGTTTTGATAACGTGGGGTCGAGTCCTAATCACTATGTGTTGCGATTAGAGTCGTGGCTGCTGAGAAAGCAAGTGGAACCGAGTTGTTGGTTGCCGTCAATTCAGGTTGAGGCGGAAAGGACTCAGTGAGGTGTTTGGGCTGTAGTTTCGAATGTCGAGGTAGGGGCGCTTTCCAAAAACTATGTTTTGTGTATTGGAGTTATTACATATGGATACTGGTGCGAGATATTGTGTATTTGGTGATTGTATCTGCCTTATGTATTATTTGATTGACTCGAATGACTATGGATGTTGGTTTAGCTGAATTGTTGTGCGGCTTTGTGAAATGTAATGTATGAAGTTGATTCCTTAAAGATTTGAAATATGAGTTTAATTCGTTGAGGATTGGTTTGAATTAAGTCAATTATTTTGATGATGTGAAAGATAGAATACTCTTGAAATTCAGCCTGGGTTGCTTTAATTGATTTAGTTTTAATAAACGATTTATTGCTGAACCGATTCTTTAAAGCTTTGGAAATGAGTTAAATCGGTTGATATTGAGTTGACTTTGAAATGGTTTTCTTGAGATATGCCACTGAGGCGACTGTTGGATTTAGCTTGCTTTGAATTGATTTCTGGTTTGAGCCGTTGAAAAGGAATGAGAAACGGTTTAGTTGGGACCCGAACCGGGTGGCAAAAGTCCAAGTTTTAGGGGAGGTGCTGCCGAAATTTCGACAAAATCCTAGTCTTGTTTGAAAAGTTATTTAAAAAGGATTGGATTTGAGAAGTTGTATTATTTGATTTATTAAGAGAATATTTATATTTTCAAGCTTAATTTATTTAGTAAACTTTATGCCTTGAGTTTGACTTATTTAGAAATGAACTATTTTTACCATTTGAATCACTGAAGGAAAGAATGATGCTCTAATATTGATTTCAATATAAAAAGGAGCTTTTAGTGATTTCAAAGGAATCTAGACTTTTGGTTGAGTAATTAAGTTTGAGGCATTTTGGAAGAGTTAGAAAAATGGATTCCAAAAAGAAACCTGAAAGTGGTTTGATTCAAATGAACCGGTTCCTTTTCAAATGAGTTGATTTTTGGACCGGGTTGGAACTTGTGATTTTGTATGGTCGGTTTCATAATAAATTCAGTTTTATTTACTTGAACCGAGAATCCATGATTTTAAGAGTTTCAATGAATTTTAAGGAATTGATATAGGTTGACCTTCCCTAAAGACTTGGGACTCTGCCGAGAAACTTTTGTTATGAAATTCCATTGTTGTATGGGTGATTTTGAATACTTTGAAATAAATCCTTAACTTGCCATGGTTTTGGAAGTTTTAGAAAGAGAATGCCGAGAGTGGCTTTGTTTTAAAAAGGGAACTCACTTTGAGTAAATTTGGCTTATGAGCCTGAGATGATTTGAGAAACGAGATTTCTAAAGCTAAGGCTGAAAAGAGTTGAAACTTGATTTCAAAGTGAAGCGATTTGAGAAAAAGTGATTTATGGCTTAAATGCCGGTTTTATGAATTTGATGTTGTTGGATGGTGGAAGTGCTGTTTTGTTATGGGCCGGAATGGCTGTGTATGATTATGAATATTGGCTGGTTTTGGATTGAACCGTGAGCCGGAATGGCTGTGTATGATATTGATTTATGGCTGATTGCCGAATGAGTTATGGGCCGTATGGCTGACTATGAATTATGAATTTAAGCCAGATGGCTGAGATGGATGTTGATCCATGGCTAGGACTGAATGAATATATGCTTGAGATACTTGGGTAGTAGCAAGGGTTGTGGTTCGTCCCACTTACTCCAGGTCAGAGACTGTGATGCCTGGATAGTAGCAGTAGTAGTGGTGATTCCACTCGCTCCAGGTTGAGCTTTTAAACACCTGCCTGGGTAGTAGCCGCAGTAGTGGTTATTCCACTGGCTCTGGGTTGAGCGGGTAGTAGCAATGGGGTTGTAGCTCAAACCTACTTGCTCCGCAATGGGTGTTTCTGTCCATGGTTAGCTACCAGGACGTGTCAGGTTGGCTATATAACCGACAGATGATATCATCAGCCACTAGGGACAGGCATGCATCATATGCATCTATTTGACATTGTTTGGGTGTGCATATTATACTTGGTTTGCCTATGTGATTAATTGCTAATTGTTCTACTTGCAATAACTGTTTGTTTGTGCTTGCATCTTCCTAATTGTGTTTGCTACTAGGACTCTGTTGGACTGTGGCGATTGGTTAATGGTTGGATTGTTTGGGCCTAGGGCCGTGGTTGGAATGAGATGAACCGATGGTTGATTTCGGTTTTGTGTTTCTGGTTTGGAATAAAATATGAAAGGCTATTTTGTTTCAGCATAGATAAACCGTTTTGAAAGGCTTTTGAGTCTTTGAGAATTGAATGGTTCCTCTTTTAGAAAAGATTTCCGACTTTACTTTCATTGTAAACCGTTGTTTTTGAAAAGAGGCATGAGACGGTTTTTAATCACTGGTACGATTTATCTTCATGTATCCTATTACAGTAATTCCCAAAAACCCTCTACTGAGAACCCTTTCGAGGATGATGTTCTCACCCCCCCTACATTTTTCCCCTTTCAGGATATGGGCGCAGAAGTTACGAAGAGCTTATTTAATTGTTGTCGTGATGCTCTGTATTGTTTTAGTTATGGTTTATTGTACCCTCGCCTTTATCTTGCTTGATATAATCTGTAAGAGGGATAGGAATTGTATTGGATTATGTTTGTAATATTACTTATATATATGTATGTATATATATGGATGTATTCTTTATGAATTTTTTTAAGTTGTATGGTATCTATGGAAGTACGTTATCGAACGAAAGTAATTTTGGGAGCGGTATTGCGGTTTAAAGTTTTAAACAGGCTCATATTTTAGTATTAAATAGTATAAGTGTCGTCGTAATGTCCGAGCTATCAGAGTAGCGCAGCCGGAAGCATGAGCTTTGGTAGTTAGGGTGTTACACTAACTATTCTAGCTTACTCATTTTCTGTAACCCTAGGTCACTAGTTTATTATAAAAACTATTTTTAGTGATTCATCTTGTACCTCATGACACTCTACACGTTTCATATTGTATCTTCTACGGCATGAGTATCTAAACCCCATGGTTGGGGGTGAGGAGCTCTGCTGTGTTTTGATGAATTAATGCAATTACTACTGTTTTCCATTCAATCACGCTTGCTTCCATTCTAAGATATTCACTCGTACTTCAACTTGATGAATGTGATGATCTGTGACACTCATAACCATTCTCAACCTATGAACGCATGCCTGACAACTACCTCCGTTCTACTTTAAACTGAGTGCTTATCTCTTAGCCTCCTGGTTCAGATCAGAGTCTTCGTGGTATAAGCTAGAATCAATTGGTAGCATTCTTGAGATCCGGAACGTCTAAACCTTGTCTGCGGTATTTTGAGTAGGATCTGGGATAGGATGACTGTGACGACCTTCAAACTCACAAGTGCTGGGCGTAGTGACAGACGCAAAATGATCAATGGATCCTATTCCAGCATGAGTGAGAACCGACAGATGATTAGCCGTGCGGTGACAGCGCATTTGGACCATTTTCACTGAGAGGATGGATGGTAGCCATTAACAACGGTGATCCACCAACCACTACCACAAATATGGGCTTTAACAATGCCAAAATTTGTAATGCCTTAAAACCGTTCTCTTAGATGGTTTTAGAGAACGGTTTTTTAAACTATTGCTAATGAAGTTCAATTTTTTACTACGTTATAGCGACAACATAAAACCGTTCTCTTTGACTATTTCAAAGAACGGTTTTATAACCGTTATAATGATTTGTTTTTAGGCAACGGTTTTTTATTGTTGTTTAAATATTTGTACAAAGGATACGCATAAGAACCGTTGCCAATATTGTAATACTTTAAAATCGTTCTATTAGATGATCTTAGAGAACGGTTTTTACAATGTTGCTGTTGAAATTCAATTTTTCACTATGTTATAGCAACAAAATAAAACCGTTCTCTTTGACTATTTTAAAGAACGATTTTACAACCATTACATCAATTGTTTTATTAAGAAATAATTTTCTAATGTTGTTTAAATAATTTAATAAATATTATTTATGGAGAAAATAAATTTAAAACAAAGATTAGTTTTTGTTCCATTCAATTTTCGCTCTAAAATTTAACATATAATATTTTTTTACACTTAAAGAAAAACTAAAAAAAACAATTAGAACCCTAACGCAAACTTTCTGCTCATTCCTTTTCCCTCCCTCTAGTGACCCCTAACCCACCACCATAACCCATTATTCATCATCTTTCTTCTCTCTACTAGTGAGTCCTAACCCACCACCATAATCCACCATTCATCATCGTACGTTAGCCATCATCGCATAACTTCACGCAACTCTCACCGTACCATCGAGCCCCAATCCGCCATAATATGAACTCTTTATTTTTATAAATTAATCAATTAAGAGTAATTAAATTAGTTTTATTAATATTTAGAGTTAAGTTAACTAATATTCTTGTGTAATTTTTATAATTGGTTATTTCACATAATTTGAAATTAAAAATTCAATAATGAAAAAACTATATATAATTTAATTTAATTAATTTCTATTATGAATAAATTATAATTTATTTTATTAATTTGAGTTCTTAGAAAATTAATTTATTAAAAATGATTAAATTGATTTTTATAAATACTTCAAGTTTAAGTTAATTAATATTTATGTACAATTTTTATTATAATTAGTTATTTTATATAAATTAAAATTAAAGAGTTGATAATAAAAAAATAATAAAAATTTATATCATTTAATTTGAATAATTGATATTTTTAGTTCAAACTGTCTTTCACAAAATGTGATTAATATATTTATTTTATAATTTAAAATTAGAAATAATTATTTAAGCTCATTAAATTCTAAAAATAATTTTTAGAGTAATTCTAATTATATATTTTATCTAACACTAAATTCCCAAATAAAACCCTAATTTAACGATTCCTAACCTTAACAAAATGTAAACATACACACAGTCACATAAAGAACACAGTCACATAAAGAAGGGGAAACACAGAGAGGAGGAGGGGGGAACGAGAGAAGAGGGGGAGCTCGAAGAGGGAGGGGGAGGGGATCAGAGAACGGGAAGGAGAGGAGAGGGGAAGGGAGAAAGGCACTGCCGGTGGTGACCACAGCCACCATCACTGCTGACCTTGAGGGGAAAACGAGAGTGAGAGAGAGAGAAACAAACAGAACGCGCGACGCGAGGAACAGAAGGAGCTTGTCTTCATTGCCGCCGTCGCCGCGCCTTGCCGCCGCTGCCGTGCCTTGCCGCCGCTGTCGCTGGAAGGAACCAAATAAGGATAGGAGGTCGCTGTTGATGCTACTGCAGAGAGAAAGGAAGGGACGCGTGTGAGAAAGTGACGCAACAGAGGAGGAGTCGTTCCTCTGCCGCCGCCGCCGCCGGAATTCCTGGTCGCCGCCGTCGTTCATGGTGAGTTGGTTGTGCCCTAGCTACCACAACCACCATTTCTAAACTCTTATTGCTCTGTAATAATCCTATAGCTCAGGCAAGTCAATTTTTCGTTGTGAATCCTTTTTTCAAATTGTGTTCTATGTAGCTTGTAGACTGGTTGTGCCCTAGCATTCATTTATTATTCTGTGTCTGATCTTCACAATTTGTTACAGAATGCTGCTGTATTAATTGCTTTCCTGATTTTTGTTGTGTTCCACAAGGTGTGTGTATCTCTCTCTAATGCTATTTTATCTAATGAAAGAAGCTTCCATTATTTTCTTTTCTTTGGTTTGAGAAGTTGAAGGAAGGTGATGTTGCCCCAGTCGTAGTCATTACCTCTAAAGTATTATTTCTCGTTTTACCCTTAACAAGTGGTGTGACTATTGGGGAAGGATTGATATATAAGACACAAATTTGTGACTGACTTCTAGATTTCTAGTTACCAAAAACCTCAAGTACCTGGTAGTTTCTAAATGAATTCTCATGTGACACAAACAAATACTATTCTGCTTCCTAATTTCCAACAAGTGTTTTCATTGTGACGGAGCTGAAATTAAAAACCATCTGTAGCATCTGAACTATGTCTTCAATAAAGCCTTTCATTCATTTCTGCAAGCTTGCCAGGATCTCTGCTACCAGAAAATGGTGTTGTCGTCACCAGACGTCACTGCTGGAGCCTCTGCCAGCTTGCTTTCCATTGGTTGCGCCACTACCGGGGCTGCTGCTGCTCTATCGTTCTGTTTTTTCATAGCTGCAGTGAGTTTCTGATCTAAAACCTTTATCGTTATTGTTGTGTTATATGCTTATTAAGGGTTTTGGGTGTTAACGTTTCAGCGTTGAACCACTGTAACTATGAAGCGTTTTGTGGCTAATGCCGCTGCTATTTGTTTGGTTCAACACTGTTGCTGCTGCTACTGCTGCGAGTTAGGACGAAGGGGTCAGGCTTAATTTCTGTGGATTTCGATACGTTGAGGTAGGGGATTCGTTTCCAAACTAAAGATTTTAAATCATGAATGCCAATAAAGTTTATCGAATAATTGTAAATAATTTATGATTGTCTAGAATGACTAAATGATGAGTTTGAGTTTATCGAATAATTACAAATAATTTATGATTGTTTGGGAATGTTGAAAATTCTTATTGTTAGCTGATTGTAATGAGAATTTGTTTAGTTTGTGGCTATGAATGGTGATGGATTTGGAATTATTTATTAAATTAAAATATGATAAATTGATTTTGAAAAAGTTGTTGGTAATTGTTAAAAAGAAGATTGGTGGATTGTTGAGATAGAGGGACCCTTAAGGGTGGTTAAGTCCACTTTTAGGGGAGGTTATGTCCGAATTTTTATAAAAATATAAAAATTTAGTTATTGATGAAGATTTTAGCTTTAGTACTTAGAGACAATTTAATTAGTTGAATTCATAAGTTACAAAAGAGCTAAAGCCAAATGAAGTAATGTTCAGAAATTCCCTAAGGTAAACTAATCCCTTCTTAATTTTAGTTTAGTACTGCTTCATTACTAAGTTAAGCCCCTCATTTATGGCAAAGAGGAAAACTCTTTTAAGAGACTTCTAGAAGCATAAAACTCAATTTAGGATCTACATTCTTAAGATAAGCCATGGTTATACTAATAATTTCCTAAGCGATAGAAATTCACATGCCAAAGAATTTGTATTGTTACTATTATTATACTTTTATTAAGGTTCAAGCACTTGGTATCTTGGTAGTTACATTGAAATGCTGGTTCTGTTATTTCTGCTTGGTGTTTTGATCAGGTAAGTCAAAGCAGAGGTCTTTACTCCCTTTGTGAGATCATCCAGAGAAAGCTCCTGAGCTTGAGTCAGTACCTGACTGCTCAGATTCAACTGTCAAAACTGAACTCTAGCATCATGCTAATTCAAACTGATCTTTGGTAATAATTTTGTTGTTGGTTGTTTTAACACTTATCTGTATCTTTAAAAAATTGTTTTGGAAGTGTTATTATTTTAATTAGTTCTATTTTAGAATTAGGTATACACAGTAGTTATCCTTTGAGATTGTGGGGGATGGTTGCTTGATCCTTTTGATGCCTTCAGCAGTCAAAATTTTTTGCTGCCAGCATTGATAAAACTCTTTAGAAGAAGATTGAATTCCTTTCTAGGGTTGGGGTTTCTGAAGTTTATCTTTCTGAGGTAATCAGAAAATATTTTGAATTATTTGTAACCGACACTGATAACACTATACTGAATTTGGAATTTTTTTGTTCACTAAGTATATAATTGTTTATTTTTTTATGGTAAATGTTCAATTAGTTTTCGTTAGTAATTTGATTCAAATAGTTAAGGTTATTTATTGATACAAACTTTAAAAATAATTGGAACTAATTACAATGCAACATGAAAAAATTATTGTAAATAAAGAATTATATAATTAAAAAAAACTGTTGTAAAAAGTCACAAAAGGCAATGGTATTAAAACCGTTGTCAAAAGCAGCTATAAAATAACAATGGTATTAAAACCGTTCCAAAAAGAAAAACAACACCAAAGGCAACGCTTTTAAACTGTTGTCTTTGTGAAAAACAAAACTACAACAGCTTAAAACCGTTGCCTGTCCAGTTATGGTTTTAAACCGTTACGTCATGAAAGAGAACGGTTTTAAACCGTTGCCTATCCAGTAACGGTTCTAAACCGTTCCTTAAAATTTATCGTCAAAACCGTTGTCTATGCCAGTAACTATGGCAATGGTTTTTTGGTTGCCGTTGCCTTAGGTAAAAAACAGTTGCCTTTGAGCATTGGCAACGGCCGTATATACCACAGGTCAAAAACCGTTGCTAAAGCGTTGCCTAAAGTTTTAGGAATGGTTTTCTTATCTATGGCAACGGTTTTTGACCGTTGTGAAAACCCTTATTTGTTGTAGTGAACATACAGCTTGCCATGGAAGGAACCTTGCATGCATGAAGAAGAAGACGGTAGGAAAGCAGAAATTCAGAAGATAGAGCATCTCCAAAACCTCAACCTGTTCTCCATTACTGCTTAACAAGTATTTATTTCATGTTCTTTTACTTTTTACAATTAAATCTAAGAATTATTGATATCCTGACTAAGAGTTACAAGATAACCATAGCTTGCTTCAAGCCGACAATCTCCGTGGGATCGACCCTTACTTACGTAAGGTATTACTTGGATGACCCAGTGCACTTGCTGGTTAGTTGTGCGGAATTGCAAAAGTGTGATTGTGATTTCGTGCACCAAGTTTTTGGCGCCGTTGCCGGGGATTGTTCGAGTTTGGACAACTAACGGTTTATCTTGTTGCTTAGATTAGGAATAATTTATTTTTGTTGGTTTAGAGTCACTAAATTTGAGTCTTTTATTTGAGTTAGTTTTATATTTTAAGTTTGGTGTCAATTGCATGCTTTTATTTTCTTTTAATTTTTCGAATTTGCATGTTCTTAGTTCTTTCTTGATCTTTAAAAATTCTAAGTTTGGTGTCTTCTTTGTGTTTTCCTTTAAATTTTCAAAAATTTGTGTTTGATTTTCTAAAAATTTTAAATTTGGTTTTTTTTGTGCTTTTATTTACTAAAAATTTTTTCAAAAATTTGTTCTTGGTGTTCATCTTGATCTTCAAAGTGTTCTTGGTGTTCATCTTGACATTCAAAGTTTTCTTATTTGTTCTCTTTGTTTTGATCTAAAATTTCTAAGTTTAGTGTCATTTTGTTATTTTTCTCTTTCCTCATTAAAATTCAAAAATTAAAAAAAAAATATCTTTTCCTTATTTTACTCATAAATTTCGAAATTTTGCATTAAATTAGTCAAAGATTTTCAAAATCATATTATTTTTTTAGTCAAGTCAAAATTCTAATTTCAAAAATTGATCTTTCCAAATCTTTTTCAAAAATCAAATCTTTTTAATTTCTTCAATCATATCTTTTCAATCATACCTTTTTTTTAATAAATTGCAATCATATCTTCTCAATCATATCTTTTTAAAATAATTTTCAATCATATCTTTTTTATTACTAATTTCCAAAATCTTTTTAATCAATTAATTAAGTTAGTTTTCAATTTGCTTTTATTTTCTTCTAATTTTTGAAAGTTTTATTTTATCTTCCATTTATTTTGTTTTATTTTTTTCGGTTACTTTTAATTAAAAAAATAAAATTTAAAAATTTAATTTAATTGCAATCCATATCAATTCCCTTTTCTCCATTATGGACATAACTGGAAATGAACAGTCCAGAAGGACTCTGGGGTCATATGCTAACCCCATTACAGCTGCGTATGGGAGTAGCACCTGTATACCTGCCATCAAAGCAAGTAGTTTTGAGCTAAATCCTCAGCTCATTATCATGGTGCAGCAAAATTGCTAGTATTCCGGTCTTCCACAGGAAGAACCTACTGAGTTTCTAGCACAGTTCCTACAAATTGTTGACATAGTACGTGATAAAGAAGTGGATCAGGATGTCTACGGATTATTACTGTTTCCATTTGCTATAAAAGATCAAGCTAAAAGGTGGATAAATAACCAACCCACAGCAAGCATAAAAACATGGAGACAGCTATCAAACAAATTCCTGAATCAATTTTTCCCTCCAAAAAGGATGACACAGCTGAGGCTAGACATCCAAGGCTTTAAACAAGAGGGTCATGAATCCCTTTATAATGCCTGGGAGAGGTACAGAGGGATGCTAAGGAAATGCCCCTCTAAAATATTTTCAGAGTGGGTACAGTTAGACATCTTCTATTATGGGCTTACAGAAAGAGCTCAAATGTCTCTAGACTACTCAGCTGGTGGATCCGTACACATGAGAAAGACGATTGAAGAAGCTCAAGAACTCATTGACACGGTTGCTAGAAATCAACATCTATACTCAAGCAGTGAGTTCTTTATAAAAGAAGAGGCTAGGACAGTAACTACTGATCCTAATCCTCAAGAACAGATTGTTGAACTTAATTAGCAATTACTCCTTATAACAAAACAATTAGCAGAATTTAAAGAGATGCTCTAAGACACTAAAAATGCTAACAAGAATATGGAAGCACAATTGAATCAGACAAGACAGTAGCTATCTAAACAGTTAACAGAAGAATGCCAAGCTGTCCAACTAAGGAGCGGGTAGACATTGAATAATTCAGCTCAAAGTAGCAAAAAGCTAAGAAAGGAACAACTGACAGAGGATGACCAAACCACTTCCCAAAATCCCTCTGAGGACAGCAAGAGCCCAGAGAGGAATAATTCTGGCGTTCAAACGCCAGAAAAGGGTGAAAGATTGGCGTCAAACGCCCAGTGGATGCCCACTTCTGGCGTTCAAACGCCAGAAAAGGGAGAAAAGTTGGCGTTGAACGCCCATTCCTTGCCCAGTTCTAGCGTTCAAATGCCAGAAAAGGGTGGGAAGCTGGCGTTAAATGCCCATCCAGCACCCAATCCTGGCGTTCAAATGCAAATGAGGGATCAGACACCTGCAAGTGCTGATAGTAACCCCTCTAAGAAGGCTTCTCCAACCACCTCTATAGGGAATAAACCTGCAGCAACTAAGGTTGAAGAATATAAAGCCAAGATGCCTTATCCTCAGAAACTCCGCCAAGCAGAGCAGGATAAATAATTTGCCCGCTTTGCAGACTATCTCAGGACTCTTGAAATAAAGATCCCATTTGCAGAGGCACTTGAGCAAATACCCTCTTATGCTAAGTTCATGAAAGAGATCTTAAGTCATAAGAAGGATTGGAGAGAAACTGAAAAGGTGTTTCTCACTGAAGAATGCAGTGCAGTCATTCTGAAAAGCTTACTAGAAAAGCTTCAAGATCCAGGAAGCTTTATGATACCATGCATATTAGAGGGTACTTGTACCAAGACAGCTCTATGTGACCTTGGAGCAAGTATCAACCTAATACCTGCATCCACTATTAGAAAGCTTGGCTTGACTGAAGAAGTCAAACCAACCTGGATATGTCTTCAACTTGCTGATGGCTCCATTAAATATCCATCAGGCATAATTGAGGACATGATTGTCAAGGTTGGGCCATTTGCCTTTCCCATTGACTTTGTAGTGCTGGAAATAGAGGAGCACAAGAGTGCAACTCTCATTCTAGGAAGACCTTTCCTGGCAACTGGACGAACTCTTATTGATGTACAAAAAGGGGAAGTGACCCTGAGAGTCAATGATGATGAGTTCAAGTTAAATGCTGTCAAAGCTATGCAGCATCCAGACACATCAAATGACTGCATGAGCACTGATATTATTGACTCTTTGGTGGAAGAGATCAATATGACTGAAAGTCTCGAATCAGAGCTAGAGGACATGTTTAAAGATGTTCAGCCTGATCTGGAGGAATCAGAGAAAATAAAAGAACCTCTGAAAATTCCTTAGGAAGAGGATAAGCCTCCTAAACCCGAGTTCAAACCACTACCACCATCCCTGAAATATGCATTTCTGGGAGAAGGTAACACTTTTCCAATGATCATAAGCTCTGCTTTAAATCCACAGGAAGAGAAAGCACTAATTCAAGTGCTAAGGACACACAAGACAGCTCTTGGGTGGTCCATAAGTGATCTTAAAGGCATTAGCCCAGCAAGATGCATGCACAAGATCCTATTGGAGGATGATGCTAAGCCAGTGGTTCAACCACAGAGGCGGCTAAATCCAGCCATAAAGGAGGTGGTGCAGAAAGAGGTCACTAAGTTACTAGAGGCTGAGATTATTTATCCTATTTCTGATAGCCCTGGGTAAGCCCTGTCCAAGTTGTACCTAAAAAGGAGGCATGACAGTGGTTCAAAACAAAAAGAATGAACTGGTTCCCACAAGAACAGTTATAGGGTGGCGTATGTGTATTGACTATAGAAGGCTCAATACAGCCACCAGAAAGGATCATTTTCCTTTACCATTCATAGACCAGATGCTAGAGAGACTAGCAGGTCATGATTATTACTGCTTTTTGGATGGCTATTCAGGTTACAACCAAATTGCAGTAGATCCTCAAGACCAAGAGAAAACAGCATTCACATATCCATCTGGAGTATTTTCCTACAGAAGGATGTCTTTTGGTCTGTGCAATGCACCTGCAACTTTTCAGAGGTGCATGCTTTCTATCTTCTCTAATATGGTAGAGAAATTTTTGGAAGTCTTCATGGATGACTTTTCAGTATTCGGAGACTCGTTCAGCTCCTGTCTTGACCATTTAGCACTTGTTCTGAAAAGATGCCAAGAGACCAACCTAGTTTTAAACTGGGAAAAATGTCACTTTATGGTGACTGAAGGAATTGTCCTTGGGCATAAAATTTCAAACAAGGGAATAGAGGTGGATCAAGCTAAGGTAGAGGTACTTGAAAAATTACCACCACCTGCCAATGTAAAGGCAATCAGAAGCTTTCTAGGACATGTAGGATTCTACAGGAGGTTTATAAAGGATTTTTCAAAAATCACAAAACCTCTAAGTAATCTGCTAGCTGCTGATACACCATTTGTCTTTGACACAGAGTGTCTGCGGGCGTTTGAAACCCTGAAAGCTAAGCTGGTCACAGCACCAGTCATCTCTGCACCAGACTGGATATTACCATTCGAACTAATATGTGATGCCAGTGACCATGCCATTGGTGCAGTATTGGGACAGAGGCATAACAAGCTTCTGCACGTCATTTACTATGCTAGCCATGTTTTAAATGATGCACAGAAGAATTACACAATCACAGAAAAAGAGTTGCTTGCAGTGGTTTATGCCATTGACAAGTTTCGATCCTATTTAGTAGGTTCAAAGGTGATTGTGTATACTGACCATGCTGCTCTTAAATACCTACTCACAAAGCAGAATTCAAAACCCAGACTCATAAGATGGGTGTTGCTTCTACAAGAGTTTGATATAGAAATAAGAGACAAAAAAGGGGCAGAGAACCAGGTAGCTGATCACCTGTCCCGGATAGAACCAGTAGCAGGGGCGTCCCTCCCTCCTACTGAGATATCTGAGACCTTTCCTGATGAGCAACTCTTCGCCATTCAGTAAGCACTATGGTTTGCAGACATTGTAAATTATAAAGCTGTGAGGTTCATACCTAAGGAGTATAGCAGAGTGCAAACAAAAAAACTAATTTCTGATGCAAAGTACTACTTATGGGATGAACCATATCTCTTTAAGAGATGTGCAGACGGAATGATCCGCAGATGCGTACCCAGAGAAGAGGCACAAAAGATCCTATGGCACTGCCATGGATCACAGTATGGAAGAAATTTCGGAGGTGAGCGAACAGCCACCAAGGTCCTCCAATGTGGGTTCTACTGGCCTACCGTCCACAGAGATGCCTGAGAGTTTGTGCGTAACTGTGACAGTTGCCAAAGAGCTGGCAACTTGCCTCATGGTTATGCCATGCCTCAACAAGGGATCTTAGAGATTGAGTTGTTTGATGTATGGGGTATTGACTTCATGGGTCCTTTCCCACCATCATACTCAAACACTTACATTCTGGTGGCAGTAGACCACGTATCTAAATGGGTAGAAGCAATTGCCACACCCACTAATGATACTAAGACCGTGTTGAAGTTCCTCCAGAAATATATCTTCAGCAGATTTGGCGTCCCCAGAGTACTAATCAGTGACGGAAGCACTCATTTCTGCAATAAACAGCTATACTCTGCTATGGTCCGATATGGAATTAGCCACAAAGTAGCAACTCCATATCACCCACAGACAAATGGGCAGGCTGAAGTCTCAAATAGAGAACTAAAAAGAATTCTGGAACGGACTGTAATTGCCCGTAGAAAGGATTGGGCAAAAAGCTTGGATGATGCTCTGTGGGCATATAGAACAGCATTCAAGACTCCTATAGGAACCTCTCCATACCAGCTTGTGTATGGCAAGGCCTGTCATCTGCCCGTGGAACTGGAACATAAGGCCTACTGGGCAACCAGATTCCTAAACTTGGATGCTAAGTTAGCTGGAGAGAAAAGATTGCTCCAGCTGAATGAGCTAGAGGAATTCAGACTCAATGCTTTTGAAAATGCAAAAATTTATAAGGAAAAAGCAAAAAGGTGGCATGACAAGAAACTGTCATCTAGAGTTTTTGAGCCAGGACAGAAGGTTCTGCTGTTTAACTCTAGACTTAGATTATTCCCCGGAAAATTGAAATCCCGGTGGAGAGGACCATATGTGATTACAAGTGTGTCACCATATGGATATGTTGAGTTTCAGGATATTGATTCTGACAAAAACTTCATTGTTAATGGACAGAGAATCAAACACTATCTTGAAAGAAATTTTGAGCAAGAATGCTCAAAACTGATACTAGAATAAAACTCAGTCAAGGTCTAGCTAAAGACAATAAAGAAGCGCTTGTTGGGAGGCAACCCAATTTTATTATATCTATTTATTTTCTATTGTTATTTTATATTTTCTGTAGGTTGATGATCATGTGAAGTCACAAAAACAACTGAAAAAGCAAAAATAGAATGAAAAATAGTATTAAAAATAGCACACCCTGGAGGAGAAGTTTACTAGCATTTAAACGCCAGTAAGGGTAGAAGAATGGGCGTTAAACGCCCAGTCTGGCACCATTCTGGGCGTTTAACTCCAGAAAGGGGCACAAAACTGGCGTTTAACGCCAAAAAGGGGCACAGAACTGGCGTTTAACGCCAGAAATGGGCACAAAGCTGGCGTTTAAACGCCAGAAAGGGGAGAAAAGCTGGCGTTAAATGCCAGAAATGGGTAGCAACCTGGCATTTAATGCCATGATTGGCAAGCAAGGGGCATTTACACGCCAATATGGTGCAGGGATGAGAAATCCTTGACACCTCAGGATCTGTGGACCCCACGGGATTCCCACCTACCTCACCTCTCTCTCTCTTCTTCACACCCTTCCCCAAATACTCTTTCCCATCACCTCTTAACCACTTACACATCTCCATCTCCTCCATTTTCTTCTTCTTCTCCTCCCTTCTTTCTTTTTTTGCTCGAGGACGAGCAAACCTTCTAAGTTTGGTGTGGAAAAAGCATTGCTTTTGTGTTTCTATAACCATTTATGGCACCTAAGACCAGAGAAACCTCTAGAAAGAGAAAAGGGAAGGAAAAAGCTTCCACCTCTGAGTCATGGGAGATGGAGAGATTCATCTCAAAAGCCCATCACTAAGAAAAAGATGGAGCAAACAAGAGAGCCCACTCATGGACCTCAACAAGAGCATTCCACTATCCTCCATGAAATTAGAGAGGACCAAAAGGCCATGAGAGAAGCAACAAAGGCAAGGAAGAGACATAGAGGAGCTAAAGCACGTCACAAGATCTTCAAGAGGAAGAACAAGCCGCCATCACTAAGGTGGACCCGTTCTTTATTTTCCTTGTTCTTTACTTTCTGTTTTTCGTTCCCATTGCTTTATGTTTTATTTATGTTTGTGTCTTATTACATGATCATTAGTGTCTTAGTGTCTATGCCTTAAAGCTATGAATGTCCTATGAATCCATCACCTTTCTTAAATGAAAAATGTTTTCTGAAAAAGAAAAAGAAGTACATGAATTTTAAATTGTAAAACAGATTAATTATTTTGATGTGGTGGCAATACTTTTTATTTTTCTGAATGAATGCTTGAACAGTGCATATTTTTGAATTTGTTGTTTATGAATGTTAAAATTGTTGGCTCTTGAAAGAATGATGAAAAATGAGAAATGTTATTGATAATCTGAAAAATCATAAAAATGATTCTTGAAGCAAGAAAAAGCAGTGAAAAGCTTGTGAAAAAAAAAGTAATAAAAGAAAAAGAAAGAAAAAGAAAAAGCAAGCAGAAAAAGCCAATAGCCCTTTAAACCAAAAGGCAAGGGTAATAAAAAGGACCCAAGGCTTTGAGCATCAGTGGATAGGAGGGCCCACAGGAATAAAATCCTGGCTTAAGCGGCTAAACCAAGCTGTCCCTAACCATGTGTTTGTGGCGTGAAGGTGTCAAGTAAAAACTTGAGACTGAGCGGTTAAAGTCATGGTCCAAAGGAAAAAGAGTGTGCTTAAGAGCTCTGGACACCTCTAATTGGGGACTCTAGCAAAGCTGAGTTACAATCTGAAAAGGTTCACCCAGTTATGTGTCTGTGGCATTTATGTATCCGGTGGTAATACTGAAAAACAAAATGCTTAGGGTCACGGCCAAGACTCATAAAGTAACTGTGTTCAAGAATCAACAATACTGAACTAGAATAATCAATAACACTATCTAAATTCGGAGTTCCTAGAGATGCCAATCATTCTAAACTTCAAGGGATAAAGTGAGATCCCAAAACTGTTCAGAGGCAAAAAGCTACTAGTCCCGCTCATCTAATTGGAGCTAAGTTTCATTGATAATTTAGAATTTATAGTATATTCTCTTATTTTTATCCTATTTGATTTTCAGTTGCTTGGGGACAAGCAACAATTTAAGTTTGGTGTTGTGATGAGCGGATAATTTATACGCTTTTTGGCATTATTTTTAGTATGTTTTTAGTATATTTTAGTTAGTTTTTATTATGTTTTTATTAGTTTTTATTCAAAAATCATATTTCTGGAATTTACTATGACTTTTTTTGTTTTTCTGTGATTTCAGGTATTTTCAAGCTGAAATTGAGGGACCTAAGCGAAAATCTGATTCAGAGGCTGAAAAAGGACTGTAGATGCTGTTGGATTCTGACCTCCCTGTACTCGAAGTGGATTTTCGGGAGCTACAGAAGCCCAATTAGTGCGCTCTCAATTGCGTTGGAAAATAGACATCCTGGGCTTTCCAGTAATATATAATAGTCCATACTTTGCCCGATATTTAATGGCCCAAACCGCGTTCCAAGTCAGCATAGAAATTATGGCGTCAAAACGCCAGAACTGGCATGAAAGCTGGAGTTAAATGCCCAAACTGGCACAAAAGCTGGCGTTTAACTCCAAGAAACGTCTCTATATGTGAAAGCTTCAATTCTCAACCCAAGCACACACCAAGTGGGCCCTGGAAGTGGATTTTTACACTAACTATTCTAGCTTACTCATTTTCTGTAACCCTAGGTCACTAGTTTATTATAAAAACTACTTTTAGTGATTCATCTTGTACCTCATGACACTCTACACATTTCATATTGTATCTTCTACGGCATGAGTCTCTAAACCCCATGGTTGGGGGTGAGGAACTCTGCTGTGTTTTGATGAATTAATGCAATTACTACTGTTTTTCATTCAATCACGCTTGCTTCCATTCTAAGATATTCACTCGTACTTCAACTTGATGAATGTGATGATCTGTGACACTCATCACCATTCTCAACCTATGAACGCGTGCCTGACAACCACCTCTGTTCTACCTTAGACTGAGTGCTTATCTCTTAGCCTCCTGGTTCAGATCAGAGTCTTCGTGGTATAAGCTAGAATCAATTGGCAGCATTCTTGAGATCCGGAACGTCTAAACCTTGTCTGTTGTATTCTGAGTAGGATCTGAGATAGGATGACTGTGACGAGCTTCAAACTCACAAGTGCTGGGCGTAGTGACAGACGCAAAAGGATCAATGGATCCTATTCCAGCATGAGTGAGAACCGACAGATGATTAGTCGTGCTGTGACAGCGCATTTGGACCATTTTCACTGAGAGGACGGATGGTAGCCATTGACAACGGTGATCCACCAACATACAGCTTGCCATGGAAGGAACCTTGCGTGCATGAAGAAGAAGATGGTAGGAAAGCAGAAATTCAGAAGACAGAGCATCTCCAAAACCTCAACCTATTCTCCATTACTGCATAACAAATATTTATTTCATGTTCTTTTACTTTTTACAATTAAATCTAAGAATTTTTGACATCCTGACTAAGAGTTACAAGATAACCATAGCTTGCTTCAAGCCGACAATCTCCGTGGGATCGACCCTTACTCACGTAAGGTATTACTTGGACGACCCAATGCACTTGCTGGTTAGTTGTGTGGAATTGCAAAAGTGTGATTGTGATTTCGTGCACCAAACACACAACCCGTGAGTTTTTGAGCTTAATTATATGGTTACACTATTTAGCCATAATATTTTATTCTTATGTGTTTCTTCACTATGATTGCAAACTTTACTTTGTTCCATTCTATATGTCCACTGTTTAATGTATTTACATGCTTGCATATGATTGAGGCCATTATTTGATTTTTGCTCACTTATCCCAAACAGCCTACCCTTTCAATCACCTTTGTTAGCCACCATGAGCCTTTTAATCCCCATTTATTATGTATTTTACCACATCACTAGCCTTAAGCAGAAAAACAAATTAATTAACCCAAATTGAATATTTGGTTAGCTTAAGATAGAGATTGTGTATCAATTAAGTATGGAAAACCAGGGGAACTTGGGTTGATAAGAAAGTGTTGAATTGACAAGATATCTGGAATTTGGGTACCTACTCATGTGAGACCAAAATAATTAAAATACAATGTGCATTGATATGTTATGTTTATTTCAAAAAAAAAGTCTACAATATAAACAAACAAATAAATAAGGGGACAAAATTACCTCAATGTTAAGTTAATGAAAAATCAATGCATACGTGATAAAATTAAAGAAAATTTGGTGCATGAGTATGTGATACAAAAGTGGAAATTTTGGGTAGTTAGGCATGATTTTAGAATTACATAGAATATGTGTATGTTAGCTAAAAACTTAGGCTAGTCAAGGATTCAATTTATAACTCACTTGGCCATACATATATCCTCACCCTTGCCTTAACCCCATTAAAACCTTGAAAAGACCTCATGATGTTTGCATTTGTACATTAAATATTTGTTGATTGGTTAGATGAAGAACAAAGTCTTAGAAAGCATGATTAGAGAAGAGTAGAGCGTTTATATATATATATATATATATATATATATATATATATATATATATATATATAGGTAGATAGTAATTAGAATTGCATGATTCATGTAGGTAGCTTGCATTTAGATAGATTGCATTGCATGAGTTCCACCATTTCTGTCTTCACTCTTTTACAGTTTCTCTTGAGCTTAGCATGAGAACATGCTAATGTTTAAGTGTGGGGAGATTGATAAACCACTATTTTATGGTTTATCTTGTGCTCATTTGAGTGGTTTTTATCAAGTCTTTTCTCACTTATTCATATAATTTGCATGATTTTACAATTCCTTCCTAAATTCTGTGATATAGTTGAAAACATGTTTCCTAAGCCTTTAAACTATTAATTTTAATTATCTTTTATTACCATTTGATGCCGTGATCTGTGTGTTAAGTGTTTCCAGGATTTATAGGGCAGGAATGGCTTAGAGAATGGAAAGGAAACATGCAAAAGTGGAAGGAACGTGAAAAATGAAGTTTTGAGAAGCTGGCAGCGACGCGCACGCGTGCCTAGCACAGAAGACAAGCGACGCGTACGCGTGACTGATGCGTACGCGTGACAAGGAATTTGGCCAAATAACGCGCACGTGTGAGTGACGCGTACGCGTGACAGACGCCACATGCAGAAAGTTGCAGAAAGCGCTGGGGACGATTTCTGGGTTCCTTTTTGGCCCAATTCCAAGCCCGAGAACACAGAATAGAGGCTGCAGAATGGGGGAATCACAATCATACTTTCATTCACATAATTTTAGGTTTAAATGTAGTTTCTAGAGAGAGGCTCTCTTCTCTCTCTAGGTTTTAGGATTTCTCTTAGTTTTTGGTTTATTTCTTCTCAATTCCAGGTTCAATGTTCCTTTAATTTAGTTTCTTTTCTACTTTTATTTGTCTTATTATTCTACTTTATCTATTTCCCCTATTGATTACTTTATGTTGCTACTTGGTTTATGAATTCTCATGTTTAATTTGATTTTCTATTTAATACAATTTGAAGTATCTCATATTTATGATTTTAATCTAGCTTTTTACATTCTTAGCTTGAATTGATTAACTGGAGATACTTGAGTTATCAAACTCCTTGTTGATTGATAATTAGAATTTGCTGGTTAGTTTGGATCCCTCTAAAACTAGTCTTTCCTTAGGAGTTGACTAGGACTTGAGGAATCAAATTGATTAGTCCACTCAACTTTCCTTTATTTAGTAAGGGTTAACTAAGTGGGAGCAATGAACAATTCTCATCACAATTGATAAGGATAACTAGGATAGGACGTCCAGTTCTCATACCTTGCTAAGAGCTTTATTAGTTATTATTTTAATTCTTGTAATTTACTTTTCCTGTTCATTATTCAAAACCCAAAAAGATATAATCCCATAACCAATAATAACTACACCTCCCTGCAATTTCTTGAGAGACAACCCGAGGTTTAAATACTTCGATTATTATTTTTATTGTGTTTGCTTAAGTAACAAACAAAACTTTTGTATGAAAGGATTCTTGTTGGTTTAGAAACTATACTTTCAACGAGACTTTGATTGTGAAATTCTTTACTAGCAAAAAATCCATTCATCAAAATGGCGCCGTTGCCGGGGATTCTATTTCATTTAATAGCTTATTAGATTGTGAATTCTATCTCTTTCTGACTCACTTCATGCTTTGGCTTTCATTCCTCTTTTGCCCATCTACTGCTTCTGTTGCTTGCATACTGTTTGCCTTCCTGTTTCTTTGCTTTAGTTTGATAAATAGTATCCTGAAATTTCTGTTTTTCAGGATATCTGATCCAAAAGGGAAAGGCAAGGCTAAAGCCGGCACGAGTAAAAGGAAAAGAGGACAGTCATCTGTCGCTCTATCAGATATTCTGCATGATGAATCCTGGCGTGAGAAGAACTTCACTCCGCAGGAAAAAGAAGATCAACTAGTGCCTGTTTCTGACCCAGTTAAATTTGCAAACCTCTACTATGAATTAAAATTTCCGGTCTTTGCGGAAAAGAGGCACCTCTATTTGGAAAGAACTCTCAGAATTTCACCTGCCTTATAGCAGTACACTGCAGAGCAAATCAAACAAAGGGGTTGGTTCTTTCTAGAGAGGAATCTGACAGAGGTTAACGCGTCCTGGGTCTGTGAATTCTACTGCAACTATTACAAGACGACCTTGGATGCAGTACAGCTAACAGGAAATCAGATCTTGGTTACTGAGGAGGCCATAGAATATATCCTCCATTTTCAGCCTAAATCAGACGAGCCAGATGGTTATCAGAAGGCTGAGGAGTCCCTTAGGTTTATGAGCTTTGACTGGGATGCTGTGAGGCGCACCATAGCCATTGATCCTGTTGTTCCCTGGGCTATGGGTAAGTCGACGGTGACTCCAAAGGGCATCAAGATTATCTATCTTAATGATGAGGCTCGGCTATGGCAACAAATCCTGAGTAACTATGTTATGCCGAGCACTCACGAGTCAGAGATGCCGGTTGCTATGATCATTCTCATCTGGTGCGTTATGGAAGGCAAGTACCTGTACCTTTTGCGGTTCATCAGGAAGTACATGGCTAGGGTTCATGTTCGAGGCACTCTGCCATTTTCCTATCTGATTACCTAGATGGCCCGCCGAGTTGAGGTGCATTGGGAGCTTGAGGATGAGAAGCCACCAGCTGCCGACTGCAAGAAGATTATCCAACATGGCAAGCGGTTCGAAGCTTTAGGCCACAGACCACCTTCTCTTACTGCCTCTACTGACGCGGCCACATACCCCGCAGCACCTTCAGCAACTGCCGCACCTCCCGCACCTACAGCACCATCTTCTACTTCCCATCCCATCTACCATCTAGTGCACCGCCTCTTTGAGCGCATCGATTAGATGGAGCACCGCACTCAGCAGCGTATTGAGCAGTCTGAGCGTCGCAACAAGTGACGCTATGAGCATCTGAAGCTGATGATGAGGACTGGACACACTGACATCCCCTCCGAGCCTAACACACCATCAGAGCACTCTTAGCAGGAGGAGGATGAGCAGGAGGAGGATGAGCAGGAGGAGGAGACACAGGTGGCGGACCAGCCGCCTACGTAGCAGGAGGAGCCTCAACTTGAGCGGCAGGCAAAGCCACAGGCCCCTACACAGCCAGAGCCCACAGAGCCAGCAGCAGCACCCCTTCAGGAGGCGATGACCCTTCACACTGAGCTTGACTGAGCATCGAGGACGATACTGTGATATAAGTGTGGGGAGATCGCCATCTCTGGTGGGTTCTATTTTTGGGTGAACTATTTTAGACCTTCTATCCTATTTTGCCTTGTTTTCTTTTTGCTTTATTTTCTTTTATTTTATTTTACTTTATTTTTCTTTTAGCACTTGCACATTCTATTTTTACTGAACTTCTGTTTATTTCTACTTTAGTACATTTTGCACCTTGGGCTGTATATATATTAGATATTTAGCTTAAATTGCACCTTTAGTTTATTAGTGGTGATATGGAAAAACATGGATTATTAAGTTTAGTTTACCCTTTTAGCATATGAGAATTTGGTTTAATTGAAAATAGAGAGTAAACTAAAAATTTTTAGTTTTCATAATCACAAGAATCCATTTAGTATATATATATAGTGATAAATGTTGGTCAATTGATGACATTTTCAAGGAATGTATTTATTTTTAGGAAAGGCATTTAAAGATTTACATTGCTTTGAGTTAAAACTTTTTATCTTTACTTGCATGATATACATGACTGGAATATGGTTTTGAGCCAAAGAACACACAACCCGTGAGTTTTTTAGCTTAATTATATGGTTACACTATTTAGCCATAATATTTTATTCTTGTGTGTTTCTTCACTATGATTGCAAACTTTACTTTGTTCCATTCTATATGTCCACTGTTTAATGTATTTACATGCTTGCATATGATTGAGGCCATTATTTGATTTTTGCTCACGTATCCTAAATAGCCTACCCTTTCAATCACCTTTGTTAGCCACCTTGAGCCTTTTAATCCCTATTTATTCTGTATTTTACCACATCACTAGCCTTAAGCAGAAAAATAAATTAATTAACCCAAATTGAATCTTTGGTTAGCTTAAGATAGAGATTGTGTATCAATTAAGTATGGAAAACCAGGGGAACTTGGGTTGATAAGAAAGTGTTGAATTGACAAGATATCTGGAATTTGGGTACCTACTCATGTGAGACCAAAATAATTAAAATACTATGTGCATTGATGTGTTATGTTTATTTCAAAAAAAAAGTCTACAATATAAACAAACAAATAAAAAAGGGGACAAAATTATCCCAATGTTAAGTTAATCAAAAATTAATGCATACGTGATAAAATTAAAGAAAATTTGGTGCATGAGTATGTGATACAAAAGTGGGAATTTTGGGTAGTTAGGCATGATTTAGAATTACATAGAATATGTGTATGTTAGGTGAAAACTTAGGCTAGTCAAGGATTCAATTTATAACTCACTTGGCCATACATATATCCTCACCCTTGCCTTAACCCCATTACAACCTTGAAAAGACCTCATGATGTTTGTATTTGTACATTAAATATTTGTTGATTGGTTAGATAAAGAACAATGTCTTAGAAAACATGTAGAGAAGAGTAGAGTGTTTAACCCCAAACACTAAGTGATTAGAGTGCATACACGAATCCAGTGAGGGTTCAATGGCTCATCTCCAAAAGTCCATGTTTGATCATTGCTTGTCTTGCAAGTTTGTGAACTCTTTTGTTTAACTCAACTCAATTGTGAATGTGTTTCAATATGATTTAGCCCTTGATTGTGCATATATGATTCCTTGAAATTTTGACTCAATTTAACCACATGTATGCTTATATATATATATATATATATATATATATATATATATAAAAGTAGATAGTAATTAGAATTGCATGATTCATGTAGGTAGCTTGCATGAGTTCCACCATTCTGCCTTCACTCTTTTACAGTTTCTCTTGAGCTTAGCATGAGAACATGCTAATGTTTAAGCGTGGGAAGATTGATAAACCACTATTTTATGGTTTATCTTGTGCTCATTTGAGTGGTTTTTATCAAGTCTTTGCTCACTTATTCATATAATTTGCATGATTTTACAATTCCTTCCTAAATTCTGTGATATAGTTGAAAACATGTTTCCTAAGCCTTTAAACTGTTAATTTTAATTATCTTTTATTACCATTCGATGCCGTGATCTGTGTGTTAAGTGTTTCCAGACTTTATAGGGCAAGAATGACTTAGACTATGGAAAGAAAACATGCAAAAATGGAAGGAACGTGAAAAATGAAGTTTTGAGAAGCTGGCAGCGACGCGCACGCGTGCTTAGCGCAGAAGATGAGCGACGCGTACGCGTGACAAGGAATTTGGCCAAATGACGCGCACGTGTGAGTGACGCATACGCGTGACAGACACCACATGCAGAAAGTTGCAGAAAGCGCTGGGTCAATTTCTGGGTTCCTTTTTGGCCTAATTCCAAGCCCGAGAACACAGAATAGAGGCTGCAGAATGGGGGAATCACAATCATACTTTCATTCACATAATTTTAGGTTTAGATGTAGTTTCTAGAGAGAGGCTCTCTCCTCTCTCTATGTTTTATGATTTCTCTTAGTTTTTGGTTTATTTCTTCTCAATTCCAGGTTCAATGTTCCTTTAATTTAGTTTCTTTTCTACTTTTATTTGTCTTAGTATTCTACTTTATCTATTTTCCCTATTGATTACTTTATGTTGCTACTTGGTTTATGAATTCTCATGTTTAATTTGATTTTCTATTTAATGCAATTTGAAGTATTTCATATTTATGATTTTAATCTAGCTTTTTACATTCTTAGCTTGAATTGATTTACTGTAGATACTTGAGTTATCAAACTCCTTGTTGATTGATAATTGAAATTTGCTAGTTAGTTTGGATGCCTCTAAAGCTAGTCTTTCCTTAGAAGTTGACTAGGTCTTGAGGAATCAAATTGATTAGTCCACTCGACTTTCCTTTATTTAGTAAGGGTTAACTAAGTGGGAGCAATGAACAATTCTCATCACAATTGATAAGGATAACTAGGATAGGACGTCCAGTTCTCAGACCTTGCTAAGAGCTTTATTAGTTATTATTTTAATTCTTGCAATTTACTTTTCCTGTTCATTATTCAAAACCCAAAAAGATACAATCCCATAACCAATAATAACTATACCTCCCTGCAATTCTTTGAGAGACGACACGAAGTTTAAATACTTCGGTTATTATTTTTATTGGGTTTGCTTAAGTGACAAACAAAACTTTTGTATGAAAGAATTCTTATTGGTTTAGAAACTATACTTTCAACGAGACTTTAATTGTAAAATTCTTTACTAGTAAAAAATCCGTTCATCAATCATCAATTTATTTTTTCAGAGCCATATCAATCAATTTTTTTATTTAGAAGATCAACATTATTAAGATTAAATGCTATTTTAAGATAGATGCAAGGTGATAATTGGAAATTTGTAATTCATTATCCACTTTTTCTTCTTTTCTTCATGGGAATAGGGGGAACGGTTGGGTGGTTGGGTGGTTGGGTTCGGTTAATCAGTAAATTACTAAATTCAGAATCCCACTACCACTCCGCCACTCGTGTCTCATCCTCTATCTCTTTTGACGATATATCGTTTACCGCAACAAACAAACCCAGCAGTCCTTCGATAAATCCGAAACAAAAAAATAATATGGAAGAGGATTCAGCAATAAACAGCAGTGTGATTGTGTGAAGCCGAAGTGAGAGACAGAGAGAGAAAAGTTGCAGTTCTCTGCTCCCTCTTCTTCTTCATCTTCTACTCGGCACAGTACCAATAGTAATAGTACTCGTATATCACACTAAAATTAAAAACCCTTTTAACATCAGCAGAAGAATCACCACTACTCCTGAAAGATTAGAAAATAGCGTTGGATTAGAGAGAAGAAGAAGAAGAAGAAGATGGGAATATTACAGGATGATGTGGTGATTATAAGGCAGCCAGACAAAGAAGGTGGCCCGACCGTCATAACCGTGAATTGCCCTGACAAGACTGGTCTTGGTTGTGATTTGTGCCGCATCATTCTCTTCTTTGGTCTTAGCATTGTGCGAGGAGGTAAGCCCCCAATTTTTCACTATCTATGCACACTTCAAGCAAGGTCATTTTGGGCATAACACTTTTTTGTTTTGATGGAATATTGGAAGATGTTTCAACGGATGGGAAATGGTGCTACATAGTGTTGTGGGTGGTGGGGAGAGAGAAGACAAGGTGGAGTTTGTTGAAGAAGAGGCTAATTGGGGCATGCCCTTCTTGTTCCTCTGCCTCTGGAATCTCTTATTACCGCTCTGAGTTGCAGCAACCACCGAAGCCCCCTGATGTCTTCCTCTTGAAGTTTTGTTGCCATGATCGTAGAGGCCTTTTGCATGGTAAGTTAGGGACCCCCCCTCCCCTCTTCCTTTTTTGGAAACCCTCTGTTTATTTGTAAATTGGTAACTCTAAAATTGTTGACTTTTCAGGAGAAGCAAATAGATACAGAAACATGCAAAATATCTCTGTCCTAGGACAAAATTTCCTCTATTTCGGTGTTTTCTATATTTTCTATCCTAGACAATAAGAGTTATGTTTGATTGTTGTGAAAATCATACTAAATCGAATGTAAACTCACAGGTTTAGATTGGCAAATGTTGTTGTTATAGTCTAAAACATTTCTAATTCTAAAATTTCATTGTGTATATTGATTAGAAGTTATCTAGTTTTTTCTTTTTTTTTTTTTACACCATCATTGATTCTTGAGGAAATAGACTAATTGAATCTCTTTATTGTTGGGACAGATGTTACAGAGGTTCTTTGTGAGCTAGAGTTAACCATAAAGAAGGTGAAGGTATCTACTACACCTGACGGCAAAGTGATGGATCTGTTTTTCATCACCGACACAAGGTTCTACATTTCTGTTTTTAGTATTCGTGGAACAGGCTTGCCATGTGAATTGTGATTGAGTACCCTCTAGTTATTTGTTTATTTCAACTCGAGTTTCTTAGTCTATTTACTAAGACTGGATGTGGTGTACCATTGTGAAGTACTCTTTTATTAAAACATACAAGGAACTTGAGTGCTGCTAATAAGGTAGCTAAGTAAAATATTGTGATGAACTATGGTTGTCCTGGTAGTTACCCTGTCCCATTCTTATAAATAGATTTTTGGGTTTTCCAAGGAAGTGAGCTAATCATGTTGTGAAGTTTTGTTTTGCAAAACTTTTATACCAAACAATTTTGATGACAGTTCCAGCTGGTATTAGCTAGCTTACTCCTTAATTGTGTATATATCAGGGAACTTCTGCATACACCAAAAAGAAGGGACGACACGATTCAACAGTTGACAGATACTTTGAAGGATGCGTTAATTTCAATTGAAATTGAATTGGTTGGTCCAGAAATTGCTGCTTGCTCTCAAGCATCCTCATTTCTTCCAACTGCCATCACAGAAGATATATTCAATTTGGAATTGCCCGATCCTGGTCGAGGTGGGGTTTTCACATCAGATTCTATCTCCATTGTTATGGACAATTTACTGAGTCCTTCCCACACACTTGTCCAAATTATGTGCCAAGACCACAAAGGTCTTCTTTATGACATCATGCGAACTCTGAAGGACTATAATATTCAGGTATAGCCATTTGAAACATAAATGATACAACATTCCAAACACCCGATTTTGGTTGAAGTGATACAGGTTATTGTATATGAATTGCAAAAAGTACATATTCTTCTCCCTCGGCATGTTGCTTGAACAGTGCTTTGTCACTTTAACAGATTTCTTATGGACGCTTCATGACAAAACCTAGAGGAAAATGTGAGCTTGACTTGTTCATCATGCAAGCAGATGGCAAAAAGATTGTCGACTCGAGCAAGCAGAAGTCTTTGTCTGCTCGCCTTAGGACCGAGCTACTCCGTCCTCTCAAAGTCACTGTTGTGAGCAGGGGCCCTGATACGGAGCTACTGGTCGCAAACCCCGTGGAGTTGTCCGACAAGGGACGGCCTCTTGTGTTTCATGATATTACTCTTGCACTTAAAATGCTAGGCATATGCATCTTTTCGGTAATGATCAAATCTATGCTGCGTCATTGCTTCCTATCTTTTAGTTCAAAATTTTCACATCCCCCTTCCCAAGTTCTTGCATTGATCATTTGCAGCATGCCAATTTTCTGACTGATAACTGATTGTTTTGACAGGCTGAAATCGGAAGACATGCGATCGGAGACCGGGAATGGGAAGTTTATAGAATCTTGCTGGATGAAGGGGAGGGATCGCCGCTTCCAAGGAACAAGATTGAGAAAGGTGTATGGAATATGTTGATGGGCTGGGAGTGATCCATGGTTTGGGCATTGTTCCCTTTTGAATGGATTGGTGCCCTATACAGATAACAACACTATTAATCTCACAGCAAACCTGCTAAGTAACCTGTCATTTTCATATTGATAAGTCGTTATAACTTTTCTGGTACATTCATAAATCAATGTATTTGGATGCAATTTGTATATATACATTGATTTATGAGTGTACAAGAAAAGTGAAACACCTTGTTGGTATGAAACGGATGGAGACTGTACCAGATGCAACTGTAAAATATCTTTGCTGCAAATCGTTTTATTTTGTTCTATATTTTAGAGCTTATGTGTTTCTGTAGACTGTAGTATTCTAACTTGATCTGTAAATAGAATTGAGAAAAGCAAGGTGTACTAGTCAAACCATATTATAAATGAAATTGAAATATTGTAAAGTTGTTATATATATTCTGTTTTATACATTTATGTTATTCATTGTGCTTCAAATTGAAGAGTAACATTGTAAAGTAGTGTAAACTGTAAAGTGGCAGAAGTTCCCAAATTCAACAACAAAGAAAGTAGAAGCGACAAGATTGATGGAATTAAAACGTCTTAAACATTGTTTCTTGCGTGATTATTGGAAAGAAAAAGACTCTCAATGCTTTGCTGCCATCTGTAACATAAAATTTTATGAGCTATATAGTCACTGACTTTGACCCGCAAATTGTCAATATTGAATAAAAACTAATTAGAAATAATATAATTCTTTATTTTTACTCATTAATTAATTTATTGATAGGTTGCTTTAACTGAAGCCTACACCAGATGTCCCCTCCACGGACGTCAAATGGAACACTATGTTACATCAAATCATTATAATTATAGTTTGTTTGTAGTAACATGTTCAACGGTCCCTAGACATTGTTTCATTTGCTGCTAATATCTTTTTAGGACACGTTTTCAGTCTTTGGCATTGTTTGCTCATTGATTTCATATTGGAGATATTAATTGCAAGTAAAGAAACGTCGGCACAAATTATGGGCAATGCTACGTAACTAAAATATTATATATAATAAATAAAGGTATTTGATTAATAGTATTTGCGTTGATAAGAGAGTGTGAATCACTCTCCTAATTTAATTGACGCAATTAATTTCTTTTTATCATTAATTATCTTTCCTTATTTAATTATACTAAAAGTTAATTCCAAATTTAATGTGAATCAGATTGCAAAAATTTCTCCTTCATTATTATTACATGTATTTATAATTGTATAATTTTTTTCTTCCAAATAAAAATTTCAAATTATTATATTTTTAATTAAAAAAAATCTCAAATCACCTCAACACATTTTATAAAAAATAAAATATTTTAAATTTGATCAATTTTTATTTATTGAAAATTAAAAATATCTAAAATTGTTGGTTCATAACTTGCAAAATAAAATAATAAATAATAATAAATTAGCACCAATTTATTGATTATGGATATTATATATATAGAATTATAAATATTATACGTATAAAAATATGGATGTTAAATTAGAGAATTTAACAACTTCTGGTATACAACTCATATTTTACATATAGGTTATTATAAAATAAAAAAATTAAAATTAAAAAATAAAATTTAAAAAATAATTATTAACTCGTCGTATTAAAATCAATAAATAAGTATACATATGAATAGTAAATAAAAATATTAAAATTTGGTAATATTAATTGTAAAAATTTGTTAATTATAAATATTATATGTATGAAATTATGAATGTTATGAGTATGAAATTATGGATGTTATTAATATAAAATTTTGGATGTTATGTGTATCTTACTTAATTATGGATGTTATGTGTATGAACTTGTAGATGTTATGAATAAATTTGTCAATTGAATAAATTGATTTAGGTATTTGATATTTTTTTTCAAATCTAATTATAATAAAATTTAGAAATATATGTGAATTAAAATAAATCATTTTCACTTTGAAAAACATGAAATAAATTTTTAAATTATCAAAGACGGTGATTTAAAAAATTATAAGTTGATTTAAATGTATAATGTCTTCAAAAATAAAATATTAAAATATTTGGAATCATGATTTATTATATATGTAAAAGAATTTGAACTACATAATAAAATATAGTTTAAATAATTGATGATAAATACCATAACGGACAAAGAATCAATTGCAATTATTTAATATAATTGATATTATAATTACCGTTCTTAAATATAATTATTATTAATCTTTATTGTATTTTTATATATAAAAACTAAATTATAAAAAAGAATATTAAGTATTGATTACAATAGTGCCTAATAAAAAGAGATATGATTTTCTAATTAATATCATTAATTAGCAGATTTGATAAGAACGGTGATAAGTAGAATGATAAGAAAGTGAAGTAAAAAATAAAACTGTTATTAAGTGATATAAATGAAGTAAAATATAGAAAATTTTGGCTGATTATAGCTGAAAAATTTTGGTTACCAAATTTTTTCCACAAATTATATACTATGTCCGATATTTTGTTACCGTAAACTTTAAGATTGTTTACCCCCTCCCCTTAATACGTTCACATCAAGTAGAAAACTACACATTATTGTTCTACCGTTCTACGTCAAAAACTTATTGCACATTGGTATATAATTTAAGAGATATACTGTAGCGGGATCAGAATTTATTATTTTTTATTATTATTTTTAGTTATTGATTTGTTACTAATACATCAACTTATATTAGCTATAAATCAGAACTATATAGATAAAACGTGCTAAATTAATGGTACGTGTTTTTTTTTTTAACGAATTTTTTTGGTATAAATTCAAATAACGTTCAAGTGCGATTATCACAAAATCAGCTAACATTTCTAACAACTCTGTAATAATAGGTCAATTTAGTAACACAATATAACGTTCAAATTCAAACACTCTATATATAAAAAAAAAACAAAACAAGAAAAATACGTTATTCACTTTGAATACACATTATATTCATCTCTTACTCTTATTTGAGCGATAGAGTGTCTTTGAGGTGTCCACTGACGCCAATTCTTTGAGAGCCGACCTATACCTCTTTAACTTCAGACGAAAAAAACTCAATTCCTAAACAAGATGACTTATACCTACTACCAGAGTTACTATGCAGGAACATTTGGCGCCTACCGTGGAACAGGAGTTTAAATCTAACTCCAGTATCATCTTTTTTGCTGGATTTTTTGCTTAATTTTTTTACCTTCTTTTGTAGGTTATAATAAAGGCAGAAGAGGTCGAACTATTTGCTATCAATGAGTCGCTGAGAGCAGAAGTTCAGCGGGTGACCGAATTATTAAAATAAAACAGACTGATTAAAGCAATGAGGAGGAATAGAAAAATCCTGGTAATCGCGATGATGACGACGACCATACCTTAAAAGTCAAGACTGCAATGGTAGTCACTCCAAAGTCGTCAGTAAAAAGAACCAACTTTTTTCCAAAACATATAATGAGCTTTCAAATGCCTAGAAACTTCACTTTATCGACAATGCTGAAAACCTACGACAAAATCAGTGACCCTAATATCTACATCACCAAGTTTTATTCGATGATATTTCTTAGCAGTGCTTCTGACCTAATATTATGTCACTTTTTTCCCACTTTTTTAGATGGTACTGTTTTATTTAGGTTTTTATCTTTACCTGCAGGTTCTATCTCTACTTTTCAAGAACTGGCGACCTATTCACCAACAATTTTGTAGCATCCAAAATCTATGTCCATGATTTCGACTACATTAGCACAATCAAATAAGGTCAACATGAAAGTCTCCATAACTACATGACGAGGTTCAATAAGATAGCAATGGAGATTTCCAACTTTAACCCCGACGTCCACCTCCATGCCCTTACGAGTGGTCTTCGCCCTGGTAAGTTCCAGGAAACTATTGTTGTCGCCAAGCTGAAGAATTCAGCAAAGTTTCAAGAAAAAGTAGATGGACAGATAAAAATCGAAGAACTTAGACAAGCTCGGCGAATCAATAAACCAACTCAATCAAAAGAGGACAACCAAAAGGACCTTTTCGAATCAGCAAAGGGACTTATACCTTTCAAACACTACTACGTAAAAAACTACCTGGTACATGGAATGCAGGATCTCTGAAGCTATACCATAGCTAAGTTGTAAGTCAAGACTCGAAGATGTACTCTTTTATCCACTCACAAAATTTTTCTCACACTAGGTTTTGCTTAGAAGGGTTTTAACAAGGCACTTCATCCTGTACCTTCTATATTAAGAGGGTAATCTTCAATAAATAATACATTATTTTTAACTCATCATTTTTTATTTTTAATTACTATTCCTACCTTTAATTCAACTACTATTAAAGTTGGCATACAAAAACAAACTGAAAGTTATCAGTCGAAAGCAATCCAAACAAGTCAGACACCTATAAGTCAGAATCACTTCTAACAAACTAGTAACTATAAGTCGGAATCAATCCAAACAAACCGGCACTTATAAGTCAGAATCATTTAAAACAAATCGACAATTATAAGTACGAATCACTCCAAACAAATTGGCATTTATAAGTCCGAATCAGTCTAAACAAGACGACACCTATAAGTCGAGATCAATCCAATAAACAATCAACTATGAGCTCGTCTAAAAATACACTGATATAAGCAACACAATTTTTCCTATGAGACTAATTCTCATATGTCCAAATTATAACACAAATCATATCTTTTTCATATCCTATCGAGTTATAACTCGATTTTCATAAAAGTTCAACCTGCTTCTCTTAAAAAATAAACATGTCAAGTTTAGAGACTCACCTTATTATCATTATTCATAATAACTCTTAGTTTTATTTTTATTTGATTTAGACTCTTCTCTCTAGTGTGACTATTATTTTTCAGGTACAACAACTTGAGTTTGGGGGTTACCACTTATTGTTACAATGACGATTTATAAGTCAAAAAATTATCTAAGTTCGACCTGTCTTATTGTAAAATATCATAGATCAAGTTTGGAGTCTATGATCCGTTACTAATATCTCAACCTATACTGTCTATAAATTAGAGCTATATAAATAAAATGTGTTAAATCAAAGGTATCTGTTTTTTCTTTTTAACAAACTTTTTGGTATAAATTTAAATAACGTTCGTAAGCGGTTATTACAAAATCAGGCTAACATCTCCAATAGCTCCGCAATAATAGGTCAACTTAATAACCACAATATAGCACGTTCGAATAGAAAACACTAAAAGGAAAAAATCAAAACAAAAAAGGTATGATATTTACTCTAAATACATATTATACTCATCTCTTACTCTTATTAGAGTATTGGAGTGTGTTTGCAGGTGCTCACCACTGCCAGTTCTTTGAAAATCGACGTATACCTTTTTTACTTCAGGCAAAAGAGAACTTAACTCGTGAACAGGACAACTTATACCTACCGCTAGGCTTACTACCATAGTTCTGAAAACCGAACCGGACCGGCCGGTTCAACCGGGTTAACCGGGAACCGGTCACGAGAACGGTTCAGTCAGTCTGAAAAACCGTGTAGCAAAAAATCGGACAAAAAACCGGTCGAACCGGTGGTTAACCGGTGAACCGGAAAAACCGGTCGGTTTTTTAAAGCTTTTCCGGTTTGGACACCCCCTTCCAAACGTCGCCGTTTTAACCTTAAAAAAAAAAAAAAAAAAATTCTAATTCCTACCCCTAACGCAGCCCAGTCCCCCCAGTCTCGGTGTCCCACTCATTTCATCTCCTCTCTCAAAATTGAAAGAACAAAGAATGAAAGAAAAGATTCGAAGAACCCTAGCGGCGTAGCCCCAACCCCTGCAGCCCCCACAGCCCCGCAGAACCCACAGCCACCGCATCTCCTCTGCTCTGTTCGAGCGCTCTCTCTCTCTCTCTCTCTGTGTGTGTGTTTTCACCGTGTTGCGCCGTCTCCTTTGTCGTCGCCGTCATTCTCCTTCCTCTTCGCCGTCGGTAAGCACTGTGATAAATTGATAATAGCTAATTAGTTATGCTGTGTAGTTTTGTTAATAATTTTTGCTGTGTCCCCTTTCTCCTTTGTGGCCCTGTGTCCCTTTACTCCAACTAATAATTGTGTTGCTGGTTTTACTGTGGAGTTTTGTTACTTATAATTGAGCTCCCTCTGAATTATTTTTTTATTTTGCTGATTTTAGTACTTCATATGTTAGATTCGTCGGCTTCTATCATCTTCGTCGTCTGGCCTTCTGTGCTCTCCTGCGGTTTTTGAGTTCTTGGGTTTTGTTTTTTTCAATTAATTTTTTATTCAGTGAGGAATTTAGGGCAGATTTGAGTTCATAACTTCAGATGCAGAGTTCTTGTTTTGAGTTCTTCTGCTTTTCAATTTTTTTTATTTAGGGCAGATTTAATGATATGGATTAATCATTTTGTAATTCTGAATTTTACCGAATATAAGTTTGATAAAAGTTCAATTTTGGGACTCTGGTTTTTGAATTTTGCTATATAAGTTCAATTGTGCTCTATTGAATTCTGCTATATTGAATTTTGGTGAATTAACTGTATGAAATGCTGAATTTAATTATATTGAATGTTGTATGAATTGTATGAATTGATATAATCATCTGGATTTTGAATTGTTGTCATTCTGAATTTTGCTATAGTTTAATCACTTCATTGTTGTATCATCTGAATTTATCAAGTTTGAATTTTATCTAATTTTGGTGCATTTTATGTGCTTGATTTTTGTTATATTGTGTTGGTGGTGAAAGTATCTGAAAGTGATGCTTCTGAACCCCAGGAGGATGTCCCTCATGCATCTCCACCTGAAGATTGTAGAGAGAATGGTGAATGTGAAGATGGGAATGGAATGGCTCTTGATGAACCGTGCAACACAGCAGATGAGCAGGTCAAGAGCAATGAAGAATGCAGCAGGGCAGGGGAGTCAATGAGTAATGCAGATGGAAAAGTTCAAAGGGAATTGAAGCCACCAAGAGCTCTAGAGGTTATAGATTGTTTTTTAATTTTTGTGTTCCATTTACATAATTCATTTTGGTATAGGCATCATCATTGTAGATTTAATAGTTATTGGATAATTTTCTCTTCAATGCATTATGGAACTCCTGTTGTGTTTAATGTGTTTATATATTAAATTTTTAATAATTTTATTTAATATTTAATTAAACCGGTTGAACCCCGGTTGAACCAGTGAACCAGTAAACCAGTCACTTCACCGGTTCATTGACCGGTCCGGTTCTCGTAACCTTGCTTACTACATAGAAACAACCATCAATTCAATTCTTTTAATCTAGTAATCCAATAACATATTTTAGCCCACACTTTTAAATATTGATAGCTAATTAATAGCTAAAAAATAACAAATTCTAATGACTCTTTAGTATTTTTTATAATTTAAATATTAATTAATTAGAATAGCGTTTTGCTAGTATTCTACTATTTCCCATTTGTCTCCATCATATGTAGACCCCGTGAGGGACAAGATTATTTATAGTAATTGACAAAAAACGTTTGTGCTAAACACATACATACACTAGGTGATGCAATTTGCTAGCGTTCTCGGTTTTGGTATAACTAAAATAAGGTGTGGCTGCTCTTCAATTTATCACTTGTTCTTATTGTCGGTTTGAAATGGTAAAGATACACCATATAAATATAAAATCTTAGCATAAAAAAAAAATGTGGAACGGATATTCTTGAGTTTTGTTGCCGCACATTCATTTTTTATTGGTTTAGGGTCAATCAATTTGTTCAAGGGGAGCATAGCAGTATTGACTTCTCAACTGATAAATAACACTGCTTCCTGCGTTTTAGTTTGTTCATTTCGATTAATGTACTGTTGTATTGCCGACTAGTTGATTTCATGACTCTACAAAAGAATAAGAAATGAACTAGCTAGTCATATGAATTGTAAGCTAGAAGATTACGCGCGGGTGGCAAAATAATTTGTATCTTATATATAAATGTTAGAGGAAATTATTATTTATCCAAAAAATTATTACAAATCAATACAATTACCTATTATAAATAAAAGGGATTAACTACTAATTTGGTACTCGAAAGATTTAGTAGTTGACAAAAATTTTTTTGAAACATATTGATAAAACAATCCTAAATATTTTTGTAAGTAACTAAAAAACTTTTATATTTAACAAATCGCTTATTCATTATACCTAAATTTTTGTGGCAATATTTAAATAAATATTTAAAAAGTACACAAAAAAAAATTCGAAAAAAATTTGATCTTTAGATTTTTTTTTATTTTTCAAAAACAATGTGATCATTCACAATATAAAAAATTTTAAAAATTCACTTAGACAAAAATTTTTAAATTTTTTAAGGATAAAAATATCTTTTTTTTATAATAATGATTACAAAAATTTGCATCAAAAATTGATCTCTAAAATTTTTTTAGAATATATATTTAATATTTAATTCTATTTGTCATGTTTTTAAATCTTTCGAAAGCTTATTTGTTGTTAATATTTTTTGGGGTTCGTTTTGTCAACGATAAAAACTTTCGGATACCATTTTTGGGATAAGTACGATTTTGGTCCATCACGTTAAGGGTCAGAATCGAAATCGTCCCCAACGTAATTTCCGATTTATAATCATACTTAACGTTTTTTTTCGTATTAAAATCGTCCTTTTAATTTTTTTGGACAAAAATACCCTCACCACTACCAACACAATTACCTCCTCCACCAGCACCACCAGCACCACCACCACCACCACAACCAGCACCAGCACCAGCACTACCACTAACACCAACACCAATACCAACACCAACACCAACACTAACAACCACCACTAACCACCACCACCACCACCAAGACCACCACCAAGAAAGCAGGAAACAACACCAAACAGAAACAGAAACAACACCAAACAGAAACAGAAAGCAAGAAAGCAGAATTAAGGCGTGAGGCGGAGGCGGAGGCGGAGGCGGCGAGGCGTGAGACGGCAGAAGCGAGGCGGAAGCGGCGAGGTCTCTCCTCTTTCTATCCCCTATCCAAGAACTCTGAAACTCCTCAATCAACTACCAGACAAGCAATGATTCCTCCTTCTTACTTACCACTTATTCTCCGTACATAGGCGATGCACAATCCCTATCATCCAATCTCTGAGATCAGGAAGTGGCCGGGAAGCTTTCCATTTCCGTACGGAAGATGAAGGACGAACCTAAGCCTAAGTAAGGAGTATTCGCGGGCTATCCACAAGCATTCTCCCCCTGACCCGCCTCCCAACCTCAAGATCATCAGCGGACGACGCCTTCTTCCGAAAGCCCATTTGTCTAAGGGCCTCCCTCTTTGCTTTGCCCCAGCGAAAGAGACTGAAACCGTATCGGGTCTTCTACGTAGGTTCGAATCCTGCCTCTCCCACTTGTTTGTTGTAGACTTCAGAGTCGTGAGGCGGCAGAAGCGAGGCGGAGGTGGCGAGGCGTGTGGCAGCAGAAGAAAGGCAGAGGCGGCGACGTGAGGCGGCGACACGGAGGCGGCAGAAGCGAGCCGGAGGCGGCGAGGCGGACTCCAACGGTAGTGGCTCGCCGTCCCCCTCCCCCCTTTCCCCTTCAGCCTCCTCCTCCCCCCACCCCGCGTCCTTTCCCTCTTTCCCTTCCCCCTTCGCGCCGCCGTGCCCCTCCCCCCTTTCCCCTTCCCCCTCCTCCTCCCCCTCTCCCCTTCTCCCCACCCCCACCCCCGCGTCCTTTCCTCCTTCCCCCTTCGCCGCCGCCGTCCCCTCCCCCCTTTCCCCTTCCCCCCGCCCCGAACCCGCATCCCCTTCATTTTCTTCCTCTTCTTCTCCGACTTCTTCCACTTCCCCTCCTCCTTCTCTTCGCCGCCGGCGCCGTCCCCCGCCGTCCCCCCATCCCCCCTTCCCCTTCCCCCTTCCCCCTTTCCTTCCCCTCCCCCTTCGTATACCTTTTTCTCCCCCTTCAACCAACGCGTTTTCTTTTTTTTTTTATTTTATAATTTTGTTTATTATAGGGGTAGTTTAGGAATAAATTAAAAAAAATTTATTAGAAAGGACGATTTTAAATTTAAATACGACTTTAAGGATGATTTTATATCAAAATATATATGAGGGACGATTTTGATTCTGACCCTCAACGTGAGGGACCAAAATCGTACTTATCCCTACCATTTTTAGTAGTCTACTCTAAAAAAAATATAAATCTATAACCGTTATAAGTTAAAATTTGAACACATTTTCGTTGGATAATGTAATTCTTCTTTTACTGAGTTAATTATTAAATTTAGTCATAATATTCTTTTTTTTTAAATGAAGTACATCTCAATTTAATTTTGTAGTGATTGACTGACTTTTTTTTTATAAATTTGAAGTGAACGCGGATTTCATAATTCTTTTTAGTTATTTTTTTATATTTTAAAAAAGCATATTCTCACAGATACACATTATCGATAATTAAGCTTATTTAATAGAATTGCATATTACAGAAAATATTATAATTTATATTATTAAAAAATTATAATGCCCGTTGGAAGCGATAATAATTTATATTAAGAGTATAAAATCACATCTAAATATACTCCAAAATTAAATATTATTGCAAAAAAGAATAAAATTAATAATAAGGATATATAGTATAATTATTTATAAACATTATGATAAATCTTTATATTTCATTATGCTTATATATTGCCATTTATTTTTTATTTTCGTAGAAAAATAACAGTTAAAATTATTTTAATTTTTAAACATTTTGCTCTTAGTACCTTTTTCGTTCTTAAGGTATGAGGTCAAAATCAAAATTGTCCCCAATCTTTTTTCCTTATTAAAATCATCCTCAACGTTTAAAAGCACTTTAAAATTATCCTTTTTAAATTTTTAGACTAAAATGCCCTTCATCATTATCTCTCCTCTTTACCCTCCTCACTCCACTGTTCCTCCGCCACCCTGCTCTATTCTCTTCACCCAAATCTTCAACAACAACAACACCAATTTTTTTTAATTTAAAAAAATTTAACAAAACTAATACAGAATCAACAATAACAATATATTCAGATTCAAAAATCCATCAACAACAACACCACCACATTCAAATTCAAAAATCCATCAACAACAACACCATCACATTCAAATTCAAGACAAAAAATTTCAAAAATCCAATCTTTCAAACTCAAAGAGAGAGAACACAGATTTCAGGAACAAATCGAGGGCTCTCTGCTTCTCCCCTCTCTCCCAATACATGAGCCCAGCGTCCACCATGGCGAGTGTAGATCCATGCGCCGCCGCTTTCTCGAAAGACTCTGTGCCTTTTCTATATTCTGCTTCACCCGTGGGTTTCCGTGCTTGAATTTCTTCCCCCATCGGAGCAGCATCATTGCCTCCCTCAGCAGCCGCAACACCTCCCACCAAGATTGGCACACCACCGACGCCACGTTCAGCAAAATTAACAAAAATTTCAAATCAAACAACAATTTAATAATCATCAACTATGATTTCAGATCCAAAATCAATAATAAAAATTATAGGATTGTAAATTAGTAAATGAAGTAGCAACACAAATTCAGCAACAATATAACCATCTGCACAAACTAAACACTTCATGCCAAACTTAAAAACTAAACAAAAAAATTTCAAATAATTAATGACACAATTTTAGTCACGGAAGAGGGGAAGAGCTAGCTACATGAACAGATCTGGAAAGAGATGAGCTTCAGGTAGCAAAACAGAGAAACAGGAAGCAGAACAGGAAGCAGAATAGATCTGGAAGGAGGTGGGATGCGGTAAGGAGGCAGAACAAAGGTGCAACACTGCAGAAGGCAGAATGGAGGCGCGACGTTGTGAGAGAGGAAGAACGCAGGTCGGCGCTGTGCGAGAAAGAGCGCAACGAGAAGGAGTCGGTGCCGAAGGAGAGAACAGGATTGAATCGGCGCCGAAGGAGAACGTCAACAACGATGTCCTTTCTCGCCAGCGGCGCCTTCTTCTTCCTCTTCTCTTCTTTTTCGTCTTCGTTCTCCACCCTTTCCTCTATTCTTTTCTTCGTTTCTTGCTCTCCCTCCTCTCTATTTGTGTTGTTGAAGGAAAAAGAACAAATGAGATAAATGATGGATGAAGGGCATTTTTGTCCAAAAATTAGAGAAAGGACGATTTTATAATGTTTTGTAACATTGGGGATTATATTAATAATGAAAAAAAGACGGGGACGATTTTGATTTTGACCCAAAACCTTAGGAACGAAAAAAGTACTTAACCCGACTTTTTAACTACACCTAATTTTCAACTATGTTGTTAAACTAAATGATGTCTAAATGTGATATATACTTTTTGTGCAAGTATTATATTAGAAAAAGAAAAAAATAATTTCAATATATAAGATTGTTTGTATGATGAATAAACACCAAATAAAATGTCTAAATGCTCCTGACTACCTAAATAATTTATTCAAAAACAGGCAACAAAAATTCACAAAGCCATAAATTAGATACCAACAATAGAAAAATAATAGAATCTGAATTCAAAATTAAAATATAACATTGTACTCAAAATAAATTATCTACTCCAATTCTGTAATCTACAACTTAAACATATTGATGCCTAGACCATTCTTTCTTACAAAGTTTTTAAAAATCGGACCGATCATCAAAGCATTTTAATTATTAATTTATTGGTCTAACCAATTCACACTACAAGAAACATCTTTAAAATCAACGGCCAAATCGACGGCTTACTATCAAAATTCAATGGCAAAATGGACGGCAGAGGTGGTCGCTATTAAACTTGTCGATTTTTCAAAATTCTAATAAAATCGATGGCTTGCCTAGCCATCGATAATAATTTAATAAAATCAACAGTATTTCTGTCTATATTATGAGTTTGAGAATTTTATCTTCTTACAAAAATCGACAACGTTGCCGTCAATATTATTATATAAAATTGACGCCATTTCTGTCGATATTTGATTCAATAAAATCGACAATATTTTCGTTTATAATATGCTTAATAAAATCGACGACGTTGCCATCGATATTTGATTCAATAAAATCGACACAATTGCTGTCGATTTAATTATTTAGATATCGACAAATTCTTTGTCTATATTTTATTTTTTTTGTCTATTTTAAATTTTAAAATAATGAGTTTACAAACTTATCAAAATAATAAATAATCCTCTAACATAAAGTCTCAACATAAGATAAATAACTAAACTTAGACTTATATTCGTTTAAATTGCAATCCACTAATAATACAAAATATTCAAAGTAAATAAATAACCTACTCATACTCGTCTAAATAATCATCCAAGTCATCAAGATCGTCAAAATCATCCTCCCTTTGAGAATTCTGTGGTTGTCCTGGTCGCTGCAGAATATTTACTATTGAAAGTTCAATACTAAACAACAATCTTTCTCTCCTAGAACCCCTTAAGATCCCACCTAACAGAAAGGAGAGTTTTGAAAGTTCAATATCACAAAAGACAGTCCAATATACATATAACATGCATGTTGTAAAAGCTATTTTTAATCTTCCTCAATATCACAACAAATGGCACTTCACTTCGCTTTTACTTCTCTTGATTAGTTTCCTTTGATTTAATTATTAATATGTTTAATCATCTAAAAATTTTGATATTTTCCGATCTTATTAGATATACAAGGACATCACCACATGGCATGGTTTGCTCCATTTTTATGTATGCATAGTCTAATATGTTAGATTCACTTACATCCATCAACGGTGATTATTATATATATGTACACATCTAAAATATTATGATTCATTCGTATTGAGAACCAATTAATGCAGCGTGAGAAGCATCTTCCACTATAATGATATTTTAAGATGAATAAGTTGAAAAATTAAAATGAAACAAGAAATTAAACTAAGACATTTCTGCCTACAAAATCAAAATAACATCTTATACTAAGGTCAAATAATGCAATTGAAGAAGATTAAAAATTAAACTGTCAGATAAATTACATGCAAAATTTAAAAGCTATTCACTCCTATATCAAACATCCTAAGTGAACTCCATAAAAACCTCACTTGCCTGCTTACCAAATAATGAAGAAATCAGTGATACAGTGCGCTCCTCCAATTCCTCTTGGTACCTTTCCTTTTCGTTCTTTTTATTGACAGGAATCTGAACAACAAAGCACACAACCTGAATTTCAGTCCCATGGACCCCATATTTTACCCATAAGGTAAGCACAAGAAAGTCAAGTACTAATAAAGTTACAAATTAAAAATGCTATGGTTCTGCAAACAATCAACAGTGGGGAAGAAAATGTAGCACTTGCCTTACCCATAAAAACTGCAAACGCCATTTTCAACCCCAAGACATCCACAAACCGTTCACAAGCATTTTTATTATTAAGTATTGTTAATAATAATTAAAATACGAAGAACATATATTAAATGAATATAACTTTAGAAGCATTTTTATTATTAAAAAGAGTTGGTGACAGAAAAAATGAGATACTAACAGCAATGTAAAAATATCGAACATGGACATGAATAATAAAATATAGATATTTTTTATGTGAAAATGGGCCGATGCAATGTAAAAACTCACATTTTAATATTATTATATCACAACACATGAACATGAATTGTATTTGAAGGAATAAGGCCACCATGCTTCATTAGTTCAGTTGATTGAATACTTCATTTTTGTTTTAGAAGTCAGTCTGAATGTTTTCTTAACCTTTCAAATAGCTTTAGTTATTGATAAAAACTTAACTAACAATAATGAGTAATCTCTTCCTCCAAATTTAAATGATAAAGACTAGACTAGACTAGAATAAAGATTGATTGCCCTAAACTTAGAAAAATGGTAGTCAAGTTGAATAGTGATGAATGTGTTCAAAGAGCCATAGAGTGAGAGTTAGTAGAAGCAACATCAAGGCAACTTCCATAGATGTTAATACTAAATAATTTTGAATGAAGACTAAGCTAAGCTTCAATGCATCTTCTTAGTTCTTACTTACTAACCCAAATGGGTCCCACAGCCCCCACATAATGTGGTCTTTAACATAATAGAACAAAATAGAACAGAATAGAACACACTTATCTTCTTCTTCTTCATTCTGTTATCCAATTAGCTAGAAATATAATGGATACTCTTCCAAAAAAGGGGATAATTTAATTTAAGAATCTAAGAAAATGGTTGGTAGCATTCAACAATCAGAAAATGGGCTAACTTAATTTCAGCTAATATGAGCACAATAGATGACTAATTTAACTTTTGATTTTACACAAGAAATGGCAGAAAATAAGTAGAGTCGTAGGATACAACTCTGCAACAACTAGAAACAAGAGTTCCATGTTTTTCAACTACAACAATAACAACAATAACTAAAAATGATGAAAATTGCATTTGAAACCTTCACTGATCCAAATTCCAAAATTTAAATTCTCATCAAAATAGCCACGGTTTTCTTCGAAACCAAAGCATCAAGTATATAAAAAATTCAAAATTACTTCAAAACAACAACAACAACAACAACAACAGATAAAACGAAAGAAAAAGAAAGAAAGGGAAAGAATGGCGCCAACCTTGTGAATGGAATCCAGGGAATGAAAGTGGCGGGATTAGAACAGAACTAGAAATATTGAGATCATAGCTTATATGCTGCCAGTACATTCAACAGAACGATCCACTCCTCTATTGGTTATTTCAGCAATTATCTGTTGAGCAATATTAACATTTTAGTATTTCTTCCCTGAAAATATAAATAATTATGCAAAAAAACTTAGAATGAACAAACCTCTTGTATAGGTTTGTTATGATCTTTTGGGTTCACAAATTCATTAACCCCAATAAGCATGAACAGAATATCATGAAAGAAATTAGCAACGGTTGTGGTAAAGGTGTGTTTGTGACTTTGTGGGTGTCGACATAATAATTGACTTTCAAAATCATATCCGATATTGCTTTAATACAAAATCCAATAGGTTGGCACTTCATACATATATTATGAACAAAATGGCCATGCAAGTTGAAAATGTGCAAATTATTACTACATTACTACTACTTCATATTTACCTAATAATTTCGTTACAAATTGAAAGAAAGATCTCAGCAAAGTATCTATCATGTGGCTCTTAAATGTGGACCATGTGAGTATGAGAATCCACCATTAAGAGTGCTTCTGTTTCCACCAAATAGAGAAATAAAATGATCTTTTGTGAAATTATGGAATTATTAAACTTAGTCTTAGCTCTTAAAATAAAATGGAAACAACTAAACATGACCAGAATTTCTAGATTTAGAAAACAGGATATTACAATTAGGTCAAGTTTACACCTGAAATAGGGGATTTCCAAATGAAACTGAAGTTGGCTTTGGAAAGAGTTCAGTAATAGTTAGAAAACAATACCTGGTTCTTGTGAGCTCAATTTAGAGAGAGCGGGGAAGGACCAAAGTAGGAGGAGCGACGGTAGCAACAGAGAGAAGGAGCGACGGCGGGGCGGCAGCAGTGGAGCGACAAACGGCGCGAGCAAGAGGAGCAACAGTTGGGAGCGACAGCGGCACGACAGCAACAGAGCGCAACGGCGGCGCGAGCAAACGGAGTGATGGTGGCACAACCGTGACGCCGGCAGTGGAGAATGAGGGTTGGTGAATTTGGGGTAAAATGAAGGTTGGTGACGAAATTAACAATATTGTTTTGAACTTGGAGGCGTGTTGGTGAAGAATGCAAAAAAGAAAAGGATAAAACGAAGGTTGGTGAGGAATTTGGTGTCAAATTATGCTTCTGAACTTGGAGGCGGGAAGTGGGCGCGGGGTTGGTATTTTTAGCAATAAAAGTCGACGGTAGAGTTGTCGATTTTAATTTGAAAACAAGCAACATCTTTCGCGTCTATTTTATACATTAAATCCACACCATTTATTTGATTTTAGAAAGTAATTTAGACCGTTTAAATCTATCGACGGAAATGTTGTCGATATTTTAAATATAAAAATAGACGCCATATCCGTTGATTTTAAAATAAAAGTATTTTCAAACCTCTAGTTCGTCGCCAATATGACGATAGTTAAAAAGGGTTTAATGAAGCATAAAAAAATCGACAACAAGGCTGTCGATTTTATTATTTTATTTTTAAATTTCTTTTTTTTAATTAAATATCGATAGCAAGCCGTCGAAAAATATCAACGGGAGAGATAGCGATCGATTTTTTGCGTCAAAAAATACGCTTTTTCTTGTAGTGTCAATTGAGGTTCAACTAAAATAACCATTTTATAATAAAATAATAAATAAAATATAAATAAATATATTAAAGCCTAACATTTGTTAAGCTTATTGATATTGATAATATACTCCAACTTAGAACGAAAATGATAAGGGTTAAAGTCTTGATTTAGACTTCGATACAATGTCAACGACCATCTCTCCTTATATATCTAAAACTATTTGAAACAACAACAACAACAACAACAACAAAGCCTTGTTCCACTAGGTGGGGTTGGCCACATGGATCAAGTGATGCTATTGAGCTCTGATGACAAGTCATCTTATGCTAGTTTTACAAGCATTTTTCATTAGTTTCATTAGGTTTTATGCACTTTCTTGTACCATAAGTAGGTAATTGGAGTGGATTTTCATGATTATCTTAAACCAATCAAACATCATTCATTTTACACAAAATCATAGGTTTTATGCTAGAATTAATTGATTAATCAAATGATGCAAAGATCTAGTGATTTTGGTGGGACTTTGATTAGTTGTTTGGTTGCTTGTAGGTGAAGAAATGATGAAAAAAGGAATTTTTGGCACACTTTTGAAGTTTGAGCACGCTTTGGACCTTAGGCCCCGCTTTCAACCAAGGGAGCGCTCAACCAAAGGAGCGCTCAAGAATTTGAGCGTGGTGCTCCCCATTGCTCACTTTCTCGTGCCTCAAACCAAGAAGGAAGCAAGGCATGCAAAGCTCAAGCAAGGCCAAAGCAAGGGAGCGCTCAAGGAAGTGAGCGCTACGCTTACAAGTGTGAGCATTTTCGTGGCCCTCACCAAGGATCAAAGAGAAGGCACCAAGAGGAAGGCTGGGCGCATCAAGCCAAGGGTAGCGTTGCAAGAAATGAGCGCTACACTCCCTTTTGTTCACTTTTTTGTGGAGCTTGGCAAGGAAGCAAGGCACACAAGGCCAAGCAACACAAGGAAATGCAATGCTCACACCAAGGCTCGAAGAGGGGAACCAAGGTAGCGCGCAACAAGGAAGCCAATGCATGCACAATGAAGAGCAGCGCTAAAAAATTCAAGCACAGCGCTCACTCTTCTTCACTTTTTCGTGCCTCTAGTCCAAGAAACCAAGGAACACAACAAAGAAAAGCTCACTCAGGGAAGCAACAAGGAGTAGCGCTCACAATTTGAGTGTAGCGCTCACTTAGTGAACGTTCTGGGCTAGGAAGGCACACCAAATTGACTCACCAACCAAAAGCAAGGGTAGCGTTCACAAAATCAAATAGAGCGCTCCCCTAGGAGCTGACCCATGCCTCCTGTAAGACCCAAAACCTTTGAAAAAGGGCTATCATTAGCTAATTTCAAATTCAGTGTTTCTGTAGCTTTAATTTCAGAAATTTCTCTATTAAAGAAAATTAAAGCAAGTTTTGATTTATTGAATTTGAAATAAATTGAGATTATTATCCAATTTTACAATTATTGGATTACTTCATTTATTTGTATTATAAATTTGATAGTTATGAAATAATACAAATTTTATATATGATTTGGATTAAATAATTAGTATTTTAAATGTTAATACTACTGTTTTGGGAAAATAGAAAAATTTAATATATTATTTCTAATTATTTGATTTGGGCATTTTATTGAAAATAATTTGTAAAATTGGTGAGCAAATAGTATTTTCTATATACTAGTGTTGGATTTGATTTGGATTTCAATTATTATATTATTCCCAAGTTTATTTGAAATTACTAAAATGCCCCTAACCCTAATTTTTGAAAACGAAACCCTAACCCTAAAACCCTACCCGGTTACCCGTTGCTTCCCCCCATGCCCCAGCAGCCAAACACACACAGTTTCCCCAACTAAATGAAAGAAAGAAAGAATGGGTTAGGAGAAAACGGGAAGAGAGGCAGAGAGGAAGAGATCTGGGGGAAAAAGGGAGATCGGGAAGGAGGGGACTGCGTGCAGTTGTCAGCGCCGCGCCACTGCTCCGTCGTCGTCGCGCCATACCACCACCGTAGTAGAAGGGCCGAGGAGAGAGAGAGCGACACATTCGAAGAGAAGAGAAGGGAGAGGAGGCCCCGCTGCCGCCGCCGCCGTTCGGTCCAGCCACGAGCTGCTGTCGGAATCGTGCGAGGAGGAGCGCGACCTACTGCGCGGAGCTGTGCCGCCGTGTGCTGTCGCCGTCGTCTCGGACTACTGCCGCCAGAGTTGCCACGAAGGAGAGCAAGAGGCAGAGAGCTCACGGTGGGGGAAAGGCCAAGCGCCGCTGTGCTATGGAACAGAGTGAGCTGCGCCGGCGCTGTTGGGGGTCTTACCGCCGCCAGAGAAGGGTCCAGGCTGCCGCTAATGGAACTAGCCGGAAACTGTTCCGGGGTTTTGCCACTCATTCATATCCTGCTCTATTTTGGTTAGTGCCGTCATCATTGTTCTAGCCGCCGGAGAACTCTGCCGTTGATCCACCGGAGCTTCTGGCCGAGCCTCAACCGCCGGAAATGCCGCTGCCGCCACCGAACTCCACTGCCGATAAGGCTTTTAAGTTGAGTTTCCCTTCTGTTGAGTTTCCTGGAACTTCATCGTCGCTGCGTGTGGTTCAGATCGCCGCTGCTGCTTGGGGCTAACTGCCGGGTTGCTGCCGAACCGGTTCGAAGACCGCCGTTGTTTCGGTTCAACCGTTTCTTCTTCGGTTCGGTAAGCGTTTCGATTTGAAAGTCCTTTAGTTACTGTTCTGTTATCATACGCTGAGGTTTGTGGCATTAATTGCTATACGATTGAGTTTCGGTTGTTGTATGTTGCGATTAGAGTTGTTGAGACCATTGCGAAAGTGGCTTAGAATCGAGGTTTTGGCTGCCGGGATTTTGATTGTTGACCTCGGGTCGAGGCGAAAAGGATTCTGTGATGAGTTTGGGCTATGGTTTTGCATTTTGAGGTAGGGGCGCTTTCCAAAAATTATATTTTATATGTTGGAACTATTACATATGGATACTGTTGTGAGACAATTTTGTATTTGGTGATGATATCAGCCTTATGTATTATTGATTGTCTCAAATGATTATGAATGTTTGCTTGGCTGGATTGTTGTGTGTTTTTGTGAAATGCAATGTTTTGAAGTTGATTCTTTAAAGGTCTTAAATATGAGTTTAATCCGTTGAGGATTGATTTGAATTGAGTTAATTAGTTTGATGATGTGAAAAGTCGAATGCACTTTTGAATTCAGCCTGGTTTACTTTAATTGACTTGATCTTGGACAAATGATTTGTTACTGAACCATTTCTTTGAAACTTTGGAAATGAGTTAAATCGGTTGATATTGAGTTGACTTTGAAATGGTTTTCTTGAGATATGCCGCTGAGGCGACTGTTGGATTTAGCTTGCTTTGAATTGATTTTTGGTTTGAGCTGTTGAAAAGGAATGAGAAACGATTTAGTTGGGACCCGAACCGGGTGGCAAAAGTCCAAGTTTTAGGGGAGGTGCTGGCGAAATTTCTACAAAATCCCAGTCTTGTTTAAAAAGTTATTTAAAAAGGATTGGATTTGAGAAGTTGTATTATTTGATTTATTAAGAGAATATTTATATTTTCAAGCTTAATTTATTTAGTGAACTTTATGCCTTGAGTTTGACTTATTTAGAAATGAACTATTTTTACCGTTTGAATCACTGAAGGAAAGAATGATGCTCTAATATTGATTTCAATATAAAAAGGAGCTTTTAGTGATTTCAAAAGAATCTAGACTTTCGATTGAGTAATTAAGTTTGAGGCATTCTGGAAGAGTTAGAAAAATGGATTCCAAAAAGAAACCTGAAAGTGGTTTGATTCAAATGAACCGGTTCCTTTTCAAATGAGTTGATTTTTGGACCGGGTTGGAACTTGTGATTTTGTATGGTCGGTTTCATAATAAATTCAGTTTTATTTACTTGAACCGAGAATCCATGATTTTAAGAGTTTCAATGAATTTTAAGGAATTGATATAGGTTGACCTTCCCTAAAGACTTGGGACTCTGCCGAGAAACTTTTGTTATGAAATCCCATTGTTGTATGGGTGATTTTGAATACTTTAAAATAAATCCTTAACTTGCCATGGTTCTGGAAGTTTTGGAAAGAGAATGCCGAGAGTGGCTTTGTTTTAAAAAGGGAACTCACTTTGAGTAAATTTGGCTTATGAGCCTGAGATGATTTGAGAAACGAGATTTCTAAAGCCAAGGCTGAAAAGAGTTGAAACTTGATTTCAAAGTGAAGCGATTTGAGAAAAAGTGATTTATGGTTTAAATGCCGGTTTTATGAATTTGATGATGTTGGATGGTGGAAGTGCTGTTTTGTTATGGGCCAGAATGGCTGTGTATGATTATGAATATTGGCTGGTTCTGGATTGAACCGTGAGCCGAAATGGCTATGTATAATATTGATTTATGGCTGATTGTCGAATGAGTTATGGGCCGTATGGCTGACTATGAATTATGAATTTAAGCCGGATGGCTGAGATGGATGTTGATCCATGGCTGGGACTGAATGAATATATGCTTGAGATACCTGGGTAGTAGCAAGGGTTGTGGTTCGTCCCACTTGCTGCAGGTTAGAGACTGTGACGCCTGGGTAGTAGCGGTAGTAGTGGTGATTCTACTCGCTCCAGGTTGAGCTTTTAAACACCCGCCTGGGTAGTAGCCGCAGTAGTGGTTATTCCACTGGCTCTGGGTTGAGCGGGTAGTAGCAATGGGGTTGTAGCTCAAACCTACTTGCTCCGTGATGGGTGTTTCTGTCCATGGTTAGCTACCAGGACGTGTCGGGTTGGCTATATAACCGACAGATGATATCATCAGCCATTAGGGACAGGCATGCATCATACGCATCTATGTGACATTGTTTGGGTGTGCCTATTATACTTGGTTTGCCTATGTGATTAATTGCTAATTGTTCTACTTACAATAACTGTTTGTTTGTGCTTGCATCTTCCTAATTGTGTTTGCTACTGGGACTCTGTTGGATTGTGGTGATTGGTTGATGGTTGGATTGTTTGGGCCTAGGGCCGTGGTTGGAATGAGATGAACCGATGGTTGATTTCGGTTTTGTGTTTCTGGTTTCGAATAAAATATGAAAGGCTATTTTGTTTCAGCATAGATAAACCGTTTGGAAAGGCTTTTGAGTATTTGAGAATTGAATGGTTCCTCTTTTAGAAAAGATTTCCGACTTTACTTTCATTGTAAACCGTTGTTTTTGAAAAGAGACATGAGACGGTTATTAATCACTGGTGCGGTTATCTTCATGTATCCTATTACAGTAATTCCTAAAAACCCTCTACTGAGAACCCTTTCGAGGATGATGTTCTCACCCCCCTACATTTTTCCCCTTTCAGGATATGGGCGCAGAAGTTACGAAGAGCTTATTTAATTGTTGTTGTGATGCTCTGTATTGTTTTAGTTATGGTTTATTGTACCCTCGCCTTTATCTTGATATAATCTGTAAGAGGGATAGGAATTGTATTGGATTATGTTTGCAATATTACTTACATATATGTATGTATATATATGGATGTACTCTTTATGAGTTTTTGTAAGTTGTATGGTATCTATGGATGTACGTTATCGAACGAAAGTAATTTTCGGGAGCGGTTTTGCGGTTTAAAATTTTAAACAGGCTCATATTTTAGTATTAAATAGTATAAGTGTCGTCGTAATGTCTGAGCTATCAGAGTCGCGCAGCCGGAAGCGTGAGCTTTGGTAGTTAGGGTGTTACACCTCCACTTTAACTGAGCCAAAGCCAAACCGGATCCATGCCTCCACTTCAATTAAACCAAAGCCAAACCGGACCCATCCTTCTTCAAATCCATTTCTCATTCAAGGCCAACTTTGAAAAGCCCACTCCAAGCTTTGAAGACCAAAATAGAAAGTGTATAAATAGGATTAAGTTTGATTTGTAAGGGACCTTTTTGCTCATTTTTAGTTTTACTTTTAGCTCATTTTGAGTTTTCACTTTTAATTTTCAATTGTTTTGAATTTGGGATTTGGGAATTTGGATATGAGTTTTTCTTTCTGCATTTTCACTTCTTCTGCAACTTTTAATTTCTGTTCTTTGAATTTGAATTGAGATTGAAGAGCTTCATTGATTCTAAGTTTGAGAATCATCTTTTACGTCTCTTCTTAATTGTTCTAAGGATTGGATCTGGGTTTAGTTTTCTGTTTTCAATTTCTTTCATCTGCAACTTCTACTTTTCTATTTTGGGTTTTTAAATTGAGATTGAAGAATTCCATTGAATCTGGATCTGAGAATCATCTTTGCTGTTCTTTCATATAGTTTTGGGAATTGGAGGATTGAATCTAAGTTTCATTTACTATTTTCCTTTTCATTTCTTCTGCAATTACTTTTCTGCTTGATCAAGAGAGCAATTGAGATCTAGATCTGCTTTCTAATCTCATTTCTCTTCTTCGATCTTCAATTTTTCTTTAGGATTTCATAATTGATTCAAGTTTTCTTGCTGTTTTACTTCTTGAAGAAATTTTCCATTTTTGTTCTTGCTATTGAGATCCAGATCTGAAGTCTTGCATCTCAGAGCTTGCTAATTTACTTTAGTTTGTAATTTCTTGTTCAATTCCATGTCCCAACACCCAAATCCATTTATTCTTCAAGCAATTTATATTTTCCAGCAATTTAGATTCAGTAATTTACATTTCTTGCACTTTAAGTTTCTGCAATTTACTTTTCTTGCAATTTAAGTTTCAGCTCTTTTACTTTCTTGTTCTTTAAGTTACATGCAATTTATCTCTTCTGCACTTTATTCTTCTGCTCAATTTACCTTCTGCAACTTTATTTACTTGCAATTTAGCTTCTGTAAATCAAAATTAATCAATTTATCAACTGTTTGCTTAACTAAATTCATCACCTAACTAAAATTGCTCAATCCATCAATCCCTGTGGGATCGACCTCACTCTTGTGAGTTATTACTACTTGATGCGACCCGGTACACTTGCCGGTGAGTTTTGTGTGGAAATCGCTTTTCTACCCATTAAGCTCTATCATGTATCACACTTATAGAGAGACCGTTTACATGTAGATTGATGCGTGAGCATCATTTCTATATTTTTCTTAGTATTTTAGACATAGCTTTATTAAGTTTTTATGAGATTTAGTGTTTTGGGCCTATTTGGATGCTACTTTAATGTGCATTGTGGTTTTTTTAATTTCAGGAAAGATTCGGGCGAGTTTGACAGAGTTCGTACAGAAGGAGAAGGAGGAAATTAGATTTTATTGCGCTGGCGCTAAATGGCGCTACCTGGCATTTAGCGCTAAATGGCGCTACCTGGCGTTTAGCGCCAAACACCTCGTACTTTGTGCAAAGCTTTTGTTGAGCTGGCGCTAAACGCCACGACCTAACGTTTAGCACCAGATGCCTCGTAACCAGTGCCCAGAACCACACGCTACTGGCGCTAAATGCAAACCTCGGCGTTTAGCACCAGGAAGACAGCAACACACACAAGTCTCTCTGTCTCAGCGGCGCTAAATGCCGAGGCTGGCATTTAGCACCAGTAGCGCGCTTTTGGAATCCAAAGAAGGGCTCGTTGTCTTTAGTTTTGTTTATTATTTTCTTTTCTTTTTATTATTATTAAAACAAAACACAATCTTTTAGGTTTTAGTAATTATTATTTTATTTTATTTTCAAATCAATTATGTTAGATATAAAAGAAGAAAAGATTCAGTCATTCGGGCTCTCTTCTCTTTTTTTTTCTCATTAGCACTTTACACAATTTTAGAACCCTGATTTTCTCTAAACCATGGGCAACTAAACCTCATCAGTTAAGGTTAGGAGATCTGTTTATTTTGATGGATTAACACTATTGTCATTCTACTTTTAATTTATGTACTGATTTAAATTCAAGGATTGCTTTCGTTCTTCATCCTAGGAATTAGAGTACATTGGAAGATAACTCTTTTTCTATTTGAATTCTTGTTGAATCTTGGAAAAGTTAACTCACTTGAATAATAGCTTGAAAGTAAATCCTCATAATCCTCTAATTACCTAGACTTAACGTGATATGTGACATATAATCATCTTATCTTTGGGTATTTAGGGTTTGTGTGGCTAATGAACTAGAATTGGACTTAAATCTTTAATTTGAATTAAATGACCAAGGAATTGGTAGTTGATTAGGTTTGAGGAGATTAAATCACTAAGAAATTAGGGTTTAATCAATTAAAGTTTGCCATGAATGAAATCTTGCATGATTAAAGTAGTTGGTAAGAATTGTTAATCTGGAAAAATAAATATCTCTAAAGCCTTAACTATTTTCTCATATTACTCTCACAATCTGTTTACTATTTGCTTTCTTAATTTCGCTGATTACTGTTTAATGCAATTGAACTGAAAACACTCTTGTTTGCTTGTTTGACTAAGTTAATCACTCAATTGTTGTTGCTTGATCCATTAATCCTCGTGGGATCGACTCTCACTCACCTGAAGTATTATTTGGTACGACCCGGTGCACTTTCCGATTAGTTTGTGGTTTTAAAAATCCGCACCATAGATCTTGTTTGACCACCTCATGGATAGTTTTCCTAGGTATTCTTTTGCCTTTCACCCTTTCTCTATCTTCCATCTCATCCATCCTCCTTACTGGGTACTCTGTCGGTCTTCTTCTCACATTTTTAAACCACCTAAGACGCGATTCTACCATCCTTTTCACAATAGGTGCTACTCCAACTCTCTCTCTCCCTCTCTTTCTCTCTCTCTCTCTCTTATATCTTCGTTCTTTATTCTATTCAATTGCGTATGACCACTCATCCCTCCCAACATCTTCATCTCTGCTACGCTTAACTTATGTTCGTGCTCCCCTTTGGCCGCCTAACACTCTGTACCATAAAACATAGCCGGTCTGATAGCTGTGTGATAGAATTTATAAAACTGGTGCCTAAAGTTGTCATTTATAAATACACAAACTTACTCATATTATAATGCATAAACTTACTTAGAGCTAATTTTTAACTTAAAATATAGTTATTTTAAATACGCAAGACTACAACTTCCCTACACATACATTTTTTGAATGCTATATAGTGACAAATCCATAATCTGAACTTAGGTTCTGTTGATCCTATACTTGTCTACTTTGCCGTTGAACAGAGCTAGAAACACAAAACAAAGTTACAAGCAAATTCTAGCTAGTTTCTAACCCTGCCAACCCAATTTTCAGCACCTCTAAATTCTAATAAAATCTTAGTTACTAATATGCAAGGTTAATTATTAGAGCGTGATCCTCAAAATCTTAGTAAAACAACACATAATTTCGATTTAGCAACATTAAACCATGATAATCCATATTGATCAGCATCATGCCATAATTCATCTTTACAAAGTTTTAATTTATTGTGGTCAATGTATTTATAAGCATATATAGATTTATTGTCAAAGATTGGAGTTAATTCCAACATATCTTCAGAAATCAAATAAGAATTCACTAAAGTTATTTATGTCCTCTAAATTACTACCAAATTTATGCCACAATGAAACTTATCTCACATGTGCAATAGTTAGCACTTTAGCAGCTTCTTATGATTATTGCTCTTTAAAAAATCATCCTTCTTATCTAGAATAATTTCTATTTAAAAAACAATTTTTGTCGAAGTGATAAATTACTGTAGTTATAGGAATAGAAGAGCAAGAATAAGCAGTGAATCAGTAATACATGTAATGCAATTTATCAACAAGCAGTAACCAAGTAACAGAGTCATCAAAATTGAAATTTATCATCAGACAGTGAGCAAAGCCAATCAACTAAGAAGGCAAGAACAAACACTAAGCACTGATTGAGTATTATTATCAGAAACACAATGACACACAAAACAGAAGCATAGCAGAACCAAAACTAATCAATAACACAACACATTCAATAATTAATAATCAGTAAATTAAAATAATAAAATCACAACATGGTGACACACAAAATAGCAGCATAGCAGAACCAAAGCTAACCAATAAGCAAGTAATCCTTCACCAAAAATTAAAAACACAACCACAAGCTTCGAACCATGGAGCATAAAAAGTAAAAAACAAAAAAAAAATGTAGAACAAAGTGAAGAACAAGAGACCAAGCCACCGACCTTCGATGACGACGTCAACAGACAGTTGATTGACGGATGACACTGACCAAATAACGGGGAGAAGATGCAGACGACGGTAAGAAGACGTAGACAACAGCGAGAAGATGAAGACGACAGATGGGCCGAGTGTTCATGGAAGAAGAGGGCAGGGGTTGGAAACTTGGCGGTAGTGGCTACAGGGACAGACTGCGGTAGTGGATCGACGGCCCACTGTGGCAACAACTAGGGTTGGAGAAGGGGGGAGTGATTTAGAGTTCTGTAGCTTGAGTGAGATGTGCAGCTAGGGTTGGATCATTTAAACGTTTAAGCAAAAAAGGACGCATTTTTACCTAACCGGCCAATTACTGGTCCGGTCTAACCGGCCGATTCCCTACTGGTTCAAGGGTTTTTCACCAATTTCCATTTTGACGATTTTGTATACCTCATCAGACCGTTAATGTCGTCGGTTTGTAGTTGGACCGGTCTGACCAGCCGGTTCGGTCCAATTTTCGAAACCATGCTTCCTACTCAAAGCAAAGGTTCTTGGTATTATGATTATCTGCCTTATTTTGTTTTAACATTTTGCTAAATCTACCGTAAAAAAATTATGTCCTAGAAATTCATTCAAGAAAAACTATAAAATCATTATTTTTTTTGTTTCCCACGGTATCTCCCAGCCTGGCAGCCCAAGGACTAATATATTGTGGATCAGAGTTCCATTTAATGGTTTATCACTAGCCAATGAGTTACTGCATACACAAAGCGGGAGTCGAACCCCTGACACTTGTTTAAGCAGACTAATGAGCTAACCATTAGATCAACTCAAGTTGGTTACTATAAAATACTGATTGTATGGTAATGATCACTTTGAGAATAATGATTCAACAATCAGAGCATATATTCTTTTTTCCACATCATATTTAAAGCACATGCTAGGTTCACTACAAGAAAATCACGATTTTGTGATGCTTTTAAAGCATGGCGAAAAGTAAAAAAAAAAAGCATAGCGATAGCTTTTCATCACGATTTTTAAGCCTCTGGTACACTTTTGAAAGTGTCACATCTACAAATGTGCTGGTTTCTCTATCAACACATTTTTGTCAATCTATTGGCACGCTTTTTTTTGCCACGCTTTTATCTATTGCTACACTTAAAAGTGTGGCCGTATGTGAAAGATATGACTATATTTTAAAAGCGTGCCAATAGTGGAAGATATGGCTACGCTTTTGAAGCATGCCAATAACTAAAGATACGGCTACGCTTTTAAAATGTGCCAACAGTAAAAGATATGGATACGTTTTTAAAGCATGCCAGTAGTGAATGATATAGCTACACTGCTAATAGAGAGATATGGCTACATTTTTATAGCGTGTCAATAGTGAAAGATATGGCTACGCTTTTGAAGCGTGCCAATAGTGAAAGATTTGGCTACACTTTTAAAGCATAACTGTTGATGACTAATATACAATATGGCCACTTTTTTAAGCGTGACTATAAGTTTGTTTAGTAAACTATTGTTTTTGTTTTAATCTTCGTAATACAACCTTAAAAAATTCATAGATAATTTTAAAATTTAGATAATGACTAGTACTTTTAAATCAACCAATCCAACATATATAAACTTGTCACAAAAAAAGTGTGTTTGATCACATAACATGCTCTAACAAAATACGAAAAATCAAAGTTATAACAACTACTCATGAATTTCTAATATATGAATTACAATTCCAACAATTATTACATTATCTACTTTCTTTATATACTTCATTACAAAATATGAAACTTCATATCAAATAATCATTCACTGTGAGCTCCATTATTTTTACCACTGCACTGTATAATTTTAAATATTGTTATGTTAGTGCATCTTATATTTTACCAAAAAGTGAGAGGACATATATTGAAAACCATATTGTATTCTCTAATATACACAATATTTATCATTTTGTTATGAATAAATACTACACAATATCTCTTTTCAATATACCCTCTTTTTAGTAATCCTATTTATACACTAATTACTACAAGTCTATAACACAGATTCTACCACATAATGGATAGACACCACTAACTAACAACTAACTAGTTCCTAATAGAATCAAGTAACAGAAATAGTTGCACAATCTAATCCACTTCCTTAAAAAACAAAGAACAATCAATAGTACACAACTAGAAAATTCAACAACCAACAATGAATATTCAGCCAGCAACAGTAGCATGAACTATAAATAGAAAATTCAACATAGAAAATGAAATTCTATAGTCCGGAGTAACAAGGTAGTGACCACCTCTTCTTTTTTTATCAGTATCTTTCTATGACAATAATATGGAAAAGATAGTTACGTACATCATCTTTGGGTGGAATGTGAGTTGATTCAGAGTAGCAAATAGTATTTCTTGGTCTGCTACTTGAGGCATCCAAAGGAGAATTTTGGATAGCTTGCACTAAGGTTGTTTCCTCTTTGTCACTCATTTCAGAGTTAATGTGGTGAAACATTATCTTTAATAAACCACATACACCGTCCATCTTCTTCTCTAATGATAAGACCTTGTCATTGTATTTAACTTTGACTTTGTGAACCTCCTCATCCTTTTTAAGAGAGCTTATTGTAATCGAATCCCCATAACAACGAACTCAACCTGATTGGTCCTTTTCTAGCTTGCTCTTCAAATGCATTTTCCACTATTGCGATGGGTTATTTTCTTGTTGGATCTTTTGGGTCTTGAGCTTGTAAGCTAGCCTTCTTATTTTCATCCATGATCTTTTCTCTCTTAATCTTGTATTATGTAGCAATTTAGCACTTGACTTCACTTGTGTAACCTCAAAAGAATTGTTTTTTTTTTGGACTTTTTCCTTTCATTTTTTGTCCTAAGGTAAGTATCCGTTTTCTTTAGTGGTCTCCTCTTTCTTTATTCTGCATATACAAAAGAGTTCCAATGAAAAAAATATTATTTTATTAATAATTAAAAGAACATAATCAACATAAACAAGTAATTAAATAAGCAAAACAACTAAGAAAAGTGAGTGATTTAAATTCTACCAAAAAAATAATACATGAAAACATATCCAGATGTTTCAAATTAGAGTCCTTCATGTACTCATATTTGCTTTCCTCGTCTTCTTTACAATATTGTTTAGCAAACATATCTGGAGCCATATCCATAATGGTTGCTCATAGATCAATCGTCACTAGATCAACTTCACTATTATCATTTGGAAGACTTGAAATCAATTCAGGTTTACATGGTTCCCTTGCATATATTATTGGAAAATTAGACTCAAGATCGTCACTTATCCTAAGTAAATCTCTTGGAATTATTTTTATAACATAGTATTTGTCACTCACATATGGGTCTTACATATAAAAGTATTGGTTTACCTAAGATGCTAGCCCAAATGGTTCTTCTTGATAACATTTTTTACTAAAATACACATATGAGAGACCAAAGTTGTCTTTTACAACTGTATACCACTCACACTTAAACAAGACTACCTTAAATTAGCCATAATAATCTAACTCAAATATATCAACTATTCTACCATAGTAGGTTACTTTTGCTTCAATTGGGTTCTTATCTTTCACACTAGTAAACTAAGAGTCAATGTCTCCAATGTGATACCACTATTTTTGGTTTTACATCTTGCATCACGATGACTTGTATGGAACCTATACCCATTGATAACGTAACCTGAAAATCTTTTCACAACTCTATTTAGACCTCTAGCCAACATTTTTGTCTAACCAGGCACATCTTTTTTCATGGCACGAATTTTGAATCATTCTGAGAACTATTGACTATGGTATTTAGCTTTCTCCAACTTTATTCTTTGTGAATTGTTATCATTAACTACCTCCTCATACTCTTTGAAGAGATCAAATATTCATTAAAAGAGAAACTGTTTCAAGTTTAGGGTTCTTTAAAGGAGAAAGTGTTTTCGGAGAAGTATTTTTTGAAAGAGTGTGCAGTGTAACTTTCATCCGAACAAAACCTTTTCTTTTTTGAAACCTTGTTGCCATACTTTTGAAGCGTGCCCGAAAGAGCCACGCTTTTTTTGGAACCATGTCGCCACACTTTAAAAGCATCCCTATTTTTCTCTATAGCTACGCTTTTGAAGCCTAGCAAAAAAAGCGTGGCCAAATCTCTAATCAATTGCCATCCTTATAAAAGCGTAGTCATTAACTCCTTAAAAACGTGGCCAAATCTATAATCAAATGCCACCTTTAATTATAAAAGCGTGGCCATTGACCACTTTTGACCATACTTTTAAAGCATAATAAAAAAAAAAAACGTGACGACAGACTTTTTTCTTATAATGATTGAGAACATTTTCTAATTGAACCCAAATGAGATAAATATCTCTATTTTTTATTGTTTATTAAAAAACAATCTCTTCAAATAAATCATACAACAAAGCCTAGGAAAACTATTTAATTTCAAAGAGCTTAACCAAAATTCTTAACAATCCTCCAGGAAATCTTGCATGAGAAAAGTCGGATACATGATTTTAAGATATAAAAGAAGGCTTTGATTGTGAGAGAGAAGAGCGAATCACCCTTCACCATGTGAGCTTCCTTCATTTAACTTCCATGCCTTTCCATCACTACCGCCCTGTATCCTATATGGAAGCTGCCGCATGAGACCTATTAACCTCTCTGGATGTGAATACTATTTAATTTTTTTTAAATTAGAGAATAAATTATCTCTTGTGATATATTTTTTTTATTATTAATTAAAATAAAATTAATTGACTTATCATGATTAAATTTAATTTTAATCTAACTTAAATTTTATTAATTTAATTAATTAATCATGATATAACTTTTTTTACAAATTATTAAAGTTATTAAAATAATTTAATTTTATAATTTTTTATTTTTTCTCAAATTATATATTTATTAATCAATTTCAATTGAAAAATAAAAAATCTCAAAAGACAAAGAGTAAATAAAAGAAAATTCAAGAGGCACAAAAAATTTAAAATTTTTAAAATTTTCTCTCTCTTGCTTTTTTAAATTTTTTAAAAAAATAATAAAATATAAAATAGAACTTCTCTAATCAATTTTATAATTTGTAAAAAAGTTATACCATAGTTAGTTGATTAAGTTAACAAAATTTAGGTTAGATTAAGAAAAGTTATACTATAGTTAAAAATTATTAGAAAAGTTATATTTTATATATTATTATTTTTCAAAAAATTTAAAAAAACAAAAGAGAGAAAATTTTGAAAATATTTTAAATTTTGTGTTTCTCTTAATTTTTTTTTTATTTATTCTTTGTCTTTGGAGATTTTTTATATTTTATGATTGAAATTGATTAATAAATGTATAATTTGAGAAAAATAAAAAATTACAAAATTAAACCTTTTTTAATAATTTTTATATGTAAAAAAAAAGTTACATCACGAGGATGAATTAATTAAATTAATAAAATTTAAGTTAAATTAAAAGTTAAAATTAACCATGATAAATCAATTCGACATATCATAAAGAATGATTTATCCTCTAATTTAGAGAAGATTATATATATATATATATATATATATATATATATATAATCATGTTTTTTTGGCTTCTTATTAAGAATATAATAACTGAATTCTGGAACTACATATATACCCTGCTGCTGGTGGGTTTTTATTTTTTATATTATACTACAAATAGTATTTTCTATAATGTAAAAATTTAGTGTATTTTTATTTTATATGGATACTACAAATCTGAGGGTTAGATTTGTAGCTTTTATTCTTTTTTAAAAAAAATTATAAATTTAAGGGTCAGATTTGTATTCTGAAAAAATTTTTAACAAGAAAATTGGACCCTCTGATTTGAGTTTTCTAATTTTTTTTGAAAAAATATACGTAGACAATGAAAATACTAAACAATGTGAACAATAAATATATCGAATGTTCATTTTATTAGGTTAAAAAATATTAAGATTTAGATGAGTAATTTGGAAGTATACTGTGTTTTAATTTAATTGGTGATTGTTCATGTTGTTCAAAAAAATTATTGGTTACCTAGCATAACCTTTTTTTGTTTTTGCTTTTTTTATCCAAAACCAACTTTCAGTTTTCTATCTCTATCCAAAATCGACCCTCAGTTTTTTACTCTCATTCAAAATTTGACCCTCAGTTTTTTACCCCACCCAAATTTGAGCCTCCAATTTGTTGTTTTTAATTTTTTTTTTTTTAAAAAAATTATCTCCATATCCAAAAAAAATACCTAAACTTTCTATAACTATGGATAACACACTCCTCCAATCCATTACAAAAAAATTAGCCGCAGCTGGTGCAAATAGCAAACTTTAATAACATGTTTCAATTCCATTTATATGATATCACCTTAAAATTCATTTTCTTCCTTTTGATTGTTAAGAGTTAGGCTAATTTTTTTGGTTTAGGTTTAGGCTAATTTTTCTAATTGAATGTATCTACCATTTATGGACTCTATAACAAAAATAAGCCTAAGCAATTCCTTTTTCTTATTGGGTGAAAAAATACCAACAAATTAAGTAGAACTATAAATCACATGCATATACATTTCTCCAAACGGCTTACCCATATATATCAAGGAATTAATGCTTGACATATTCTAATATTGGTGCACATAAGAATTAAAAGAAATTAAATATATCCATTTTTTCAATCTATTCATCTGTACATTGAGGAAATTAGCTAGCATATTTCACCATAGCATCAGAATGCTATATAAATTAATGATTCACATGCATTTTGAATTGAAAGTTATTATTTAAAGTTAAAAGATAATGTTAGAGATGAAGCAAACCAATTAGATTATATGAAATTCTTCTAATTTTTCTTGCATCTGTTGTGAGATTTAACATTTGATAGCTTGTACCTTCCACATGTATAAAATTCTTCTTACAGCGATTAATATGTAGCGAAAATTAGTAGATGCATTAGGTAAATATAGACTTAGATGCCGAAATATATTCTATATTCATTGAAAGATAAATCGCATAGACTTTAATTTGATAAAAGAAATCCATTTAGCACTAAAATCATTAAAAGGTTATCTTTATTTGAAGCCTGACATCTATGTATCTTAATCTTCATTCAAAGGACTAAACTATGTGCATCTAATCTCTTAAAGGCTACAACACTAAAACAAAAAGTATTCAGAAATTGAATTGTACATATTTCATCCCTTAAGAACTAAGAGTGTTAGATGAAAATGGTTTAGAGACTAAAGCATAGTTTTACTCAATAGTTGTTAACTAAAAAGTACAGATTAGAGGCAATAGACTAATTTGAATTCTTCATCAATACTTATAACTGAAAATTTATCCGGTGCAAAGTCATGGATAGATAGTGACGTTTAAATAATAGAATAAAAATACCTGAATACAATGAGAGAATCCAACCCAAAAATTATACCTGAATTCTATGGAAATAAACACCAAAGCCACTTCAAGCTCTATATTAGTGCACAATCTATAATTTGTGGAAAAATAGTTTTCAGCATTATAACGGGAAAAAAAAAAGTTTGAAGAAAGAAATTTACATGTAATTCAATAGTAACCATGAAGAAGTAATTTTGGTCTCAAATTTTAGTTTTTAATTAATTATTGTTTAAAAATAATTTCAAGTTACTTGTTTGAAATTTTCAAGATCCACTCTCCAGATTTCTTTATTTGAAGGAAGTTTTGATATATGACCATATTCAAGTGTCACTGTATTTTTAAAGTAATAGCGTGTGCAAGAAAAGTGAAAAATCTACCGTATGTGTTTTTTTAGCAGGTAAAATCAACTACTGATTTCTAGAATTCATAAATAAACAAGCATATATGTTCTTGTAAATGCATATTATAATGTATCTAAGAAAGTAAGCAAAAGCAAGTGGTTTAATTATGTCTATTATTTTGACTTTTTCTCGATGTTTTAGGATGTTGAAGTGGGATTAACTCTTTTATAATTACCATATTTGTGGTCAATGACTTGGACAGAAAACATTAATTCTCAATCCTTGCCAAGATAAGTGACATATAATTCAACCTAAGGACTATTCTTGAATCTTCTTTGAAACTAAATCAGATTTGTGCTTCACCTCCTTACTTAAAAAATTGACTAAGAAATTAGCGATTAATTAGGTTAAAGAGAAATTGAATTGCCATGGAATTAGAATTTGATTATTTATGATTTGTCGTGATTGATCATACCTCAAATAAATGAACATAAGGATTGTTTTCCTAAAGAGTGAATATCTCTGAAACATTAACATTCTTTCCATTATTGTTTTCACTCGCTGTTTGCTATTTTATTTGTCTCTGTTCACGTTTAATTCCTTCATTCCTCTGATTTTGATTGTCTAATTAGAATAATTAATTAATAATTATTTCTTAGTCCTTTAATCCTCATGAGAACGATATCTCAATCACCGTGGTATTACTTGATACGATTCGATACACTTGTCGAGTTATGATTTTGTAAAATTCCGCATTTGTTGGATAAGAGAGAGTGTGTGTGTGTCCGCATCAGGCAAGAGAGAGAGAAGGGGGGAGAGAGAGAGTCCTTGAAAATTAAGGTTAAAATTGAAAAATTAAGTAAGGGCAGAATTAGTATTTTGATAAATTGGAGGGTAGAGTAGTAATTAAAAACTAAATGTAATTCATTAAAATTATTTTAAGAACATTATTTATTTATAAACCCACTACTTAGTTTTTAATGAGTACTCTAATTTTAACTTAGAGATATTCTACTTGATTTTCTTTTTTCATAAAAAAATTCATTTCCAAATCTCAATATTCAAATTAAATCATCAAATATTTATTATTTTTCAATTGCTAAAACTTTAAATTTTAAATATGAAAATTACCTAATTATTATAAAATTAGATAAAAATTTGATTTAACTCAAACTCAATTTATCGAAACTTAATTTAGTAACTTTTAATAAAATACTTTCTGAAAATAAAGTCTTGAACAAATAAAATAAATCGAATCAGTTCATAATAAAACTTTAAAAATTTCGAGTCTTACATCTGGCATAAAACTTAATTAATTGATTATATTTAGAGATAGAAAACCTATCTAGAACACGAATGCACAGAATACAGAAGAAAAAATTCTAATTGATCTCAAAGAAATAGCACCGTCCTAATAAAAATGACACCTTATTATATTACACAAAGTGAAACTAATTTAACAAACTAAACAAAGTCTTCTAACACTCTTAATTTCGCCCTACTTAACCTTCCTTAATTTAATTTCTATTTACATTAAATTAACATAATAAATTCTAATCACATACTTCATTACACTAGCTCAATAATTTGATAAAATGCCTAACAAAACTCTAAACTCACAAAAAAAATCTGAAAAAAATACCAAATTCTAATCATAAACTTCATTACAGTAATTAATCAATAATTTGATAAAATACCTAACAAAATGCTAAACTCACAAAAAAATCTGAAAAAAATAAAAATAATATATCAAATCCTAATCACAAAGTTTATTACACTAATTTAATCAATAATTTAATAAATTATCTAACAAAACCCTAAATTCACAAAAAAACTTGAAAAAAATAAAAAATTATGCCAAAATTTCCTCTGATGGGGATTGTAGGATGGTGAAGACATGGTGGTAACAGGAGATGGCAGTGACGGCGACAACGTGACCATCACCAATGGCCACAAACCGACGGCCACGAACGCGAACAGCAGTGGCATTCCTGACAGCTCCAGCAGTGACTGACAGTTTCAGCGGTGGCGGTAGCGGAGGCTCCAGGTGGTGGTGTCAATGACGACAGCATCAGGGCCGAAGAAGGGAGGATGAGAGGAAAGAGACAAGAGGGAGAGTAAGTTCGCAGAAGTGAGGAGGAGGGGGTTCGCATTTGAATTTTACCGTCGGTAAATTGCCTAAACATAGCGTTTAACTAAACCAATATACCGGCGGTTGAATTCGATGGAAGATCCTCGGGTAAAACTGGCGCTACTCAGGTAATGGCGGAACATAAAATCCGACGATAACTAATTCTGAAAACTAAATTATGCTTCTATTCGATGCAAAAAAATGCCACTATATCTGAAGGTAATGGCCGCCGCTAAATTCGACGATAAATCCGACGATATTCAGCATGTTTTTTTTTTGTTGTAACTCAAAAACTTATCAAAATTAAAAGTTTTGTAGGTTGGAAGTTGCTGCTGTCATAACTCGAAAACAAATTTTGCAACAGAAACCATTTAACTTCAAAAATTTATAACTCCCAACTTACTTATCAAAAAATTCTGAAAATTTTTAGGGAATGACCTAGACATCAAGATTTCCTATAAAATTTATTTCATTAATTTTTGGGTGGCTATATTTTTTCCAAAAATTTGAACAAGTTGCTGTAAAAATTCTGCACCAGATTTTGCAGCATGTGATTTGGGCTCTACTTATCAAATTTGTTTTCCTAAACATCTAACTCCGTTGATGAGTCCATATTTTACGATATATTTTCGTTTGATATGAGTGGATTTCATCACATAAACTCCCATTTATTCATTTAGATAGCATGCTTTTGAGATTTCTTCCTAAATTGTGCTTGAGAGTGAAAACATGCTCTTTTGTGCTTAAATTAGTCAATTTTAATTTACTTTAATCCCATTTAGTACCTTGATGTATTTGTTAAGTTATTTCAGGTTTCCAAGGCAAGTATGCGTTGAAGAAGTGAAGGAAAGAGCATGAAAAAGGGAAGAAACCATGAAGAAATGGAGTTTGAAAGTTTCAGCACGCGTGTGTGCGCGCAAGTGCTTGTGCGTACGCACAGGAAGGATTTGCGAGCGACGCGTACGCATGGATGGACTTTTGCAAATCGACGCATACGCGTGACCCACGCGTACGCGTGACCCACGCGTACGCGTGACACGACTTACGTCAGCTTATTAATGCAAATCGCTGGGGCGAATTTTGGGCCTCCAAAACCCAGTCCAACTCATTCTAAAGCTATATGAGGCCAAAGTGAAGCTGAATGAAGGGGGAGGGGCAATTAGGGTTAGCTTATCATGTTTTAGTGTAGTTCTCTAGAGAGAGAAGCTCCCCCTCTCTCTAGAATTAGGGTTCTTTAGTTTAATTTCTTGTAATTTCTATGTTTAATTCTTGTTTTCATTTACTTTTCCTTGTCATTTATTGTTATTGCATCTTTCTTCTTCTTCATTTCTCTTGCTATTTCCTTTATTTTGTCATTTTATATTTTATGAACACTCTTGTCATTTTGATTTCCAATTAATGCAATTTTATGTTTCCATGTCATTTATTGCTTTCTTTAGTTGTCATTGTCACTTTCTTGCTTTGGTAGTTGTAGAATTTATTTTATTGCAATTTAATATTATTTTATTCTCATGCACACCAAGTGTTTGATAAAATGCTTGGCTTAGTTTTCACTTAGTTTTTCTTAACTCTTGGCTTGGAATTGTTGACTTTGGTGATCCTTGAGTCATTGATGTCCATTCTTGTTTGATATATTAGAGTAGTTTATTGATTTGGTCTCCCTTGACTCTATGTGACCCCTTAGTGTTGACATAGGACTTTGGGATTGAAATTAACTATGCCTATTTGACTTATCTTCGATGTAAGGTTGACTAAGTAGGATTAACTCTTCATAATCATCATGTGTTTGTGGTTAATGACTAGGATAGGTAGCCTTAGTTCTCAATTACTTGCCGAGAGATTTCTTGCATTTTAATCTTCCTTTCTTTGACATTTAAGTGCTTTGAATTTTATTGCTTTGATGTTTAATTTCTTGCATGTTTAGTTTTCACACTCTTGGTTGAGAAATTGAATGGTTGGGTGGAATTGAGTTGTGGATGTCCATTCTGCATTGTGTGGGAATAGTTAATTGGTTTGGTTTCCATTGACGCTAGTCTTTCACTAAGTAATTAGTGAGTTGACTAGGACTTTTGGATTGAGATCAATTATAGCTTTTTGACTAATTCTCAAGGAGGATTGACTAGTTTGGATTGATTCCACACAATTGCCATATTTGTGGTTCACAACTAGGATAGGAAACCTAGATTACCCAATTCTTGCCAAGAATCCTTTTTAGCACTTAATTTCCATTTTCATTGCTTTAATTGCTTTCCATTTAATTCCTTGCATGATTGTTTCAATTCTTGATATTTACATTTATTGCTCTTTCTTTCGTTCACAATCCCCATGCTCTCTCTCCCATAGCCAATAATTGTACATTTCATTGCAACTCCTAGGCAAGATGACCCGGGAGCTAAATACTCTCACTTTATATTTTGTATTAGATTTATTATTTGATGTTGAGAATTCATTGTTGGTTTGGACTATGCTACCAACGAATTGATGCTCGTCTTTAATTGATTCTAAACCATCAATAATTCTCATCGTCAAATTTGGCACCGTTGCTGGGGAGTTGCAATGGTGTATGTTGTTGACTATTGTGCATATGTGAATATTGTAAATAGCTTACTTTTTGGTTGATTGTACATATGTTGCTTGCTTGTTTTTGTCTTTTGTAAATATGTTAGTATGTGAATATCTTGCTTCTTATTTGCTATTGTAAATATGCATCTCTTGTTTGCTCTTTGTTTTTCTTGTTGGGAGCTAATAGCTTGTTGGACACTTCATCCAAGCTTGGTGCAATCAATTGGGAATTGTGGAGATTCTAGCATTGTTGGAGTCTCCATGATGAATACAAGCACAAGATTAAAGCTCTCCACAAGTCTAACTTAAAGACATTAAATAAAAGTGTTTGGTAACACCTTTCTAACCCTCTCTTTGTACATAGTTTCAATTTATTGCATTTTGTTTCTTGTAGATAGCTTAGGTTTAGCTTAATTTCAAGCTTAATTTGATTAGATTTTAGTTTAGATCATGTGTTTTTGATGAATAATATGTTTTGGGGTTGAAAAGCTATTTTGGATGTCAAGTTTGGTGCCTTAGAGCACTAAATTTTTTTTTGAGAAAAACAGCGCATGTGCGTGCGCACACACCTGTGCGTACGCACACAACCTCAATTTTTGCGTTCTGTGCGTGCGCACCACCTTGTGCGCGTGCACACCAGCGTATGCACCCTCTGTTGGGAGCGTTAGCACACCTTGTGCGACTGCATCCCCCTTCCTTTGCCGCTCATGCGTCCACACGGACCTGTGTGCGTACGCACACATGGTGTGATAGCCGGCAATTGTGACGCTTCAAAAAAAAATAAAAATAAAAATAAAAATTTTGGCCTTCTGTGCGTGGGCACAACCCTGTGCCCACGCACACATCAAAATATGGTTTCTGCTAGCTGCGTTGGCACGTATAGTGCGAACGCACAACCATTTGAGTTTTTCCATCGACGCGTACGTGTGCTCCACGCGTACGTGTCGCCTTACACATTTCGCCACCTTACGCGCACGCGTCCACGACGCGTACGCGTGACCCTCTGTGCGTGCGCACATCCCTTTATGCGTACGCACGCCCCTGTTTTCTTCTACTGTACTTCTTTTCTTCTCTTCTCTCTACTTCTTCTCTTCTTCTCTCTTCCACCCTCTCTTTTCTTGCTTTTGCCTTCTTCTCTACTTGTTCTACTTTGTTCTATTTGCATTTCATTTTTATTTTAGTAATTCTATGAGTTTTTGTTTAGTTGTTTGTTAATTAAATAAGTTGCAAGTGTTTGTTTAACAATGACTGGGTTGCTTCTTGCTTGAATTTGGTTTCAAGTTTGATAAATATGTGCACTGAGCATTAAAGCCTTGTTTAAATGTCTAGATGAATTGTGAGTTTGATTCATATATTGTAGCTACCATATGCATTAAAATTTATCCTTTTTTGGCATCTTGAATTGTGCACTTTTACTTTAGTGAATTGAGTTGAAACTATTTGTTCATCTTGATTTTCATATCATATGGATCACATGTCCGGTACTTGTTTCTTTTTAATGCTTTGCATTTGTTTGAGTGACTTAACTTGATTCTTATCAAGCTTTTCACTTTTTGCAACAAGTACCTTTACCATGTGAGTACTTCATTATTCTTCATGATGAATAAATAGTTTTCTTTTCATTATTGAATTGGTTGTTGTTTATTGTGCTATTTTGTATCAATCTTGAGCTTTCACTTGCACAATTTCAATATCCAATAATTCCTACATTCAATTCACTCTTGTTGTAATTGCCTAAGCTTGCTTATGTTTAATTGTGGCTCATCTATTGCTTGCATCTTAGGACATTTAATTGAGGAACTCACTCTTCACTTTTAATTGTGTGGATGCCACTTTAACCGACCGTTGTGTGTATTCCGCACCACTACACAACCTTCCTCAATTAGATGCTTATTTACCCTCTCTTTTACCCTATTGTGCTACTTGCCCAATGATTCTAACTATACTTTGTTCTTCTTTTTGAGGATGAGACATGGAGGCAAGGAGCAGGAGAGGAGGACCTTAGGGACATTCTCCCCAAATTGTGTTCGTGCACGGAGGGCCGTGCAACGCTTAAGTGTGGGGGAGGATTCGTCATTTTGGGGAGTAAACTTTCTTTTCCCAAACACTTCGTATTTTATTTTTTGTTTCTTTTTATTATGTTTCTTGTATATATTTGGAGTATTTTTGACTGTTGTATTGCATTGTCCTTTGGTATATATATCATAGTTTATATCTAGCTATTGCATGTTGCATTTTTGCATCTTTTCCTTAGTATATATTTTATAGATAGAAGTTGTGATTGGATGATGTGAATATTATAGCACCTAGTTCAATTTTGTCCTAATTGTTCATGTTAATTTTTTCTTGTTGAAAATTAGGAAAAGAACTAGAAAATTTTTGAAAAATTGCATCCATCACAACATACGTACATACATATAGGAAATAATTTTGGTAAAACAACAAAGAATTTTTAAGAAATCTCTTTTTGGGCATTCCATTGATTAGATTTAAAATTATTTTTGAACTTGCTTGAAGTATCTTTTTATGGAACATAGAAAAGAGCTTGAACAAATACCAAGTGAGATTTGAGCTTTAATTGTGTGGTTGCATATTTTCAATCACAAATTTTGTTCTTGTGTGTATAATCTCCTTTTATGATTGTGATCTTAGATTTGTCTTAGTCTATATGTCCTATATATGTTGTTTTAAATTGCATTTAGTATGATTGAGGCCATCCTTGTATAGCTCACTAACCCATATGGCCAACCCTTGCAGCTATCTTTGCAAACCACTTTTTGAGCCTTTAATTGCCCTTTGTTCTCATTATAAGCACATCATTCACCCTAAGTAAAAAACTATTATGTCCATTGATTATATCTTTGATTAGCTTGGATTTGAGTGTGTGTGTGTTAATCAAGTGTGGGGGAATTTGTGGGAAATATTGGTAGTTAGTGCTTTGGGTGTTCATTGAAAATATTTGGAAAAAATGGGAAAATACTCATGCACTCATTACTTAGAAGCATATGCATCTCCTCTTTGTCAATATATATATATATATATATATATATATATATATATATATATATAAAAGAGAAAAGAAAAGAAAAAAATGAATAAACAACTAATAATAATAAAAATAAGAGATGCATATGTGGTTGAATTGAAAAGAAAATGCATGAGTAAATGTGAGAAAGGGATAAATGGGTAGCTAGGATTGTTTTGTTATGAATGTAGGATGATATATAGGATTAGGTGGGATACTTGAGCTAATCAAAGATCCAATCTATTAACCCACTTAACCATATTAATCCTACCCTTACCTAAGCCCCATTACAACCCACAAAAGTCCTCATGATATTTGCATTCATACATCAAATATTAGTTGATTGTTAGATGACTTGCAAATCTTTGAGAAACATGATTAAAGGTGGATTGAGTGATTAAACCATACACACTGAGCGATTAGAGTGTAAACACATCCGGTGAGGGTTTCAATTGCTCAATTCTATGTTTTCATTGCTTATCTTGTACCTTCTTGCAAGTTATTGAACTTAATTTTTTGAAATTTTCAAATCAATTCTTTGGACATTGATCATATTGTTATATTTGCTTTGTCTTGCCCCTAAGTCTTTATTTTGGATTGATTGAGATTCTTTTGTTTGTTTTTACCAAACTCATTAGGAATCATATTGTAGACATATATAGATAGCATTTGGTGTAGTTACATGCATATAACTAGTTGCATTGAATAAATCATTTACCCCTTCATTCATCTCCTTTGGTTGTGTTTAGCATGAGGACATGCTTGATTTAAGTGTATGGGAATTGATGAGTCCATATTTTACGATATATTTTGGTTTGATTTGAGTGGATTTCATCACATAAACCCCAATTTATTCATCTAGATAGCATGCTTTTGAGATTTCTTCCTAAATTGTGCTTGAGAGTGAAAACATGCTCTTTTGTGCTTAAATTAGTCATTTTAATTCACTTTAATCCCATTTGGTGCCTTGATGTATTTGTTAAGTGATTTCAGGTTTCCAAGGCAAGTATGGGTTGAAGAAGTGAAGGAAAGAGCAAGCAAAAGGGAAAAAACCATGAAGAAATGGAGTTTGGAAGTTTCAACATGCGTGCGTGCGCACAAGTGCTTGTGCGTACGCACAGGAAGGGTTTGCGAGTGACACGTACGCGTGGATGGACTTTTGCGCATCGACGCATACGCATGACACGACTTACGTCAGCTCATTAATGCAAATCGCTGGGGGCGAATTTTGGGCCTCCAGGACCCAGTCCAACTCATTTCTGAAGCTATATGAGGCCAAAGTGAAGCTGAATGAAGGGGGGGCAATTAGGGTTAGCTTTTATCATGTTTTAGTGTAGTTCTCTAGAGAGAGAAGCTCCCCCATCTCTTTAGAATTAGGGTTCTTTAGTCTAATTTCTTGTAATTTCTATGTTTAATTCTTGTTTTCATTTACTTTTCCTTGTCATTTATTGTTATTGCATCTTTCTTCTTCTTCATTTCTCTTGCTATTTCCTTTATTTTTTCATTTTATGTTTTATGAACACTCTTGTCATTTTGATTTTCAATTAATGCAATTTTATGTTTTCATGTCATTTATTGCTTTCTTTAGTTGTCATTGTCACTTTCTTGCTTTGGTAGTTGTAGAATTTATTTTATTGCAATTTAATATTATTTTATTCTCATGCACACCAAGTGTTTGATAAAATGCTTGGCTTAGTTTTCACTTAGTTTTTCTTAACTCTTGGCTTGGAATTGTTGACTTTGGTAATCCTTGAGTCATTGATGTCCATTCTTGTTTGATATCTTAGAGTAGTTAGTTGATTTGGTCTTCCTTGACTCTATGTGATCCCTTAGTGTTGACATAGGACTTAGGGATTGAAATTAACTATGCCTATTTGACTTATCTTCGATGTAAGGTTGACTAAGTAGGATTAACTCTTCATAATCATCATTTGTTTGTGGTTAATGACTAGGATAGGTAGCCTTAGTTCTCAATTACTTGCCGAGAGATTTCTTGCATTTTAATCTTCCTTGCTTTGACATTTAAGTGCTTTGACTTTTATTGCTTTGATGTTTAATTTCTTGCATGTTTAGTTTTCACACTCTTGGTTGAGAAATTGGATGGTTGGATGGAATTGAGTTGTGGATGTCCATTCCGCATTGTGCGGAAATAGTTAATTGGTTTGGTTTCCATTGACGCTAGTCTTTCACTATGTAATTAGTGAGTTGACTAGGACTTATGGATTGAGATCAATTATGGCTACTATTTGACTAATTCTCAAGGAGGATTGATTAGTTTGGATTGATTCCACACAATTTCCATGTTTTTGGTTCACAACTAGGATAGGAAACCTAGATTACCTAATTCTTGCCAAGAATCCTTTTTAGCACTTAATTTCCATTTCCATTGCTTTAATTTCTTTCCATTTAATTCCTTGCATGATTGTTTCAATTATTGCTATTTACATTTATTGCTCTTTCTTTCATTCACAATCCCCATGCTCTCTCTCCCACAGCCAATAATTGTACATTTCATTGCAACTCCTAGGGAAGACGACCCAGGAGCTAAATACTCTCGGTTTATATTTTGTATTAGATTTATTATTTGATGTTGAGAATTTATTGTTGGTTTGGACTATGCTACCAACGAATTGATGCTCGTCTTTAATTGATTCTAAACCGGCAATAATTCTCATCGTCAAATTTGGCGCCGTTGCTGGGGAGTTGCAATGGTGTATGTTGTTGACTATTGTGCATATGTGAATATTGTAAATAGCTTGCTTTTTGGTTGATTGTACATATGTTACTTGCTTGTTTTTGTCTTTTGTAAATATGTTAGTATGTGAATATCTTGCTTCTTGTTTGCTATTGTAAATTATCATTTGTACTGATAAAAGATACAGATGCTGACAAATGTACCCATATAAGAATAAAACGACAATTGTAACCACGAAAAATGGCTTCCGTGTGCCAAGAGTACCCTAATGGACCAATTGTGTAACCAACATCCGGGTACTCTTGGCACACAGAGGTATCGAAATTTTAAACAAAAATAATTACCGACGCGGTAAAAAATATCGTCACAAAACCCTTTGGTTCTATACATATCCAGCTGATATATAAATATATTTATATATGTTTGTTTGATATGTTGCTTGTTTGATATGTCGCGACATATCATGGTTTTAGAAATTCCTGAGTTTTTTTTACAGAATTTCGAAAAATTACGGCGCAAAAATGGGTTCGTATAAGTTTCTTTCCGCGTCTTCTATCTATTTTTCTATATTAGTGTGGTCTATTTATCTATATCCGCCTTGTGTTTATATTAAAAGATAATTCTTGGAGTTTGTGAGTTTTCGTCACAGAATTTTCGAAAAATAATTCCGTTAAAAGACAGGGTGTTACATCGTGTTGTATTTTGTGTCTGTATTAGTATCCGTGCATCATAGTTATTTATTTTATGAGCCTTGGGCTATGAAAGTTTCGGAATTGACTATTTTATTTCCTTTTTATGCTTGATCACCAATTACTTTACCTGTTATATATGTTATTCTTAATGTTCAGATGCACTAAACATTTTTTATTAGTCTTTTGCCTTTAAAATATTTTTTATTATTATACAATTAATCCTAACATTTGGTAATTCTGAATGTACTTTTTGGCCATACAATTACGTAATGAGAGTGATGAGAATAATTAGTGACATAAATTTTGGGTGTGTTAACACTACAATAAAATTTGGTAATTATAGCAGTTATTTTGGTATTTATGGCGATTTGAACCACTTTTATTATCAAGAGTGGCAGTTTTAGAAAACGACGTAATCTAGAGTGCCATTCTTGTTATTATGGCGGTTTTTGAAAAACCGCCACAATTTTTAGAGTTTAAACAATAATTTTTTAATATGTTAAAACGACTGTTCAAACTGCTATTATTTCTAAATAAAATAATATTTTTTGGTTAGTTAAAACAGTGTTTAAGTAACACATTATTTACTAGACTAAATAGTTAGTAACAGATAGTTAGTTAATTCATGATATATTAAACATTAAGCTTTCCCTTATCACCTTTTTTTTTCCTTCAAATGGTGGGAAAAAAATTAATTAAACACAATACAACTTTTCATGATAAATAGTTTGTAAAATTGTCATTGGAAATTCATCAAGTAGTACTTTATTACAGGCTTTTTTGAAAACTGATAAAAAATTTTTGAAATAGCAAAAGCTTGTTGAAGTTCTTTCCTTATGAGTCTTTTTTTAGTTAATATTGTTATGAAAACAAGTAAAAAATTAGTGACAAATTTTACCTATTTGATTTGTTTTAAAACTTTTGTGATTCGTGAAAAATTAATACATTAGAAGTGGTTACAAGTTTTACTGTGCAAGTATAATAACTATAAAATTTAAATTAAATAAAAATAGTAGTGATTTCTTAAAAATAAAAAATATGATTAATTAAAAATCAAAATAATAGAATGTTAGATTTAAAGGCTGAGTGAAAGATGACATTTTCAAGACCTAAGAAGGAGGGGGTGGGGCCTTAAAGACTTGAGGGCACAAAATATAGCCTTATTAGGAAAATAGTGTTGGCGGATCGCTACTCAGTCTAATTCTATCCTAACTAAAATACTGAAAGGTAAATACTTCAATTATGGAGATGTGATGAATGCAGAAATAGGTAACTTACCTTCTTGAGGATGGCGTAGCATCTTAGAGGATCGCACGTTTATTGAAAAAGGCTTGAATTAGAGAGTTGGCTCTGGTAGCTCCATCCGAGTTTTTCGAGATCCTTGGTTGCTTCCACTGTATTCCTTTCGTATCCCCTGTCACAATACATAGAATCATAGATTCATATGTTATGGGTTAAAGATATGATGAGGCCAGATAAATCGTGGAACCACAACTTGATAGTAAATATTTTTTTCTCTTGAAATTAGAAGAAGAATATGCTTAATTCAACCTAGAGATGGAGAAGATTTGATTCAATGGAGCCTCAATAAATCTAAAGTGTATGTCACAGTTTCAAGCTACAACATTGCTTACCTCTTTTTTCACCCTATTTTAGAGCACTGCCCAAACCATATACAACAGAAGCAGGTGTGGCAGCAGGTGTGTAAGATAAAGATCCCGCCCAGACACTACAAGATTTCTGTTTGTTTATGGGGATTTTTTTGTGGAAGTTTAGGAAAATCTCCATAACATATTTTATTTATGGCAAAATATAAAACCCCCATTAATTAAAACTAGTTTAAATTTTACGCCCAATTTTCTAAACCAATAGCCAGTCCCTAACCTACACTGATTAAATCCAAACAAATATAACTCCAAACAAAAACTTGACCAAAAAATTAGAAGAGGAAGAAGAGTGAGAATGAAACCCTAGCAGATCTACTTGCCGCCGCAGTATTCATCTCTTTGCCATTGTCACCATCAAGCTCGCCGTAGCGTCTGAGATCAGAGGGAGAGTAACTGGCGACGCCCATGACTCCATCCTTGCTGAGGTCCAGGAGCAGGTTTCCATCCTCAACTCCACTTTCTCATGGAAGGAGTCAGATCGAGCCGCCGCCAAGCGCGCCACTCACGCGCTCACCGATCTTGCCAACACGGTAAATCCTTCATTCCTCTTCCTCGATCTCCTAGCGTGTTGCTCCCTTCATTTTGGTTTTTGGAAAATTCGTCGTGCATGTCTCTTAGTGTAAATCCTTCGGTGGTTGTGTCTTGCAGAGGAAGTGGTGAACGTGATTGCCGAAGGAGGAGCTATTCCTTTGGCGCGTCTCCTGAGATCACGACATGGTAACTTTTGAGATCTCCTTCTGCATTCTTTTGTGCATTCCTATGGAAGCTTCTTTTTTGTTAATTTTGTGATTTCCTTTACATTAATTTAGTTTGATTGATTACTTCTCTGATTTCAGATTTGGCTTGTTACTTTTGCGATTATTTAGTAACTTGATGGCGATATAATTAGTGTTGATATTTTTGCTTATCCTAGTTTGATTCTGATTTTTATGTTGAAATAGGCATATGGATAAGCAGAATGAGATCCTTATGGAAGCCTACAAATCAATGCTCGATGAATCGAAAAAACTTCAGGTTCTTTAATAATGTTATAATTGGTTTTGTTCTTCACTTCGAATAGTGTAAGTTATAATGAACTTACTTGGTTCATTTAAAATGGTGTGTTTGTTTGTAAAGTCTGAGACTATTTTTGTATATTGACCTCGTTAATGCAAGGAGTTGGAAGTTTTCAGATGCCACAAATGGCTCTTCCAGATTTCCAGACATTAGAAAAATAACTGGTAATTCTATAATTGAATTAGTTAGTACACCAAAGAAGATAACCGGAGTACATTACGTTCAGGTGAGAATTGAAATATACATTTCACAGAAATTCAGCTATCATAACTCATATAGCTTCTTAATTGTTCTATCATGTGGCATATGCCGAATAGCTAATTAACAAACATATTCATGCTTTTTCCTCAAGGGGTTATTATATTCCATGATGTGTTTGACAATGAATATAATGTTGGTGGTGCCCAGATAAGAGTGGAAGGTGTATATATATGGCCTTTTAGACAGCTTCGGATGGTAGCCAACAGGTGATTTTCATAATATGAATGTCTACTCAAGTTTACATATTAAGCGTGCAAGTTGGCGAATGTTATCATGCTTGTTTATATTTAGAATTTCACCTTGAATCTGTTCTTTAATGCTCTGTTGTATTTGCAGGAAATGCTTAAAATTTCCTTCTCTTTTGAATATGCTCAAGAGTTTCTTTCCTGCTATTGCAGTGGAAAAGAGGGAGAATTGAATCAGGATGGAGATTATATTTTATCCAATCCATACCATCTGGTAACCATCATTTTTTTATGTATCCTTGATGTTTACACATTGTATATTTTTTGTAGAATACTCCCCTCCCCCCCCAAAAAAACAAAATTATATAACGTATACCATATGATAATCTTGATTTGGTGATCAATTTATATTTGTATTGTTTAAACAATCTTTATTAGTTGGGATAATTGATATTCTTTGTACAAGAATTAATACACGTTCTTATACACACCCACCAACACACAAGAGTTCTTCTAATGTGATTTTTATCAATCAAAATGTAACCTTGTTGTAACACCCTAATATTCAAATCCTTATACTCGAGTCATAAGTCAATGATATTACGGTGGTACGACTCTCAGGTGGATTTTTAATACACAACTATAAGTATAATTGAAAGGAGTATTAATCGAGAAGCCTGAAATAAGTAAAAATAAAATCGCAAAGTCGTATCACTCACGTATCGGCAGCTAAAAGGTAAAGTGTGAAGTCAAAAGCGATATACAGATAAAGGCATAAGGGAGAACAAGGGAAAGATAGTATATATAGATATATAACATAAGTAAATAGTCACTAGTCACGACCCGCGAAGTTTAGGCCGGCTAGGGTACAATATGAAAGTTGTTGACAACAGTATCTCCTAATCTCTCCCAGAAGAAACCTAAGAGCCTCTATAGGAAAGTTCAGAAGAGTTCAATACATAATAAAGCTTTTCAAAATAAAGGTGGAGAGATTCTAAGCAAATATGAAGTAGAGAATATAAAGATCTTCACCATCTCTCAGATGAACCACAGCTCACTTCTGAGCACCTAGACCTGTATCTGAAAAACAAGAGATATATACGGAATGAGAACCCCCGACCCATGGGTTCCCAGTACGGTAAAAGTACCAAATAAATACAATGCATTATAATAAAAACTCGCTAAGCATCCTAAACTTTCTTTCACCAAACATTCACCCTATGATCTCGCTAATCCATAAATAGGCAACTGTCGTAAGGGAAATGCTAAGTCTAATTCTTATTCTTCATGTTTCTCAACTCTCTCTAACTCTCCACGAATCAGAAACGTAAACAAAACCATCACCAGTTATTCTGTATCAGCAATTCTATATCAATACATCATATCCTCACCTGGAGCAAGTGAATTCACTTCACTGCGTCTACCTAGGGAGCTCAAATTATCTCATTCAATAATCATCATCATTATTCAATTACATCATTAACTCATCTCATCCAGAACAGCCCTCAGCGTCCACCGACACAAGCATGAGGAACCTCTCAGTTGTACAAACACAAGCAATACAGACAAATAATACACAATTAAAGTACAAGTAGAACAAGTAGCACATAACTAGGTAACATAGCATATATGATATAGCAATCCAAAATAATTAGGCAAACCCAAACAATTCAAACATATGCAAATGATGTATGCCTGCCCTATGGCTGATGATATCATCTGTCGGTTATCAAGCCAACTCGACGTGTCTGGTAGCTAATCCGGGCACAGTCTCTCTGTTGCACATTAATATCATTAGAGGGAGTACGTGCCCTGTCATCATTAGAGGGTATCTGCGCCCTGTCGCCATTAGAGGGTATCTGTGCCCTGTCGCCATTACAACCAGAGAAAAAACACAAGCATACTCACATTCAACATTTTCCAACATTATTCATTTACCACATTCGGTCATTAATCATGTATGCATCTCTGGCATAATCGCCACATGTTAAAGCTTCCTCAATCAATCATCATTGTTTTCAAATCTCAAACATTAACCTGGAGCAAGCGGAACAAACCACAACCCTTGCTACTACCCATGTATCACAGCTACACATTCATTCATAATCACACTTCATTATTACCAATTCTCAAACAATGAACTGAAGCAAGCGGGACGAACCACAACCCTTGCGTCTACCCGGGGAGTCTCTATACTAACCAACCTGGAGCAAGTGGGGCGCAACCACAACCCTTGCATTTACCCAGGAGGTATGTTCTCATATGCCCAGGAGGAACCAAGGAGGGGATCCTAACCTCCCACCATCTCGCTGGGGGTGATTTTACAATACCAGGAGGAACAAGGAAGGGGATCCTCACCTTCCTTCATCTCTCTGGGGTCGCACTTCTGAGAAAGGGAGCTCAAGATAAAACAATCTTTCAAAGCCATATTTTCATTTCCAACCATAAATCAATATTTATCAATGCCATCCGGCTCATGGCATAACCCATAACCAGTCAATAATCATTTTCAAATACAGCCTATTGGCTCACGGCATACACCGCACTACCATCATCATCCTCAACAACTCATACATTCATCATTAATCATAACTCATCATCAATTCTCCCCTTACTTCATCCACAAGTTACCACATCTCCTAGCCTCTTCCCATCGCTAGGTATACTATAAGTATTTAGGACACAAAAGGGTGAGAATGGCGACTTAGAAGTCTGAAATTCGGCTTTGAACACTCAAAATAAGCTTTGGGGTGAAAACAGGGTCACACGTGCGTATCGCTTATGCGCACACGTGGAAAGCAGGAAAGTTACAGTGACGCGTACGCGTCGCCCACACGCACGTGTGGATGGGAGAAAAGTAAAGTGACGCTTGCGCGTCAGCCATACATACGCGTGGGTGCGATTTGCGTCCCACGCACAAAACCAGCACAATACCCGCACAACTCTCGGGAACTTTGGCTGGGCACTTGAACCAGTACATCAACGCGTACGCGTCAGCCAGGCACACATGTGGAGTAGTGAAAATTCGATAGGGACTCGTGCGCGTCGGCCACGCTTACGCGTGGGTGTATGATCTGCCAAAAATTTTACTAAGTTAAAAAGCTGCAGAATTTCTTTTTCAAACCTCAAACTTCCACCACACATAACTTCTTCTACAAAATTCCTTTTTCAACCATTTTTGAACCGTTGGAAAGATATTTAAATAAGCTTTCATAAAAAATCCCTTATTGAAGAATTCCAAACTCCGTGGACTGAGTTACGGACCGCCAAAGTCGGTTAAAAATAAGTTTTTTCCCCAAAAACTAGAAATCACCAATTTTTCTAATGTTCACAAGCCAAATTCATTTTCACTCATCCAAATGACCACCGTCCAACCACATTCACATAATTACACTCAACCAAACCAATCCTACATCCTCTACATAATTTCACCCAAACACTATCAACTTCCACACCTCAATTCCTCAAACCTTATTATTTAATAACTAAACCAATTATTCACACCTTCAATATCTAAATCCATCCAATCTCTTATATTATCACACAATACACATACCAACTTATCTTCCTTACCTCTTGCCGGCCTCTGGCCCAAAATTCATGGCCTCCGGCCCAAATTCACAATTTAAATGCATAGTCCACAAACCAATAATCATTATTCAATTCACACAATTCTCAACCCAATCATTAATTTACATTACATATCAACTATGCATATTAATACCAACCATTCACACAATCCAAACTTATTTCTAGGGGCATCTAGCCTAGGAATTCTCATCACACCACACGGTACTTAAATGAAACTTAAACCGTACCTCTTGTAGCCAAATTAATTGAGCTCCTTTTTGGAAATCTCCACCAACCCTTAGCTCCAAGCTTCACCAAAGCTCCTCAAGCAATATCAATCTTCCAATTGTGCACCAAAATCACCAAATACACTAACACAACCAATTTCACATATATACATCAACCTAGGGTTCATGAAAATGATAAATCACAAGGGTTCGAGGGTTTCATACCATAACCCACTGAAGTTTGTGATGAATACCACTCATGGCTCATACTAGAGTACTCCTAAACAACCAAAATCACAAGATTACTTAACACCCGTAACCAAACTCGAATTTGAGGGGAAAAACGAAAACTGGGCAAAGATGAATGGAATACTCACCACAAAAATTAGATAGAATTGTAGAGGATGAGAAGAGCGACGCGTGGCCGCAAACGGCTCATCAATCGGAGTTCCGTAGCTCAAGTTATGGTATGGTTTGAAGTTGGAACTAGGACTAGGGTTTTCTCCTCCCTTCTCTCTTCACCAAGCTACGCCCTAAACCCTTTTCTTTAGGGTAAATGAGCTGAAATACTCATAACTATTGTTTATATATGTTGGGTCTTGGGCCCACTTGGGCCCAGTTCACTTATTTTTGTCTGTTGGCCCAAATTTGGGCCAAAATCCTCAAGATTATAGCTTTAAATCGCATTTTAAATATTTCCACTTGTCCTAATTATAAATCCTAATTTCTTAGACTTATTTACTTATAATCAATTTTCTCAGCTGCAGTACTAGATAGATCTCAGTCGGTACTGCCGGTCAAAATTCCTCTACGCATTTTTACGCAGAAAACTATTTTTCTGACTCAGAAAAATTCACTGAATCCAAATATCATGTTTAGATTACCAAATTCCGATTGCTAAATTTTCTAACCATATTCACTCCTATTTAATTTATTATTTAATTAATTACGGTTTGACTGGGTTTTACATTCTACCCGCCTAACAGAAATTTTTGCCCTCGAAAATTTCATCCGCCACCACGAGTACGTGAGCGTAGTCTGCCTTTATATCCAACGCATAGTAGTTCCAAGATCTTTTTACTCTGCACGCTTTCGTGGCCGCGCTCTGATTCCCTTATCTTCGAGGGTCTCGATCATTCGTCCAACGCCGACCAACAGCCTCGTTCATTACTTTCATCCTTTCATCAACTCACATCTTATCAAATCTCAATTTATGTCATCAATAATATCACCATCATCATTATAATCAACCAAAAATCATCACTATACCTTAATCATACTCCATCACTATCCTCCCTCTCTGTCAAGCTAATTACCACCAATCACAGCTCAACTCCAAGCATAACTTCTAGAGTTACTTTCTTATTCCCAAACCCTCAAATTTCTATATAACTTGTTGTTTTAAAGTATTTGACTAATTAATCAAAACTCTCTTCGTTTTTTAAAAAAACCAGATGAGTTTGAAATAAAAAGTTAACAAAATCATAAGAACCCGATTCTCTTTAATAATTTATAAAAGCATTCGAAACTCATCTCTTTTGTTAAAGTTACTCAAATCAAAAATAATTTTCAAAATCATAACCAACACTCTTTCAAATTCTTGAGAAATTTCGACAGCACCTCCCCTAAAAACTGGAGTTTACCACCCATTACGGGTTCCCTCAAACCAATCTCAGTACAACATCAGCATTTCAATTTAATAGTTTTTAAATTCGTCTCTGAATCCAATCATTATACATTTAAATCTAAATCCAAGGTCATCATGATCAAATCGTAATACTTATCTCTCAAACATGACGATTGGTACTACTTATCGCCTAATTCTAATTACACACCAACAATTATTTCCGTATCCACTCCAGAATCAGTCAAAGTTCACAGCCATATTCAATTCAAGTACCTGAGAATCATTACTCGCATTAACCCACTAGACCCTTCAAGTATTTCAAGCTTAAGACATTCTAGTCGACTTTACACCTCCTATACATAACTCTCCTGTGTTACTGCTTCCTCTGCGTCATTCTGACTACTTTTATTAAAGACATACCTAATCATTTATGCTAGTCAAACCTTCTATTAAGATAATTTAAGGTACATGTCATGATTTTTCATTCGACCATGTATTATGAGGGAATACCAGTCTCCAGTATTGTCTAAAGTGGTAAAGAATTAAGTTATCAGTTTCCTTATTACCTCAGATGTGAGGATCGGATCCGGCAATACCCCGGTCTCTCCTGTGTGGACAATCTCTGACCAAATGTCTTGGCTACCCGCAATTGTAACACAAACCCGAACCATAACGACACGGCCTATTTGGGTGATGACTTCCACATCTCTGACAGCTCGAAACATCTGAAGCAGCCGCTGTCTGTTTTCCCTTGCCATTCCCTCGGGACTCCTCATTCGTCGCAAAGTTATTCCGTCCTTGGAGAAAGTGTTGTGTGTATCCTCTCTCCTTAAACTCTCGACCCCTTGGTGCGAATCCTTGGTTGTGCTCTCTATGACTCCCTTTCTCTGCAGCCATCTTCTTCACACACTCTTCAGTAATTCTGCTCTTATTCACCAATTTTGAGAAATTTCGGATCTCCATTGGTCCCACTAAACTTAAGATATCACTCCGGAGCCCTCCTTCATACTTAATGCACTTCCATTCCTCGAAGTCTCTCGGAGATCCCTGACACATGCGGGATAACCTGAATAGCTCCTCAAATTTGTCTATATACTCCGATACGGACTTAGCACCTTGATTCAGCTGCAGTAACTCCAATTCCTTGGCCATCCTAGCAGAATTCAGAAAGTACTTCTTATAGAATTCTACCTGGAAGGCATCCCAAGTGATAGGGTCATCACCCTACTGCAGGAGACATCGGGCTCCTTGCCACCAATGCGATGCTTCCCCAGTGAGCAGATAGGTAGCAAATTCAACACACTGCTCTTTAGGTACCAATTGCGCTTGCAGTGCTTGCTCCATAGCCTGAAACTAAGTATTGACTTCAGTCGGGTTAGTGGTTCCCTTAAACTTTGGTGGATTAACCTTTAAGAAGGTTGCCAGTGTCATCAGGCCCTTGATGTGCGGAAAACGATCCGACACAAAACTCACCGGCAAGTGCACCGGGTCGCATCAAGTAATAATAACTCACGGGAGTGAGGTCGATCCCACAGGGATTGAAGGATTGAGCAATTTTAGTTTAGTGGTTGAATTAGTCAAGCAAACAAGTGTTGATTGTGTGAAATTGTGTTGACAGGAATTAAATTGCATAGAATGTAAAGGGGAGTGGGTGATTTGCAGGAAATTAAAGGGAACAAAAAAAAAGAAAAAGAGCTGAATCTTAAAGAACAAGAAATTAAATGGCAAAAACTTAGAACGCAAGAAATGTAAATTGCAGAATCTTAAAGTGCAAGAAATATAAATTGCTTGAATTATAAAAGAAGTTGGAAATTGGGATTGCAGAAATTAAACAAGGAAAAGTAAAATTCAACAAACAGAAATATAAAAGATGGATTCAATTAAACCGGATCTCAAATAACAATGAAAATAAACTTGGTGTAGCAACGAAACAAGGAAATTGAAATTGAAAAACGTAGATCTCAGGACCCAAGAGACTAGATAACCAAGTCTAGATCTCAATGCCTTCCTAGATCCAAATTGAGAATTTGATTGCAAGAAAAGTAAAGATCAAGCAGTAGAAGAAAGGAATACAAAAATAAATTTCTCAGAAAGTGCAGTAAATGAAACAGAGAAATCTTAGGATGAGATTGAAACAGAATTCCTTCAATTCTCTAACACCCAAGATTTAAAATCTCCAAAATGCTCAAAACCCAAAAGCTCTCCAAAAACTACTCAGCAAAACCAAAAAGGAAAAGCTCTACTGCAAGTGTTAAAAATTCTAAAAAGAAAAACTCCCCAAAACTTCAAATCCTAAGCTATTTATACACTTTCTTCAAATGATCATTAAGCCTTGAATTGGGCCTTTAGCCTTGATGGAATTGGGTTGAGAATAGCCTCCGTTGATTGCTCTTGGTGTTGGGAAGAAATCCATTAGTGAACCGGGCCATGAACCATTCACGTTTGAGTCAACGTTTGAGGCAAACGTTGACTCAAACGTCCCTTGTGTGACATTATGCAGCTCGGCCAAGTTGCTGTCTTCCACGTTTGAGCCAACATTTGAGGTCAAACGTGAGCTCAAACGTGGTTCCCCCATGCTACTCCTTTGGCCAACGTTTGGCCCAACATTTGAGGCAAACGTTGGCACAAACGTGGCTCACTCAATGCATCAAACAGAGGTGCTCTTCCTTGCTTTGATGGCGCCAACGTTTGACCTCACGTTTGAGGCAAACGTTGGCGCAAACGTTGCCTTCCCTTGCTCCTTCTTCAGCCAATGTTTGCCTCAACGTTTGAGGCAAACGTTGGCGCAAACGTTGGCTCTTCTCCAGGGTGTTCTTCATCTGCTTCTCACGTTTGAGTTAACGTTTGAGGCAAACGTTAGCTCAAATGTGAATCCCTCTTTTCAAGCCCATTCTTGCAACCTTCTTCCAAGCTTTATTCCACCTATCATCAACCAACAATTGCATCAAAGCTATGCTCTAATCATGAGAGTTATTCTTTTTCTTGTCATATAAGCAATTATGGCATAAAACTCATGAAAATGCATCAATTCATCCATAGTTGATTGAATCTAGGGAAACATGATATTCCACCCAATTGGCTTACTTATGGCCCAAGAAAGTGCATAAAACTAAATGAAAACAAAGGAAAAAGACTAGTGAAACTAGGCTAAGATGACTTGTCATCAGCCCTGAGCTCCACTTCTGCCATTGCCATTATTGTTTATCTGTTGCCCAAGAGCCTCCGCAGTGGCCTGCATAGGAGCAACCATATTTTCCAATACCGCCATAAAGTTTACCAGGTCATTTGGGTTGATTCCCGGTCCATGAGCACTAGTACAACCTCCCTCTCGACCTCGACTGCGTCCACGAGGCGCCATTTGGTTCCTGTTCACACAAAACAAGCAATATCATGGTGATTAGTCTCAATATCTCAAGTCAAGTGCTTCAAATTACCAAAGGTACACTCATGGACTTCATGCTAGACGTATCGACTAGATACCCTAACTAGCACAGGCACAAGCTCAGAGTATGCATTGAAGCATATGCAGTTCCATCCCTCAGGCTCACGAGGACGAACTACTCTGATACCAAAATGTAACACCCTAATATTCAAATCCTTATGCTCGAGTCATAAGTCAATCATATTACAGTGGTACGACTCTCAGGTGGATTTTTAATACATAACTATAAGTATAATTGAAGGGAGTATTAATCGAGAAGACTAAAAAGAGTAAAAATAAAATCGCGAAGTCTTATCACTCACGTATTGACAGCTAAAAGGTAAAGCGTGAAGTTGAAAGCGATATACAGATAAAGGCATAAGAGAAAACAAGGGAAAGATAGTATATATAGATATAAAACATAGGTAAATAGCCACTAATCGTGACTTGCGAAGTTTAGGCCGGCTAGGGTACAGTATGAAAGTAGTTGACAACAGTATCTCCTAATCTCTCCCAAAATAAACCTAAGAGCCTCTATAGGAAAGTTTAGAAGAGTTCAATACATAATAAAGCTTTTCAAAATAAAGGTGGAGAGATTCTAAGCAAATATGAAGTAGAGAATATAAAGATCTTTGCTATCTCTCAGATGAACCACAGCTCACTTCTGAGCACCTGCACCTGTATCTGAAAAACAAGAGATATATACGGAATGAGAACCCCCGACCCATGGGTTCCCAGTACGGTAAAAGTGCCAAACAAATACAATGAATTGTAATAAAAACTCGCTAAGCATCCTAAACTTCCTTTCACCAAACATTCACCTATGATCTCGCTAATCCATAAATAGGCAACTGTCATAAGGGAAATGCTAAGTCTAATTCTTATTCTTCATGTTTCTCAACTCTCTCTAACTCTCCACGAATCAAAAACGTAAACAAAACCATCACCAGTTATTCTGTCTCAACAATTCTATATCAATACATCATATCCTCACCTGGAGCAAGTGAATTCACTTCACTGCGTTTACCCAGGGAGCTCAAATGATCTCATTCAATAATCATCATCATTATTCAATTACATCATCAACTCATCTCATCCAGAACAGCCCTCAGCGTTCACCGACACCAACATGATGGACCTCTCAGTTTTACAAACACAAGCAATACAAACAAATAATACACAATTAAAGTACAAGTAGAACAAGTAGCACATAACCAGGTAACATAGCATATATGATATAGCAATCCAAAACAATTAGGCAAACCCAAATAATTCAAACATATGCAAATGATGTATGCCTGCCCTATGGCTGATGATATCATCTGTCGGTTATCAAGCCAACCCGACGTGTCTGGTAGGGCGTAACCACAACCCTTTCATCTACCCGGGGCGTCTACTCGGGGAGTCTCTAAACTAACCAACCTGGAGCAAGTAGGGCGCAACCACAACCCTTTCATCTACCTAGGAGGTACGTTCTCATATGCCCAGGAGGAACCAAGGAGGAGATCCTAACCTCCCACCATCTTGCTGGGGACGATTTCACAATACCAGGAGGAATAAGGAAGGGGATCCTCACATTTCTTCATCTCTCTGGGGTCGCACTTCCGAGAAAGAGAGCTCAAGATAAAACAATCATTCAAAGCCATATTTTTATTTCTAGCCATAAATCAATATTTATCATAGCCATCCGGCTCATGGCATAACCCATAACTAGTTAATAATCATTTTCAAATACAGCCCATTGGCTCACGGCATACACCGCACTACCATCATCACCCTCAGCAACTCATCATTAATTCTCCCCTTACTTCGTCCACAAGTTACCACATCTTTGAGCCTCTTCCCATTGCTAGGAATACTATAAGTATTTAGGACACAAAAGGGAGACAATGGAGACTTAGAAGTCTGAAATTTGGCTTTGAACACACAAAATCAGCTTTGGGGTGAAAACAGGGTAACGCGTGCGCGTCGCCCACGCGCACGCGTGGAAAGCAGAAAAGTTACAGTGATGCATACGCGTTGCCCACACGCACGCATGGATCAGAAAAAAGTAAAGCCACGTCTACGCGTCAGCTACGCGTACGCGTCGGTGCGGTTTGTGTAACACTCCAATTACCCTAAGCCTTACCTCTAGCGGTAAAGCAAAGGTTAATCAGAGGTTACGACAATCCTAAGGCTTATATATATTGATATAGAGAAGGAAATAGTATATTCTAGAAGCCTGATGAAGGCATAAGCTCAAAAATTGAATTACAAAAGTGTGAAACATTCACACGAAGCTAACGCACAAGATACAAGGTATAGGTATAAGAGAATAATACATATTCAAATATAAGAATACAATAATCATAGGGAACTAGCCGCAGCTTGCAGAGTTTAAGCCGACTAGTTACAAATAGATAGATACAGAGTTTTAGAATTAAAACATCTTATACAACCTATCTCTCAAATAAGCCTCTGAGGCCGTAAAGATAAATATACAAAAGATGAGAGTATGCTACGACAAAAGTAAAATAGAAGCATACAAAGAAAGAACCATACTCCGCTCTGTCTCCATATCCACAATCTCACCGAAGTAGATTATGACCTGCATCTGAAAAACACAACAAAGTATGGAATGAGAACCGGAGGTTCTCAGTATGGTAACAGTGCCCAATGATGTAAGATGTAAGGCCCCAGGACGCCGAAGGCAATCCTAGAACTTCACATCACATACGGATATTCAAGCTTAGAACAAAATAACATAATACATAAAGAACTTAAACCATAAACCAGGGTTATCTAAACTTAGGGGATTTCTAACTAATACTAATCACGCCGCTGTATCCCACAGCCTTCGCCAACCTAACCTCCGTGCGATCCCATCACCACCGCCTACCTAACCTCCTCAGCACCAGACAAATCACAATTAATGCAACCAAATAAAACACAAGTAGAAGCATATAAAGCAAGTAGTTCAAGTAAGCAAATAGGCATGTTATACAATTAGGCAAACTCACGTAATTAAAGCAAACAAGCACATAAAAGATGCATATGATGAATGCCTATTTTATTGGCTCGTGATATCACTTGTTGGTCCATAAATGCCAACCCGACACATCCTTTCGGATGTCGCTTTTCTGCCGCACCCACGAATATAGTGTCGGGCACACTCTATTGACCCACGTATATAGTGCCGGGCACACGCTATTCACCCACGGATATAGTGCCGGGCACACTTGCATGCATAACCCAAGGATATAGTGCCTGGCACATTCTTGCAGCAGAAAAGATTATCAATCATAGTTCAATCCCAGGGACATAATACCCTGCTCATTCTCATGCTTAACCCAAGGATATAGTGCCTGGCACACTCTTATTATTCAACAAGATAATCATTCCTCTTGGAATCGTCAACTCATCATAACCATCATCAATTCATTACTTCCCTTCCGGGCTCATTAGTTCATCGATTTCCCAATTCATTGACAACAATCATCATATGCACCACTCTTCCTTCCCTCTCAACTAAATCTTCCACAATACACCAGAAATGTAAACCTCTGTTTGCTAGCTTTTCAGAGAAAAACCCAAATCAAACCCCTTAGGACTTTTTCCATGTTCTAGTACCTGAGAATAAGTCAAAGAGTCTTAAAATGATGTTATAGAAGCTTACAACCTTGTTGGGAAGGTGAAATAGTTGAAAACAAAGTTAAATTTGTGAAACAGGGCGTGTGCATCCGCACAGGGGTGTGCGTGCACATGCCCAGGAAGATTTTGAAAGTGTGCGTACGCACAGGGGTGTGCGTACACATAGGTACAAAAAGTTATAAAGTCTGTTCACTCGCACAAGCTGTGCGAGCACCTCTAACAGACGTCCCTTCCCGACTTGTGCATGCGCACAGGGGTGTACGCCCGCACAGGTCATAATTCTTTATTGATGTGCGCGCACAACTTATGCTAGCGCTACTACCAGAGCCCTTTCCCCTGCCTGTGTGTACGCATAGATCTGTGCGTCCGCACAGAATAATATTTTCGTAGTGTTGTGCGTGCGCACAAGGCTGTGCGTGCGCACATATCAGAAATCCTGAAATTCTGCAACTTTACAGAATTTCAGATTTTTAACACCAACTTTGAATGATCATAACTTCCTCTACAAAATTCCAAATTTTACAAACTCTATATCAATTTGAAGAATTTTCAATAATCTTTAATTCTAAACAAGTTTCAACACTTTTTTGAAAACTGAGACACAAGTTATGATTTGTCAAAGTTCACTAAAAATCTATTTTTACCCAAAAACCACAAAACCTCAATTTTAACCAAACTTCAATCCAATACCAATCAATCACATATCAACCATACCAAAACAACCTAAAATTCATACAAACACTACTTCAACCATTTTTTCACTCACACAACCTTTAAACCATTCCACAACTCAAAAATCCAACATAATATCACATCTCATTCCATTAATACCACCATTCAAATTCTCACATTAATCAAGGCTACAAGTGCCAATTCCTTTATTCCATTATCATCATCCAATCTATTCAAGTCATCAAATTACCTCACTCACTAAATTTCAACATGAACCACAATAACCAATAATAAAAAATAATCATCAACGTCCATAACCATCATAAACACTCATAATCATCATCAACTATCAACAACATCAACAATCACTACAAACCCTTATAAAACTCCCATCCTTCAACAATAATCATCAAATAACGTCAATATTAGCATTCATTATCAACATACACTCTCATCAACATCAACTCACATCATAATATTTCATTGACACCAATAATTCCCAACAATCATCATTAACCACAATAATCAATATTAATCATCAATTAACATCAGTCTCACTTCAACATGTACAATTTCTTCAATCCCCATTAACATGCATACACCACAATATTAATTCAAACAACCATACATCCAATTCAGTCCTATCCTATGGGCCATTAGCCTAAGTGTCCATGAACATTACATATTACATAAAGAAAACCGAAACCATACCTTGGCCGATTTCCAAACGCACCAAACACCAAAATGAAACCACCAAGCTTGATCCAAAGCCTCAACCAACTCCAACAAACACCAAAACTCAATCTAACATCACATATACATACCAACATCAAAACCTAAGATACACAAAATAACTAAACACAAGGGTTTAGTGAAATCTTACCTTACCCAATGTGATTAAGGGTAAAATTCATCATTTACCCGCTACTAGAGATCACCTAAACAAGCAAAACCACAAAATCTACTCAAAGACCAAACATAAAAACGCAGAACTGCTAGGGCACGAAGCTGGAGAGTGAAAAGCGATCTCTTACCAGAAAAACTTAGATGAAAGGAAGATCTCGTCGAGAACTTCGCGTGACCGTAAACGGCTTGTCAATCGGAGCTCCGGATCAAAAGTTATGGCTCCCGGAAGGTGGAGGTGAAAAGAGCACTCTCTCTTCTTCCTCTCTTCACTCTAACCGAACTCTCTCTCTCTCTCTCTCTCTCTTTATGCTGAAATGAGCTTCCCTGGCTCATTTACTCACTTATATATGTTGGACCTTGGGCCTGGTTTGGGCCCGGTCCAACTCGTTAGCATTTTTGGTCCGTTTGGCCCACGTTGGGCCAAAACCTTTAAGATTAGTGTCCGGTTTTCGATTCTAAATTATTTTTCTCCTTTCAAAACAATAAATCACTTTCCAAAATATTATTTTCCAAAATAAGCAGTGCTAGACAGACCAGAGTCGGTATTGCCAGCTTAATCGCCAGTATGCATTTTTACAAAAAATGTACGAAAGAAATACATTTTCCAACTGAGAAAAATTCACTGAAACCAAATTTCTCATTTATATTTTCAAATTAAAACTTCTAAATTTTGAATCTATTCTGGGCACTAAAATTATTTATTAAAATGGTTTTACGTGAAAATGCGGGTTCTTACATCCTTCCCTCCTTAAAAAGATTTTCGCCCTCGAAAATCCGAGTTACGCGATATATCCCTATCAAAGCGCCCTACCGTGTTGATGTTCCCTTTCTCCTTCCGCTGCGTCACTCTGATTATCGTCATTACGCATCCGAAGTTTTTCTTAAAACAATTACCAATTTGTAATACTTTTTAAAACCTTTAAATCAAGTTCCATATAAATGAGTTCATTGTTAAAACTTTTTCAAAAGAGCCAAAAACCGTTTACTCGAAGGTCAACTACTTGAAATAATGGTTTTCTTAAATAAAAACTTTTCAATTTGAATTCCTTTCGATAAGATAATTTCGAAACCAAATTCACAAATGAACATAATCGAAGAACTCACTTCTTCTTTTTACACAATATCCTCCAAACCAAGAATTTCCGATGTAGTTTCAAAACTAAAGACTGCTTTTGTAACATTTCGCAAAGCTGTGAAAACAAGTTCAATCTCAACCAGTTCATTATGAAAGCTTTTTCAAAAGGCTCAAAAATTCATTTAATCTTAAATCAAAACCTTTCAATTTGAATCCCATTTTGATAAGATAAATTATAAACCAAAATCACAAATCAAGAAGATCATAAAACTCAAACCATATTATTCAGACCAAAAGTTTCAAACCAAATTTCAAAATCATGTTAACTTTTAAACCCTTTTCAACATGATTCAAGACCATATCAGTTAGAAACTGAAAATCATAAGTAAAAACCGCAAAAGCGTCAATCGTTACTTCCATATCCACAAACAGGTCTTAAAGAACTAACGCATTGCATCACTATACCTAAAGATCGCACGTGACATCAAAACAATTCTTGAGTTTACTCAGAAAGATAAAAGACTCTGAAAAAGAAGGACAAACAACAAGGATAATCTTCGCAAGAGTTCTGAAAGAACTGCTGAATCTACAAGTAAACAAGGATGTACAATCGATGAAGAGTATTGAAAAGAAATTCAGCTTAACAACCTCAAGGATGACTCCTGAATCAGAGAGAACTAATAGGAACATAAAAAGGATAAGCAAGGCAGTAGTTTGAAACTAAATCAAGCTGAGTTAAAAAGTATAAAATCATAGAAGAAGGTTAACTAAAGCTAGTGATGGCACTCTCAAGCTTTAAAATTTATGATTAAGTACACATAATACGTTGGAATATAAAGAAGGAAAAACTGAAAGAAGATCGCCTCCTGTGCTAGAAGAAAGGTATGTAACTCACATTTCACAAAAGGGTGACCGAAACATATCTCAAAACTGCAATATGGTTACAAGAAAACTAAATTGTATTTATCCAAATATTTTCCAAGTAAAAGGCAGAATAGGTGAGGTTTGAAAAATAAAAGTCAATTGGTTTAAGGCCAAAACAATATTTTGAAAATCCTGAAAAACATTTAGGTACTCAATCAGATAAAGGTATGCACTGATATTGTGGCAAGGTTGTAAGAAAATAAAATGTTTGTTCAAGAACTCTCAAGGTTTTAAATTCAAACAAGCCTGTATAAAATTTTATAGCAATTATGGAACAAGTTAAACTCTATTTAGAAAAGAAAACTCCGAGGTAAAAATTTTGCTTATCAGTCGGTTTCAAAACTTTATTTAAAATAGTGCATGCCAACTTCAAAACAACTTTGTTAGATTTAAGGAATAGCTATGGATGCAGTTTAAGCAAGAAAGATTGATTTAACTTTCTTAAGAAAAAAAATCCAAAGCTTGCTTTAAAAGTTCACATCAAGACTCCAAGGATACACTTGAAATTGCCATCACATAAGAACATTTCAAGAATATTAAGATGTACCTAAAAAGAAATCAGACCAAACAAGAAAGGATATTAAATCGAGGGAGTTCAAACAAGACCCACAAAGCATGAGACACCAAATAAGCTTTTCATTGGTCCAAAAGAAGGCAACATACGTCAGGAAAGACAACTCAATCAACAGTGAAGTTTCAAGAAGGAACCTTTGACTAAAGAACGACAATTAAGAGGACAAACAACACACTAGATAGAAACAAATTTAAGCTGACTTAGAGGAGTATGAAATTCACAAGAGAAGGAAAACTGAGACTACTGGTGGTGTTCATAAAAGAAAAATATTAGTGACATTCGGATTTCTGCCGGTAAAGAATTTTATAAAATAATCGCGTTGTAAGTATAGTTTCTAAACCAGCAAAGAATCCTTTCGTACAAAAATTTGGTTGTCACAAGTAACAAAACCCAATAAAATTTATAACCAAAGTATTTAAACCTCGGGTCATCTCTCAAGGAATTGTAGGGAAGTATGATTTATTATTGGTTATGAAATTGTATATTTTGGGTTTTTGAAATAAGGAACAAGTAATTTAAATGGCAAGAAAAATAAATTAATAATTAGAAAAATTCTTGGCAAGGTATGAGAACTGGAAATCCCATCCTAGTTATCCTTATCAGATGTGATGAGAATTGTTTATCGCTCCCACTTAGTTAACCCTTACTAAATAAAGGAAAGTCAACTGGACCAATCAATTTGATCCTCAAGTCCTAGTCAACTCCTGCGGAAAGACTAGTGGTGCGCAGAAATTGTGACGGTTCATTCCTTGGTAATGGCGCTAAAAACTTAATACGCACGTTCATAATCTTAGTTCTTTGTCACAACTTCGCACAACTAACCAGAAAGTGTACTGGGTCGTCCAAGTAATAAACCTTACGTGAGTAAAGGTCGATCCCACGGAGATTGTCGGCTTGAAGCAAGCTATGGTCACCTTGTAAATCTCAGTCAGGCGGATTCAATTGATTATGGAGATTTAATAATTAAAAGATAAATAAAACATAAATAAAAGATAGAGATACTTATGTAATTCATTGGTGAGAATTTCAGATAAGCGTATGAAGATGCTTGTTCCTCCTGAACCTCTGCTTTCCTATTGTCTTCATCCAATCATTCATACTCCTTTCTATGGCAAGCTGTATGTTAGGCATCACCGTTGTCAATGTCTACATCCTGTCCTCTCAGTGTAAATGGTCCAATGGGCTGTTACTGCATGGCTAATCATCTGTCGGTTCTCGATCATACTGGAATAGGATCCATTGATCCTTTTGCGTCTGTCACTACGCCCAGCACTCGCGAGTTTGAAGCTCGTCGCAGCCATCCCTTCCCAGATCCTACTCGGAATACCACAGACAAGGTTTAGACTTTTTGGATCTTAAGAATGGCCATCCATGGATTCTAACTTATACCACGAAGACTCTGATTAAGGAATTCCAAAGATACTCATTCAATCTAAGGTAGAACGGAAGTGGTTGTCAGGCACGCGTTCATAGGTTGGGAATGATGATGACTGTCACAATCATCACATTCATATTGAAGTGCGAATGAATATCTTAGAATTGGAATAAGCTTGAATTGAATAGAAAAATGATAATACTTTGTATTAATTCATGAGGAACAGCAGAGCTCCACACCTTAATCTATGGTGTGTAGAAACTCTACCGTTGAAAATACATAAGAACAAGGTCCAGGCATGGCCGAATGGCCAACCCCCATAAAGGTCTAAGATAGCATAAAACTGATCAAAGATGATCCGAAGATCTAAATACAATAGTAAAAAGTCCTACTTATACTAAACTAGTTACTAGGATTTACAGAAATGAGTAATTGATGTAGAAATCCACTTCTGGGGCCCACTTGGTATGTGCATGGGCTGAGCATTGAGCTTTACACGTGTAGAGGCTTCTTTTGGAGTTGAACGCCAGTTTGTAACCTGTTTCTGGCGTTTAACTCCACTTTGCAACCTGTTTCTGTCGTTTAACTCCAGAATACAACATGGAACTGGTGTTGAACGCCAGTTTGCATCGTCTAAACTCGGGCAAAGTATGGACTATTATATATTGCTGGAAAGCGCTGGATGTCTACTTTCCAACGCAATCTAGAGCACGCCATTTGAAGTTTTGTAGCTCTAGAAAATCCCCTTTGAGTGTAGGGAGGTCAGAATCCAACAGCATCTGCAGTCCTTCTTCGACCTCTGAATCTGATTTTTGCTCAAGTCCCTCAATTTCAGCCAGAAATTATCTGAAATCACAGAAAAACACACAAACTCATAGTAAAGTCCAGAAATGTGAATTTTATTTAAAAACTAATAAAAATATACTAAAAACTAGCTAAATCATACTAAAAACTATGTAAAAACAATGCCAAAAAGCGTATAAATTATCTGCTCATCACAACACCAAACTTAAATTATTGCTTGTCCCCAAGAAACTAAAAATCAAATGGGATAAAAAAAAGAAAATATACTATAAATTCCAAAATATCAATGAAACTTAGCTCCAATCAGATGAGCAGGACTTGTAGCTTTTTGCCTCTTGAATAGTTTTGGCATCTCACTTTATCCATTGAAGTTCAGAATGATTGGCATCTATAGGAACTTAGAATTTAGATAGTGTTATTGATTCTCCTAGTTCAGTATGTTGATTCTTGAACACAGCTACTTTATGAGTCTTGGCCGTGGCCCTAAGCACTTTGTTTTCCAGTATTACCACCGGATACATAAATGCCACAGACACATAACTGGGTGAACCTTTTCAGATTGTGACTCAGCTTTGCTAAAGTCCCCAATTAGAGGTGTCCATGGTTCTTAAGCACACTCTTTTTTTTTTTGCTTTGGATCTTGACTTTAACTGCTCAATCTCAAGTTTTCACTTGACACCTTCATGCCACAAGCACATGGTTAGGGACAACTTGGTTCAGCCGCTTAGGCCAGGATTTTATTCCTTTAGGCCCTTCTATCCACTGATGCTCAAAGCCTTGGATCCTTTTTATTTACCCTTGCCTTTTGGTTTTAAGGGCTATTGGCTTTTTGCTCTTGCCTTTTGGTTTAAAGAGCTTTTGGCTTTTTCTTCTTGCTTTTTCTTTTTCTTTCTTCTCTTTTTTTTTTGCCATTTTTCTTTTCTTTAGTTTCTTTTTTTTTACAAGCTTTTGTATTCACTGCTTTTTCTTGCTTCAAGAATCAATTTTTTGATTTTTCAGATTATCAAATAACATGTCTCCTTTTTCATCATTCTTTCAAGAGCCAACATATTTAACATTCATAAACCACAATATCAAAAGACATATGCACTGTTCAAGCATTCATTCAGAAAACAAAAAGTATTGTCACCACACTAAAATAATTAAACTAGTTTCAAGGATGAATTCGAAACCCTGTACTTCTTGTTCTTTTGTTTTTAAAACAGTTTTCATTTAAGAGAGGTGATGGAGTCATAGGACATTCATAGCTTTAAGGAATGGACACTTAAATACTAATGATCATATAGTAAAGACACAAACATAAATAAAACATAAGGCTCAAAAATCGAAAAACAGTAAAATAAATAGACAAGGAGATTAAGGAATGAATCCACCTTAGTGAGGATGGCGTCTTCCTCTTCTTGAAGAACCAATGGTGCTTTTGAGCTCCTCTATGTCTCTTCCTTGCCTTTGTTGCTCATCTCTCATAGCTCTTTGATCTTCTCTAATCTCATGGAGGATGATGGAGTGCTCTTGGTGCTCCATCCTTAGTTGTCCCATGTTGGAACCTAATTCTCCTAGGGAGGTGTTGATTTGCTCCCAATAATTCTGTGGAGAAAGGTGCATCCCCTGAGGCATCTCAGGGATTTCTTGGTGAGGGAATTCCTCATGCTCTTGTTGAGGTCCATGATCTCTTGTTTTGCAGTCAAATCTCTACTACTAAGCTATGGACCCTTGAGATGAATCTCTCCATCTCCCATGACTCAGAGGTGGAAGCTTTTGTCTTCCCTTTCCTCTTTCTAGAGGTTTTTCTGGCCTTAGGTGCCATAAATGGTTATGAAAAAATAAAAAGCAATGCTTTTACCACACCAAACTTAGAAGGTTTGCTCGTCCTCGAGTAAAAGAAGAAAGAAGTGAGTAGAAGAAGAAGAAAATGGAGGAGATGGAGGTGTGTGAATGGTTCGAATTTGAGTGGGTGGGTGTAGGTGGGTTGTATGATGGTTTTGAAGGAGTAATGGAGGTGATTGATGGAGGTTATTTTGGGGAAGAGAGTTATAAAAAGGTGTGAAGAGGAGAGAAGAAGAGGTGGGGATCCTGTGGGGTCCACAAATCCAGTGGGGCCAAGGACTTAACATCCCTGCTCCAATTAGGCGTGTAAAACGCCCTTGCTATACAATCCTGGCGTTTAACGCAAGACTGCTGCTTGTTTCTGGCATTTAACGCCAGGCAGATGCTTGTTTCTGGCGTTAAATGCCAGCTTGGTGCTTGTTTCTAGCGTTAAACGCCAGACAGATGCTTGTTTCTGGTGTTTAAACGCCAGACTGCTCTCCTCCAGGGTATGCTATTTTTAATGCTATTTTTCATTCTGTTTTTGATTTTTCAGTAGTTTTTGTGACTCCACATGATCATCAACCTAAAGAAAACATAAAATAACAATAGAAAATAAGTAAATATAATTAGATAACATTGGGTTGCCTCCCAACAAGCGCTTCTTTAATGTCAATAGCTTGACAGTGAGCTCTCATGGAGCCTCACAGATGTTCAGAGCAAGGTTGGAACCTCCCAACACCAAACTTAGAGTTTGAATGTGGGGGTTCAACACCAAACTTAGAGTTTGGTTGTGGCCTCCCAACATCAAACTTAGAGTTTGACTGTGGGGGCTTTGGTTGACTCTGCAGTGAGAGAAGCTTTTCATGCTTCCTCTCCATGGTTACAGAAGGAGATCCTTGAGTCTTAAACACAAGGTTGTACTCATTCAGTTGAAGGACCAACTCTCCTCTGTCCACATCAATCACAGCTCTTGCTGTGGCTAGGAAGGGTCTTCCAAGGATGATGGATTCATCCTCATCCTTCCCAGTGTCTAGGATTATGAAATCAGCAGGGATGTAAAGGCCTTCAACCTTTACTAACACGTCCTCTACTTGTCCATAAGCCTGTTTTCTTGAGTTGTCTGCCATCTCTAATGAGATTCTGGCAGCTTGCACCTCAAAGATCCCAAGTTTCTCCATTATAGAGAGTGGCATTAAGTTTATTCCTGACCCCAGGTCACACAGAGCCTTCTCAAAGGTCATGGTGCCTATGGTACAGGGTATTAAGAATTTGCCAGGATCCTATTTCTTTTGAGGTAATTTCTGCCTATCCAATGTATTTAGTTCATTGTTGAGCAAGGGAGGTTCATCTTCCCAAGTCTCATTACCAAATAGCTTGGCATTTAGCTTCATGATTGCACCAAGGTATTTAGCAACTTTCTCTTCGGTAATATCTTCATCCTCTTCAGAGGAAGAATACTCATCAGAGCTCATGAAGGGAAGAAGGAGGTTCAATGGAATCTCTATGGTCTCTAGATGAGCCTCAGATTCCTTTGGTTCCTCAAAGGGATACTCCTTATTGGTCACTGAACGTCCCAGGAGGTCATCCTCACTAGGATTCACGTCCTCCTCCTCCCTTGTAGGTTAGGCAATGATGATTAAATCAATGGCCTTGCACTCTCTCTTTGGATTTTCTTCTGTATTCCTTGGGAGAGTACTAGGAGGAGTTTCAGTGACTCTTTTACTCAGCTGGCCCACTTGTGCCTCCAAATTTCTAATGGAGGACCTTGTTTCATTCATGAAACTTAGAGTGCCCTTAGATAGATCAGAGACTATATTTTCTAAGCTAGATGGATTCTGCTCAGAATTCTCTGTCTGTTGCTGAGTGGATGATGGAAAAGGCTTGCTATTGCTAAACCTGTTTCTTCCACCATTATTAAAGCCTTGTTGAGGCTTTTGTTGATCCTTCCATGAGAAATTTGGATGACTTCTCCATGAGGGATTATAGGTGTTTCCATAGGGTTCACCCATGTAATTCACCTCTGCTATTGCAGGGTTCTCAGGATCATAAGCTTCTTCTTCAGAAGATGCCTCTTTAGTACTGTTGGATGATTCCTTCAATCCATTCAGACTCTGAGAGATCATATTGACTTACTGAGTCAATAATTTATTCTAAGCCAATATGGCATTCAGAGTATCAATTTCAAGAACTCCCTTCCTTTGAGGCGTCCCATTACTTACAGGATTCCTCTTAGAAGTGTACATGAACTGGTTATTTGCAACCATGTCAATGAGTTCTTGAGCTTCTGCAGGCGTTTTCTTTAGGTGAATGGATCCACCTGTAGAATGGTCCAATGACATCTTTGATAATTTAGACAGACCATCATAGAATATATCCAGGATGGTCCATTCTGAAAGCATGTCAGAAGGACACTTTTTGGTCAGTTCCTTGTATCTCTGACGTTAGGTATTTTTGCCAGTAAAGAATGTCATAAAAACAGTCGCGTTGTAGATATAGTCTCTAAACCGACAAAAATCCCTTCGTACAAATGTTTGGTTGTCACAAGTAACAAACCCCTAAATAAATTGATAACCGAAGTATTCAAACCTCGGGTCGTCTTCTCAAGGAATTGCAGGGAGGTGTTCTTATTATTGATTATGAAAAAGTGTGTTTTTGGGGAATGTTGAGTTTGGGCAATGGGCACAGGTATATTTAAATGACAAGTAAAATAAATAAATAACTGTAAAATAAACTCTTGGCAAGGTATAAGAACTGGAAGTCCTATCCTGGTTATCCTTATCAATTGTAATGAGAATTGGATTTTTCTTCCACTTGTTAACCTCTAACTATGAAGGTAAGTTAAGTGGATGAATTAATTCTGATTCCTCAGGTCCTAGTCTTTCCTTGAGAAAGGCTAGAGTTATTGGAACTTGAATTAATGAGATGAAGAAATCCAATTTTCAATCAACAATGAGTTTGATAACTCAAGTGTCTCCAATGACTCAACCAAAGCCAAAAGGGAAGAGAATCTACTTGAATGAAAATAATTTGGATAAACACAGGGCATTAATAAATTAAAGAGAGCAATCATAAGTCTGAAATACTTCGAATTATATTAAATAAAATGTTCAAATCATAACATGGGAATTCATAAATTAAATTAGAAAAATAAATAAAAATAAAGAACCTGGGATTGAGAGTCACTCCTAAAACTAAGAGAAATCCTAAATCCTAATCCTAAGAGAGAGGAGAGAACCTCTCTCTCTAAAAACTACATCTACTCCTAAAATTGCGAATATGTGTGAGCCTCCATATGAATGGATGTATTCCCCCACTTTATAGCCTCTAATCTGTGTTTTCTGGGCCGCAAACTGGGTCAAAAACAGTCCAGAATTCGCTGGTTTCAAATTTTGCCACGCTGGATTTCTGTCACTGCGACGCGGCTGCATGGATCACGCGGTCGCATCACCTAGCGTCAGGGGAACTATAGCATATTATATATCAGATCGAAGCCCCGGACGTTAGCTTTCCAACGCAACTGAAACCGCGTCGTTTGGACTTCTGCAGCTCAAGTTATAGCCGTTTGAGTGCAGAGAGGTCAGGTTGGACAGCTTAGCAACTTCTTCAACTTCTTGTATTCCTTCCACTTTTACATGCTTCCTTTCTATCCTCTGAGTCATTCCTGCCCTATAATATCTGAAATCACTCAACACACATATCAAGGCATCTAATGGTAATAAGAGAGGATTAATATTAGCAATTATAAGTCCAAAGAAGCATGTTTTCAATCAAAGCACATAATTAGGAAGGCAAATGTAAAACCATGCAAATAGTATGAATAAGTGGGTAAAGAGTTAATAAAAACCACTCAATTGAGCACAAGATAAACCATAAAATAGTGGTTTATCAATCTCTCCCAAGCTTCATAGAGGGATTCACCTTCCTTCTATCTGAAGGTTTGAACATCCACTCTAAGCTTGCTAAGCTTTTGAGGAGGAAAGAACTTGGCTAAGAAAGCCGTGACCAGCTTATCCCAAGAGTTCAGGCTATCCTTAGGTTGAGAGTCCAACCATATTCTAGCTCTATCTCTTACAGCAAACGGAAAAAGCATGAGCCTGTAGACCTCGGGATCAACCCCATTGGTCTTAACAGTATCACAGATCTGCAAGAATTCAGTTAAGAACTGAAAGGGATCTTCGGATGGAAGTCCATAAAACTTGTAATTCTGTTGCATCAGAGAAACTAGTTGAGGTTTCAGCTCAAAATTGTTTGCTCCAATGGCAGGGATTGAGATGCTTCTTCCATGTAAATTGGAATTTGGTGCAGTGAAGTCACCAAGCATCTTCCTTGCATTGTTATTATTTTCGGCCATGTTTTCTTCTTTTTCGAAAATTTCTGTCAGATTTTCTCCAGAGAGTTGTGCTTTAGCTTCCCTTAGCTTCGTCTTCAGAGTCCTTTCAGGTTCAGAATCAGCCTCAACAAGAATGTTCTTATACTTGTTCCTGCTCATATGAAAAAGAAGAAAACAGAAAATATAGAATCTTCTATGTCACAGTATAGAGATTCCTTTATGTGAGTAGAAGAGAAGAATAAAAGAAGGGGAAGAGAAGTATTAGTAGATGAATAATTAAATAGAAGGAGATGAGAGATGAGAGAATTTGAAAATTAATTAAAATAAAAAAATAAATTTTTTTTTATTTAAAATCAAAGTTATAATTCAAAAATAAAAAAGAAAAATGAAATTAAATTAAATTAAAGTTTAAAACAATTAGTTAATTAAAAAGGAATTTTGAAAAAGAGGGAAGGGATTTTCAAAAATTAGAAAGAGAGAGTTAGTTAGGTAGTTTTGAAAAAGATAATAATCAAACAAAAAGATAAGATTGATTGAAAAAGATTTGAAACTTAATTTTTGAAAAGATAAGAAGTTAGAAAAGAAGTTAGAAAAGATTTTGAAATTGATTTTGAAAAAGATGTGATTGAAACTTATTTTGAGAAAGATTTGAAAAAGAAATTTAAAAAAAAGATTTGATTTTGAAAATTAAATTTGATTACTTGACTAACAAGAAACAAAAAGATATGATTTTAAAATTTAAAGATTGGACCTTTCTTAATAAGCAAGTAACAAACTTAAAATTTTTTGAATCAATCACATTGATTGTTAGTAAAGATTTTGAAATTATGAAATAAAATAAGAAAAAGATTTTTGAAAATTAATTTGAAATTTTCGAAAATCATAAAAGAAAAATGAAAAAGATTTGATTTTTGAAAAAGATTTGAAAAAGATAGAATTTTTAAATTGAAAATTTGATTTGACTCATAATAAACAATCTAGATTTTAAAACTTTTGACTAAATTAAATCAAATTTTCGAAAATTATGAGTGAAATAAGGAGAAAATATTTTTTTTTTATTTTTGAATTTTAATGATGAGAGAGAAAAACATCAAAAAGACTCAATGCATGAAAATTTTGGATCAAAACAAATGATGCATGCAAGAACACTATGAATGTCAAGATGAACACCAATAACACTTTGAAGATCAAGATGAACACCAATAACACTTTGAAGATCAAGATGAACACCAATAACACTTTGAAGATCAAGATGAACATCAAGACTTATTTTTGAAAATTTTTAAGAAAAGAAAAACATGCAAGACATCAAACTTAGAGATTTTTCATGTTTAGACACTATGAATGCAAAAATGCATATGAAAAATAACAAAAGACACAAAACAAGAGAATATGAAGATCAAACAAGAAGACTTGTCAAGAACAACTTGAAGATCATGAAGAACACATGCATGAGTTTTCGAAAAATGCACAAATTTTAAAAACATGCAATTGACGCCAAACTTAAAAACTGACACAAGATTCAAGCAAGAAACACAAAAATTATTTTTGATTTTATGATTTTATAATTTTTTTTGGATTTTTCGAAAATTATTTTGGAAAAACAAAAAAGAAGAAATTTTTTTTTGAATTATTTTCGAAAATAAGAAATAAAAAGCTTAAAAATAAAATAAAATAACCTAATCTGAGCAACAAGATAAACCGTCAGTTGTAAATACGCACGTTCATAATCTTAGTTCTTTGTCACAACTTCGCACAACTAACCAACAAGTGCACTAGGTCGTCCAAGTAATAAACCTTACGTGAGTAAGGGTCAATCCCACGGAGATTGTCGGCTTGAAGCAAGCTATGGTCACCTTGTAAATCTCAGTCAGGCGGATTCAATTGATTATGGAGATTTAATAATTAAAAGATAAATAAAACGTAAATTAAAGATAGAGATACTTATGTAATTCATTGGTGAGAATTTCAGATAAGCGTATGAAGATGCTTGTTCCTCCTGAACCTCTGCTTTCCTATTGTCTTCATCCAATCATTCATAATCCTTTCTATGGCAAGCTGTATGTTAGGCATCACCGTTGTCAATGGCTACATCCTGTCCTCTCAGTGAAAATGGTCCAATGCGCTGTCACTGCATGGCTAATCATCTGTCGGTTCTCGATCATACTGGAATAGGATCTATTGATCCTTTTGCGTCTGTCACTACGCCCAGCACTCGCGAGTTTGAAGCTCGTTGCAGCCATCCCTTCCCAGATCCTACTCGGAATACCACAGACAAGGTTTAGACTTTTCGGATCTCAAGAATGGCCGTCCATGGATTCTAACTTATACCACGAAGACTCTGATTAAGGAATCCCAAAGATACTCATTCAATCTAAGGTAGAACGGAAGTGGTTGTCAGGCACGCGTTCATAGGTTGGGAATGATGATGACTGTCACAATCATCACATTCATATTGAAGTGCGAATGAATATCTTAGAATTGGAATAAGCTTGAATTGAATAGAAAAACGATAGTACTTTGTATTAATTCATGAGGAACAGCAGAGCTCAACACCTTAATCTATGGTGTGTAGAAACTCTACCGTTGAAAATACATAAGAACAAGGTCCAGGCATGGCCAAATGGCCAGCCCCCATAAAGGTCTAAGATAGCATAAAACTAATCAAAGATGATCCGAAGATCTAAATACAATAATAAAAAGTCCTACTTATACTAAACTAGTTACTAGGGTTTACAGAAATGAGTAATTGATGCAGAAATCCACTTCTGGGGCCTACTTGGTGTGTGCATGGGCTGAGCATTGAGCTTTACACGTGTAGAAGCTTCTTTTGGAGTTGAACGCCAGTTTGTAACCTATTTCTGGCGTTTAACTCCACTTTGCAACCTGTTTCTGGCGTTTAACTCCAGAATGCAACATGGAACTGGCGTTGAACGCCAGTTTGCGTCCTCTAAACCCGGGCAAAGTATGGACTATTATATATTTCTGGAAAGCCCTGGATGTCTACTTTCCAACACAATTGAGAGCGCGCCATTTGGAGTTTTGTAGCTCCAGAAAATCCACTTTGAGTGCAGGGAGGTCAGAATCCAACAGCATCTACAGTCCTTCTTCAACCTCTGAATCTGATTTTTGCTCAAGTCCCTCAATTTCAGCCAGAAATTACCTGAAATCACAGAAAAATACAAAAGCTCATAGTAAAGTCCAGAAATGTGAATTTTATTTAAAAACTAATAAAACTATACTAAAAACTAGCTAAATCATACTAAAAACTATGTAAAAACAATGCCAAAAAGCGTATAAATTATCCGCTCATCAACTAGCTTTACAGCGATCCAAATCAATCAGCGAGAATTCCAATTTTCAATCAACTGCTGAGTCTGATAACTCAAGTGTTACTAATTACTTAACCAGAGCCAAAAGGGGAAGAAAATCTACTCGAATAAAAATGCCTTAAATTGGAAGCATCAATAACATAAATAAAAGAAAGCAATCTTATATCTGAAATACCTCAAATTATATTAAATAGAATATTCAAATCTTAACATGAAGAGTTCATAAGCTAAATAGGCTAAATAAATAATTACCAAGTGAAATAGAGCAACTAAAGTAATAGAATAAATAAAAATAGAAGAGAACATAAATTAAAGGAACATTGAACCTGGGATGAAGAAAACGAAGGAATCCTAATCCTAAAATCTAAGAGAAATCCTAATCCTAAATCCTAAGAGAGAGGAGAGAGCCTCTCTCTCTCTCTCTAAAAATTATATCTAAAACCTAATAATTGTGAATTATGAAAGTTGTCTCTGTTCGTTTTTCTTTGATTCCCCCATTCTCTAGCTTCTATTTTGTGTTTCTGGGCTTGGATTTGGGCCGAAAAGGGTCCAGAAATCGCTCGGGGCGACTTCTACAATTTTCTGCACATAACGTCCGTCACGCGTGCGCGTGGATCACGCGTTCGCATCATTTGGAGTTTTTCTTTGTCACGCGTACGCGTCAGTTGTGTTCTGCTCTAGGCACGCGTCTGCGTCGTCGACGCGTACGCGTCACTGCCATTTCACGCTAGGCACACATCCGCATTGTCCACGCGTATGCGTCGCTGCCTTTTTCTTCAAAACTCCACTTTTGTGCTTTCCTTCCAATTTTGTTGCGTGTTTCCTTTCTGTCCTTTAAGCCATTCCTGCCCTATGAAGCCTGGAAATACTTAACACATAGATCACGGCATCGAATGGTAATAAAGGATAATTAAAATTAATATTTTTAAAGCATAAGAAACATGTTTTCACATATATCATAAAATAAGGAAGGAATAGTAAAACCATGCAATTCTCATGAATAAGTGGGTGAAGAATTGATAAAAACACTTATTTGACCACAAGATGAATCATAAAATAGGGGTTTATCAACCTCCCCATACTTAAACACTAGCATGTCCTCATGCTAAATCCAAGAGAAAAGAATGAAGGTAGAATGGTGGAATCTTATGCAATGCAATCTATTCTAAATGCAGGATACCTAAATGAATCATGCAATTCTAATTATTGTCCACCTATATATATAAAGCTTACATGTGGTTAACTTGATTCATATTTTCAAGGAATCTTATATGTACAACTAAGGCCAAATCATATTAAAACACATTCATAATTGAGTTGAGTTAAAAGAATTTACAGACTTGCAAGACAATTAATAATTAAACATGGATATATGGAAATGAGCTATTGAACCCTCACTGGATTTGTGTTTACTCTTTAATCACTCGGTGTTTGGGGTTAATCACTCTATTCTTTTCTAGAGATGCTTTCTAAAACATTGTTCTTCATCTAACCAATCAACAAATATAAAATGTATACATGCAAACATCATGAGGTCTTTTCAAGGTTGTAATGGGGACAAGGTAAAGGTGAGGGTATATATATGGCTAAGTGAGCTATAAATTGAATCCTTGATTAGTCTAAGATCTCACCTAACATATACATACTCCATACAATTTTTGAAATTATGCCTAGCTTCCCATAATTTTCCCACTTTCTTATTACATACTCATGTACCAATTTTATTTTTTTGATTTTATCCCATGTGCATTGATTTTTCTATTAAACTTAATAATGGGGTAATTTTATCCCCTTATTTATTTAAGAAAATATATATATACACAACATATATCAATGCACATGGTATTTTAATTTAAATTGGTTTCACATGAGCATGCTCCCAAATTTCTGATTATTTTATTAATTTAATCCTTTCCTATCAACCCATGTTCCCACGTTTCCCCACTCTTAGTGGATACACAATCTCTATCTTAAGCTAACCAAGGATTCAACTTGGGATTTATAATTTGTTTTTCTGCTTAAGGCTAGTGATGTGGTTATAGAACAGAATAAATGGGGATAAAAAGGCTCAAGGGGGCTAACAAGGGTGATGTAAAAGGTAGGCTTTATTTGGGATAAGTGAGCAAAAATTCAAATAATGGCCTCAATCATATGCAAGTATGTAAATACATTCTATATTGGACATATAGACTGAAACAAAGTAAAGATTGCAAGCATAGAAAAGAAGGGCAAAACACACAGGAATGAAAATTATGGTTAAATATAACCATACAATTAAGCTAAAAAACTCACGTGTTGTGTGTTCTTTGGCTCAAAACCATATATCAGTTATGTATATCATGCAAGTAGAAATCAAGAGTTTCCATTCAACTCAATGTGAATCTTTGAGTGGCTCTTATAAAAATAAGTATTTTCCTTGAAAAATATTATCAATTTACCAACATTTATTGCTATATATATACAGTGTGTGGATTGTTGTGATTCTGAAAATAGTTTACTCTTTTTATTCTCAATTAAACCAAATTATCATATGCTAAAAGGGTAAACTAAACTAATTAATCCATATTTTCTATATCACAACTAATAAGCTAAAAGTGCAAATTAAACTAAATGTCTAAGATATATACAAACCAAAGCGCAAAATGCAGAAATAAAGTAGAAATATAGCAAAAGAAAAAAATGTGCAAATGCTGAAAGACAGATAAGATAAAATAAAACAAAATAAAAATACAGAAAATAAATAAAATAGGATAAAAAAATTAGTCTGAAAGTGGTTCACCAAAAATAAAGTTCGCCGGAGATGGCGACCTCCCCACACTTAAATAATAGCATCGTCCTCGATGCTCTATCAAGCTGGGCGTGAATAAATGGCATCTTCGGAAGGATGTGCTGCTGGTGTCCTGTGGTGGTCTAAGGATCTGTAGTCTGTATGAGTGTCAGAGGATCTGCATGCTGGAGCGGAGGCTCTGTCTATAGAGGGACCTCTGGATCTGCAGGCTGTATCTGATGGGGCTCCTCATGACGTGGCGCAGCCTACTCAGGTCTTGCCTGCTCAGCCTCTGCATGTGCCTCCTTGACGAAAGGGTTTTTACCAGTAAAGAGATTCATAGAAACAGTTGCGTTGTAGATATAGTCTCTAAACCGACAAAAATCCCTTCGTACAAACGTTTTGGGTGTCACAAGTAACAAACCCCTTTAGAAATTGTTAACCGAGTATTCAAACCTCGGGTCGTCTTCTCAAGGAACTGCGAGGAAGTATGTTCTTACTATTGGCTATAAAGGTTGTAATCGGGGTTTAGAAGATGAGAATCAAGTAATTTAAATGACAAGTAAAGTAAATGGCAATTAAAATAGATAAATACTATAAAGCAGACTTTTGGCAAGGTAAGAGAAGTTGGAGGTCCAACGTAGTTATCTCTCTCACTATAATGAAAGTTGAATCTAAACTCCAGTTGATCAACCTGTACTAGGGCAAGGGAAAGTCAAGGGACTAATTAAATTGACCTTTGAATCCTATTTATTTCCTAAGAAAAGGTTGGGATTACTCAAGTTCAGCTCAATTAGCAAGATAATGATTATCAATTATGTTGAGTTTAATAACTGTTGAGTTACTAAATTCTTAACCAGAACCAAGAGGGGAAAAAGTAAAATTGCTGGAATAATAAAAATGTCCTTAGATGGGAAGCAATGGTAACTTAATTCAAAGAAAACAATCATAAACTGAAAATACCTCAATTATCATTAATTCAAATAACAGTCTGTAACATGGAAGAATTCATAAATTAAATTATAATAATCAATTCAAATGTTGGAATAAATAAATAGAAGTAAAACTAAAAGAACATTAAACCTGGGATCCAGAGTTACTCTTAAAACAAGAAGAAATCCTAAATCCTAAAAGAGGGATAAGATCTCCCTCTCAACTAAATCTAAATCATTGAAAAGTAAAATATGCGAGCTCTCTTTGAATGGGTGCATTCCCACACTTTATAACCTCTGGTCTATGCTGTCTGTACTTGGATCTGGGCTAAAAAGGGCTTCAGAATTTGCTGGGGGCGTATTCTGTAAATTCTGATACATGGCCTCTGTCACGCGTCCGCGTGGGTCACGCGGTCGCGTCATTTGGAGCTTTTCCTTGCCACGCGGTTGCGTCAGTCATGCGACCGCATCATATGCGTTCTGCTTAAGGCGCGCGGTCACGTCAGTCATGCGGCCGCGTCGCTGCTAATTCGTGCTTGGCACACGATCGCGTCATCCATGCGATCGCGTGGATACCAGTTTCCTTAAAGCTCCGTTTTGCTTTCTCCTTCCATTTTAGTATGTTTCCTTTTCCATCCTTTAAGTCATTCTGCCTTAGAAAATCTAAAACTACTCAAAACACCGATCACGGCATTGAATGGAAATAAAGGTAATTAAAATAATTAATTTTTAAAGCTTAGGAAACATGTTTTTCACAATATGACATAATAAAGAAGGGAGAGTAAAACCATGCAATTAATGTGAATAAGCAGGTGAAGGATTGTATAAATCACTCAAATTAAGCACAAAAGAACTCATGAAATATGGGTTTATCAACCTCCCCACACTTAAACACTAGCATGTCCTCATGCTAAATCCAAGGTAAATAATTAAGGTTAAAGTGATGGAATGTCATGCAATGCAACCTAATTTAAATGAAACTACCTAAATGAATGATGCATCATGCAACTCTAATTTATTCACTCATATATAAAGCTTACATGTAGTCAAGTTAATTCACATTCTCAAGGAGTCATGTATATATATAGCCAACCCTTAAATAATAAAGCATTTTAGCAAATGAGATGGGAAAGAAAACTTTGTACAAACTTGCAAAACAATTAGTAAATTTAAGTACAGATATATGTTGATGAGTTATTGAACCCTCACTGGATTTTGTGTTTACTCTCTAGTCACTCAGTGTTTCTTGGGTTTATTCACTCTATTTTTCTTTTTATTCTTAATTTCTATAGCTTTGTTTTTCATCTAACCAATCAACAATTATAGAATATAGTCATACCAAAAAGTCATGAGGGGGGGGGAAGGGGACGCGGAATGGGTTAGGGTTTTGCGTCGAAGGGGGTAAGGGGATTTAAATCCACGCGAACGCATGGATCACGCGATCGCGTGGATGAGGCGGAAAGGCAACGAGGCGAACGCATCATTGACGCGATCGCGCGGGTGAGGAATAATGAAAGTGACGCGTACGTGTGGGGCATGCGTACGCGTCGCTCAGAATTGTGCTAAACGCACAATTCCAGCGTCGTTTTGGCGCAACTCTCTGTTTCAATTGAGGGGGCAAGAATTTCCAAGCGACACGTACGCGTCGCCCACACTTTCGCGTGGTGTGTGTGAAATGAAAGTGACACGTTCGCGTCGCTGATGCGAACGCGTGGCCAAAATTGTGCTTAACGCATACCAGCCGCACAATTCCAGCCCAACTTTCTGGGCGTTAGATTGTGACGTCAATTTGCAATCGACGCCCACGCGTGGCCCATGCGCATGCGTGGGGTGCATTTTTTTTTGCAGTATGTAGAATGAAATGCTAATGCGGATGTTATGGATAAATCCAAGTACAATAAAATAAAATAAAATAAAACGAAGAACAAACAAAATGAAATAAAATTAAAATTGAAAAAGGAACGATCATACCATGGTGGGTTGTCTCCCACCTAGCACTTTTGGTTAAAGTCCTTAAGTTGGACATTTGATGAGCTTCTTGCTATGGTGGCTTGTGCTTAAACTCATCCAAAAATCTCCACCAACGTTTGCAATTCCAATGGCTTCCGGGGTCCCATACTAGGCAAGTAAAGCCTTTGAGCAAGTTAAAGCAGGTTTTCAGACTCCAGGAGTATTGACTATCAAGATAAATTCCAGGATCCCAAACCTTGCTTCTGTACCCATCTTTGTCTTGATTTACATTTTTCCAGCCGGGTAGTACGGAATTTGAATTCTCATTAAGATGACCAAACATCTTCCGAGACCTATTTATTGAATCTTGCGTACCAGCTCTGATTGCGAGCCATTTCCCTCTTACTCTTAAAGCCGCAAAGAGCTCTAAGCTGACCATCTGTTTCAAGCAAACCATATTCAAGTGGAAAAGTAAAGATAAAGACTAAGGATTTTACCCACTTGAAGTTTGTATTGGGTGGTAATGTCCTTGGGATAGGTGTTTCCAGTGGTTTTGCAAGCTCTACTCCCTTGTATTCCCTTGTGAATTCCTCCACTTCTTTGCAAACTTCTTCAATTGCAACCACGTCTTGATCAAAGTCTTCGATATCTTCCTCATCACTCATGTCATAAATTGGAGGTTGGGAGAAGTTTACCTCCACATCATCTTCGTATTCACTTGGGGAAGATTCTTCAATCTCAAAGAATTCACTTGCGGATGCAAGTTCGTTTCTAGGATAGCTTAATTCATGATGATCATTACCAAGGAAACTTGCTTCTTTAGCTGTTTCGTCTAGTTCTTCATAAGATATATGCTTCTGGGGTTGTGCACTATCCTCCTTAGCATCAATTGAAAACTGCTTGGCAGAATTCTCCACAATTCTTGATTCCCATGGAGGTTCAGCATCTCCTAAGTCTTCAACCAATTCTTCTTCTTCGATAATTACAGCTTCCTCTACTTGCTCAAGTACAAAGTCATGCTCCGTACTGTCCACTGTAGTTTCTAGTATCTCCTTCATGCTACGTTCTTCATTAGATTGTCCACATGAAGCCATGGGGGTTCTTTGAGTGTCCGAACATCGGGAAGCTAATCGATTGATCGCTTGATCCAATTGGTGAAGGGTTGCATGAAATTTATTCACTATTTCCTTGAGACGGTCCTGTGATTCTCGGGTTGATGGATATGGACATGGTGCATATGGAAATGGTGGTTCTTGGGAGTAATTGGATTGGAATTGGGGTGGGTAAGGGTTAGGGTCATATGGAGGTAAATGGTGGTGGGTGGTTCGTGAGTGTGGTGGTTCATAGCTATGTTGAGGAGGTGGTTCATAGGTATATGATGGGGCTTGTTGGTAACTACAAGGGGGTCCACCGTATCTATTATCTTGGTATGCACCTCAGAATAGCTCTTGACCATAGTATTTGGTGGGTGTTGGTTGTCACGAAGGGGTCCACCATATCTATTGTCTGGGCATGCATTGTAGGATGGTCATTGTCCATGGTATCTTGGAAGGTGTTGTTGCCGAAAGGGTTGATCAGATCCTCGTGGCTCCTTTCAACTTTGATTGTTCCGACCTTGATGCATGTTCCTGTTATAACTTCCATTCCTTCTAACAACATTAGAACCAAACTCAAAGCGACTGGGGTAAGAACTCATAGTAGCTAATAAAAATAAAAAATAAAAATAAAAACAAATAAACGAGCAAAATAAAATATTTACAATAACCAATAATAAGGCACACAATTACAATTCCCCGGCAACGGCGCCATTTTGACGTTTGGATTTCTGCCGGTAAAGAATTTTATAAAATAATCGTGTTGTAAGTATAGTTTCTAAACCAGCAAAGAATCCTTTCGTACAAAAATTTGGTTGTCACAAGTAACAAAACCGAATAAAATTTATAACCGAAGTATTTAAACCTCGGGTCGTCTCTTAAGGAATTGCAGGGAAGTATGATTTATTATTGGTTATGAAATTGTATATTTTTGGGTTTTTGAAATAAGGAACAAGTAATTTAAATGGCAAGAAAAATAAATTAATAATTAGAAAAACTCTTGGCAAGGTATGAGAATTGGAAATCCCATCCTAGTTATCCTTATCAGGTGTGATGAGAATTTTTTATCGCTCCCACTTAGTTAACCCTTACTAAATAAAGGAAAGTCAAGTGGACCAATCAATTTGATCCTCAAGTCCTCGTCAACTCTTGTAGAAAGACTAGCTTTAGAGCGATCCAAATCAATCAGCGAGAATTCCAATTTTCAATCAACTGCTGAGTCTGAAAATTCAAGTGTTACTAATTACTTAACTAGAGCTAAAAGGGGCAGAAAATCTACTCGAATAAAAATGCCTTAAATTGGAAGCATCAATAACATAAATAAAAGAAAGCAATCTTATATCTAAAATACCTCAAATTATATTAAATAGAATATTCAAATCTTAACATGAAGAGTTCATAAGCCAAATAGGCTAGATAAATAATTACCAAGTGAAATAGAGCAACTAAAGTAATAGAATAAATAAAAGTAGAAGAGAACATAAATTAAAGGAACATTGAACCTGGGATGAAGAAAACGAAGGAATCCTAATCCTAAAATCTAAGAGAAATCCTAATCCTAAATCCTAAGAGAGAGGAGAGAGCCTCTCTCTCTTTAAAAACTACATCTAAAACCTAATAATTGTGAATTATGAAAGTTCTCTCTATTAGTTTTTCTTTGATTCCCACATTCTCTGGCTTCTATTCTGTGTTTCTGGTCTTGGATTTGGGCTGAAAAAGGGTCCAAAAATCGCTGGGGGCGACTTCTGCAATTTTCTGCACGTAGCGTCCGTCAGGCGTGCGCGTGGGTCACACGTTCGCGTCATTTGGAGTTTTTCTTTGTCACGCGTACGCGTCAGTCACGCGTATGCATCAGTTGTGTTATGCTCTAGGCACGCGTCCGCGTCGTCCACGCGTACGCGTGATGAGCGGATAATTTATACGCTTTTTGGCATTGTTTTTACATAGTTTTCAGTATAATTTAGTTAGTTTTTAGTATATTTTTATTAGTTTTTAAATAAAAATCAAATTTCTGGACTTTACTATGAGTTTGTGTGTTTTTCTTTAATTTCAGGTATTTTCTGGCTGAAATTGAGGGACTTGAGCAAAAATCAGATTCAGAGGTTGAAGAAGGACTGCAGATGCTGCTGGATTCTAACCTCCCTGCACTCAAAGTGGATTTTCTGGAGCTAATAAACTCCAAATGGCGCGCTCTCAATTGCGTTAGAAAGTAGACATCTAGGGCTTTCCATCAATATATAATAGTCTATACTTTGCTCGAGTTTAGACGACGCAAACTGGCGTTCAACTCCAAGAGAAGCCTCTACACATGTAAAGCTCAATGCTCAGCCCAAGCACACACCATGTGGGCCCCGGAAGTAGATTTCTGCATCAATTACTCATTTCTGTAAACCCTAGTAACTAGTTTAGTATAAATAGGACTTTTTACTATTGTATTTACATCTTTAGATTATCTTTTGATCCTTTGATCATGTTAAGGGGGCTGGCCTCTCGGCCATACCTGGACCTTCATCACTTATGTATTTTCAACGGTAGAGTTTCTACACACCATAGATTAAGGTGTGGAGCTCTGCTGTTCCTCATGAATTAATACAAAGTACTATCATTTTTCTATTCAATTCAAGCTTATTCCGATTCTAAGATATTCATTCTCACCTCAATATGAATGTGATGATCGTGACAGTCATCTTCATTCCCAACCTATGAACGCGTGCCTGACAACCACTTCCGTTCTACCTTAGATTGAATGAGTATCTCTGGGATTCCTTAATCAGAATCTTCGTGGTATAAGTTAGAATCCATGGACGGCCATTCTTGAGATCTGGAAAGTGTAAACCTTGTCTGTGGTATTCCGAGTTGGATCTGGGAAGGGATGGCTTTGACAAGCTTCAAACTCGCGAGTGCTGGGCGTAGTGACAGACGCAAAAGGATCAATGGATCCTATTCCAGTATGATCGAGAACCGACAGATGATTAGCCATGCAGTGACAGCGCATTGGACAATTTTCACTGAGAGGACAGGATGTAGCCATTGACAACGATGACGCCTAACATACAACTTTCCATAGAAAGGAGTATGAATGATTGGATGAAGACAATAGGAAAGCAGAGGTTCAAGAGGAACAAGCATCTTCATACGCTTATCTGAAACTCTCACCAATGAATTACACAAATATCTCTATCTTTAATTTATGTTTTATTTATCTTTTAATTATTAAAACTCCATAATCAATTGAATCCGCCTGACTGAGATTTACAAGGTGACCATAGCTTGCTTCAAGCCGACAATCTCCGTGGGATCGACCCTTACTCACGTAAGGTTTATTACTTGGACGACCCAGTGCACTTGCTGGTTAGTTGTGCAAAGTTGTGACAAAGAACTAAGATTATGAACGTGCGTATTGAGTTTTTAGCGCCGTTACCAAGGAATGGAACCGTCATGATTTCTGCGCACCAAGTTTTTGGCGCCATTGCCGGGGATTGTTCGAGTTTGGACAACTGACGGTTCATCTTGTCGCTCAGATTAGGTAAATTTATTTTAATTTTAACCTTTTTGTTTTTATTATTCTTATTTTCGAAAAAAATAAAAAAAATGTAAAAGAAAAATTACTTCTTTTTCGTTTTTCCCAATTAATTTTTGAAAAATAAAAAAAATTTAATAAAATCATAAAGCCAAAAATATTTTGTGTTTCTTGTTTGAGTCTAGAGTCAAGTTTTAAGTTTGGTGTCAATTGCATTTTTTTTATTTTCTAAAAATTATTTTCGAAAATTTCATGCATTGCATTCTTCATGATCTTCAAGTTGTTCTTGGCCAGTCTTCTTGTTTGATCTTCATATTTTCTTTTTTTTATGTCTTTTCTTGTTTTTCATATGCATTCTTGAATTCTTAATGTTTCAACATTAAAAGTTTTTAAGTTTGGTGTCTTGCATGTTTTTCTTTTGTTAAAAAATTTTCAAAAACATGTTCTTGATGTTCATCTTGACATTCAAAGTGTTCTTGCATGGATTAGTTGTTTTGATTCATGATTTTCATGTTTTGTTTCATTTTTACTGTTTAATAAAAAGTAAAAAAAGAGAAAAACAACAAAAAGATATCTTTTTCTCTTTCTTCAAAAAAAAATTCAAAAATAAAAAAAAATATCTTTCCCTTTTTCTTCTCATCAAATTCGAAAATTTGAGTTGACTTTTTCAAAAAATTTTAAAATCTAGTTGTTTCTCATGAGTCAAATCAAATTTTCAATTTCAAAAATTCTATCTTTTTCAAATCTTTTTCAAAAATCAAATCTTTCTCATTTTTCTTTTATGATTTTCGAAAATTTCAAAATGATTTTCAAAAATGTTTTTCTTATTTTGTTTCATATTTTCGAAATTAATGCTAACAATTAATGTGAATAATTCAAAAATTTTAAGTTTGTTACTTGCCTTTTAAGAAGGGTTCAATCTTTAAATTTTAAATCATATCTTTTTGTTTCTTGTTAGTCAAGTAATTAACTTTAATTTTCAAAATCAAATCTTTTTTAAATTTCTTTTTCAAATCTTTTTCAAAATAAGTTTCAATCACATCTTTTCAAAATCAATTTCAAAATCGTTTCTAACTTCTTTTCTAACCTCTTATCTTTTCAAAAATTGATTTTTAAATCTTTTTCAAACTAATCCTATCTTTTTGTTTGATTCTTATCTTTTTTCAAAACTACCTAACTAATTCTATCTCTAATTTTCGAAAATCACCTTCATCTTTTTCAAAATTCCTTTTTAAATTAACTAATTGTTTTAAATTTAATTTAATTTGATTTAATTTTTCCTTTCTTAATTTTCGAATTTTTAATTTTAATTCTAATTTAAAAACAAAAATACTTTTATTTTATTTTATCTAATTTTTGAAAATTCTTCTCCCTCACCTCCTTCTATTTATTTATTTATTTACTAACACTCCTCTTCATCTAAGAATTCGAACCTACTCCTCACCCTTGTGTTTGATTCTCCTTCTTCTATTCATATCTTCTTCTACTCACATAAAGGAATCTCTATACTGTGACATAGAGGATTCCATATTTTCTGTTCTCTTCTTTTCATATGAACAGGAACAAGGACAAGAACATTCTTGTTGAAGCTGATCCTGAACCTGAAAGAACTCTAAAGAGGAAGCTAAGGGAAGCTAAAGCACAATTCTCTGGAGAAAATCTGACAGAAATTTTTGAAAAAGAAGGAGACATGGCCGAAAATAACAACAATGAAAGGAAGATGCTTGGTGACTTTACTACACCTAATTCCAATTTACATGGAAGAAGCATCTCAATCCCTACCATTGGAGCAAACAATTTTGAGCTGAAGCCTCAATTAGTTTCTCTGATGCAACAGAATTGCAAGTTTCATGGACTTTCATCAGAAGATCATTTTCAGTTCTTAACTGAATTCTTGCAGATATGTGATACTGTTAAGACCAATGGGGTTGATCCCGAGGTCTACAGGCTTATGCTTTTCCCATTTGCTATAAGAGACAAAGCTAGAATATGGTTGGACTCTCAACCTAAAGACAGCCTGAACTCTTGGGATAAGCTGGTCACGGCTTTCTTAGCCAAGTTCTTTCCTCCTTAAAAGCTTAGTAAGCTTAGAGTGGATGTTCAAACCATCAGACAAAAGGAAGGTAAATCCCTCTATGAAGCTTGGGAGAGATACAAGGAACTGACCAAAAAGTGTCCTTCTGACATGCTTTCAGAATGGACCATCCTGGATATATTCTATGATGGTCTGTTTGAATTATCAAAGATGTCATTGGACCATTCTGCAGGTGGATCCATTCACCTAAAGAAAACGCCTGCAGAAGCTCAAGAACTCATTGACATGGTTGCAAATAACCAGTTCATGTACACTTCTGAAAGGAATCCTGTGAGTAATGGGATGCCTCAGAGGAAAGGAGTTTTTGAAATTGATACTCTAAATGCCATATTGGCTCAGAATAAAATATTGACTCAGCAAGTCATATGATCTCTCAGAGTCTGAATGGATTGAAGGAATCATCCAACAGTACTAAAGAGGCATCTTTTGAAGAAGAAGCTTATGATCCTGAGAACCCTGCAATAGCAGAGGTGAATTACATGGGTGAACCCTATGGAAACACCTATAATCCCTCATGGAGAAATCATCCAAATTTCTCATGGAAGGATCAACAAAAGCCTCAACAAGGCTTTAATAATGGTGGAAGAAACAGGTTTAGCAATAGCAAACCTTTTCCATCATCCACTCAGCAACAGACAGGGAATTCTGAGCAGAATCCATCTAGCTTAGCAAATATAGTCTCTGATCTATCTAGGCCACTGTGAGTTTCATGAATGAAACAATGTCCTCCATTAGGAATTTGGAGGCACAAGTGGGCCAGCTAAGTAAAAGAGTCACTGAAATCCCTCCTAGTACTCTCCCAAGCAATACAGAAGAAAATCCAAAAAGAGAGTGCAAGGCCATAGCCTTACATGCTGTGGCCGAACCCAAAGAGGAGGAGGAGAACGTGAATCCTAGTGAGGAAGACCTCCTGGGACGTTCAGTGACCAATAAGGAGTATCCCTTTGAGGAACCAAAGGAATCTGAAGCTCATCTAGAGACCATAGAGATTCCATTGAACCTCCTTCTGCCCTTCATGAGCTCTGATGAGTATTCTTCCTCTGAAGAGGATGAAGACATTACTGAAAAGCAAGTTGCTAAATACCTTGGTGCAATCATGAAGCTGAATGCCAAATTATTTGGTAATGAGACTTGGGAAGATGAACCTCCCTTGCTCACCAATAAACTAAATACATTGGATAAGCAGAAATTACCTCAAAAAAAAAACAGGATCCAGGCAAATTCTTAATACCCTGTACCATAGGCACCATGACCTTTGAGAAGGCTCTGTGTGACCTGGGGTCAGAAATAAACTTAATGCCACTCTCTGTAATGGAGAAACTAGGGATCTTTGAGGTGCAAGCTGCTAGAATCTCATTAGAGATGGCAGACAACTCAAGAAAACAGGCTTATAGACAAGTACAGGACATGTTAGTAAAGGTTGAAGGCCTTTACATCCCTGCTGATTTCATAATCCTAGACACTGGGAAGGAAGAGGATGAATCCATCATCCTTGGAAGACCCTTCCTAGCCACAGCAAGAGCTGTAATTGATGTGGACAGAGGAGAGTTAGTCCTTCAACTGAATGAGGACAACCTTGTGTTTAAAACTCAAGGATCTCCTTCTGTAACCATGGAGAGGAAGCATGAAAAGCTTCTCTCACTACAGAGTCAACCAAAGCCCCCACAGTCAAACTCTAAGTTTGGTGTTGGGAGGCCATAACCAAACTCTAAGTTTGGTGTTGAACCCCCACATTCAAACTCTAAGTTTAGTGTTGGGAGGTCCCAACAATACTCTGAACATCTGTGAGGCTCCATGAGAGCTCACTATCAAGCTATTGACGTTAAAGAAGCGCTTATTGGGAGGCAACCCAATGTTATTTAATCATATCTATTTTCTTTTCTTTTTGTTATTTCGTGTTTTATTAGGTTGATGATCATGTGGAGTCACAAAAACTACTGAAAAATTAAAAAACAGAATAAAAAATAGCTTTAAAAATAGCACACCCTAGAGGAGAGCAGTCTGGCGTTTAACGCCAGAAACAAGCATCTGTCTGGCGTTTAACGCCAGAAACAGGCACCAAGCTGGCGTTTAACGCTAGAAACAAGCATCTGCCTGGCGTTAAACGCCAGAAACAAGCTACATTTGGGCGTTTAACGCCAGAAACAGGCAGCAGTCTGGCATTAAACGCCAGGATTGCACAGCAAGGGCGTTTTACATACCTAATTGGAGCAGGGATGTTAAGTCCTTGACCCCACTTGATCTGTAGACCCCACAGGATCCCCACATTTTTTTCTCTCCTCTTCACACTTTTTCATAACTCTCTTCCCCAAATACTCTTTCCCATCACCTCTTCACCACTCACATCCATCCTCTCTTCCCCATAAACCCCACCTACCTTCAAAATTCAAACTAATTTCCCTCCCAAACCCAACCCTAATGGCCGAACCCTACACCCCCCCTCACTCCTTCTTCATTTTCACACAACACAACCCTCTCTTCTTCTCCTTGGCCGAATACATCTTCTTCCCCCATCTCATCCATTTTCTTCTTCTTCTACTACTTTCTTTCTTCTTTTGCTCGGGGACGAGCAAACATTTTAAGTTTGGTGTGGTAAAAGCATAGCTTTTTGTTTTTCCATAACCATTTAGGACACCTAAGGCCAGAGAAACCTCTAGAAAGAGGAAAGGGAAGCCAATTGCTTCCATCTCTGAGTCATGGGAGATGGAGAGATTCATCTCAAAGGTCCATCAAGACCACTTCTATGAAATTGTGGCCAAGAAAAAAGTGATCCCTGAGGTTCCTTTCAAGCTAAAAAAGAATGAGTATCCGGAGATCCGACTTGAGATCCAAAGAAGAGGTTGGGAAGTTCTCACCAACCCCATTTAACAAGTTGGGATCCTAATGGTTCAAGAGTTCTATGCAAACGCATGGATCACTAGGAACCATGATTAAAGTGTGAACCCGAATCCAAAGCATTGGCTTACCATGGTTCGGGGGAAATACTTAGATTTCAGTTCGGAAAATGTAAGGCTGGCGTTTAACTTGCCAATGATGGAAGAAAACGCACGCCCCTACACAAGAAGGGTCAACTCTGATCAAAAGGTTGGACCAAGTCCTCATAGACATATGTGAGGAAGGAGCTCAATGGAAAATTGACTCAAGAGGCAAGCCGGTTCAACTAAGAAGGCATGACCTCAAATCAGTGGCTAGGGGATGGTTAGAGTTCATTCAACACTCAATCATTCCTACTAGTAACCGGTCTGAAGTTACTATAGACCGAGCCATCATGATCCATAGTATCATGATTGGAGAGGAGGTGGAAGTTCATGAGATTATACCTCAAGAACTTTACAAGGTGGCTGACAAGTCCTCCACTTGGGCAAGGTTAGCCTTTCCTCACTTCATATGCCACCTCTGCAATTCGGCTGGAGTTGACATAGAGGGAGACATCCTCATTGAAGAGGACAAGCCCATCACTAAGAAAAGGATGGAGCAAATAAGAGATCATTGACCTCAACATGAGCATGAGGAAATTCCTCACCATGAAATCCCTGAGATGCCTCAGGGGATGCACTTTCCTCCACAAAACTATTGGGAGCAAATCAACACTTCCCTAGGAGAATTAAGCTCCAACATGGGACAACTAAGGATGGAGCACCAAGAGCATTTCATCATCCTCCATGAAATTAGAGAAGATCAAAGAGCTATGAGGGAGGAGCAACAAAGACAAGGAAGAGACATAGAGGAGCTCAAAAGCACCATTGGTTCTTCAAGAAGAGGAAGACGCCACCCTCACTAAGGTAGACTCATTCCTTAATCTCCTTGTCTATTTATTTTCTATTTTCGGTTTCCATGATTCATGTTTAATTATGTTTGTGTCTTTACTATATGATCATTAGTGTTTAAGTGTCTATGTCTTAAAGCTATGAATGTCCTATGACTCCATCAGCTCTCTTAAATGAAAACTGTTTTAAAAATAAAAGAACAAGAAGTACAAGGTTTCGAATTCATCCTTGAAATTAGTTTAATTATTTTGATGTGGTGACAATACTTTTTATTTTCTGAATGAATGCTTGAACAGGGCATATGTCTTTTGAAGTTGATGTTTATGAATGTTAAATATGTTGGCTCTTGAAAGAATGATGAAAAGGAGAAATGTTATTTGATGATCTGAAAAATCATAAAAATGATTCTTGAAGCAAGAAAAAGCAGTGAATACAAAAGCTTCCAGAAAAAAAAAGAGAGAAAAGAAAAAATGGCGAAAAAAATAGAAAAAGAAAAAGCAAGCAGAAAAAGCCAAAAGCTCTTTAAACCAAAAGGCAAGAGCAAAAAGCCAATAGCCCTTAAAACCAAAAGGCAAGGGTAAATAAAAAGGATCCAAGGCTTTGAGCATCAGTGGATAGGAGGGCCTAAAGGAATAAAATCTTGGCCTAAGCAGCTGAACCAAGCTGTCCTTAACCATGTGCTTGTGGCGTGAAGGTGTCAAGTGAAAACTTGAGACTGAGCGGTTAAAGTCAAGGTCCAAAGCAAAAAAAAGAGTGTGCTTAAGAATCCTGGACACATCTAATTAGGGACTTTAGCAAAGCTGAGTCACAATCTGAAAAGGTTCACCCAGTTATGTGTCTGTGGCATTTATGTATCCGGTGGTAATACTGGAAAACAAAGTGCTTAGGGCCACGGCCAAGACTCATAAAGTAGCTGTGTTCAAGAATCAACATACTGAACTAGGAGAATCAATAACACTATCTAAATTCTGAGTTCTTATAGATGCCAATCATTCTGAACTTCAATGGATAAAGTGAGATGCCAAAACTATTCAAGAGGCAAAAAGCTACAAGTCCCGCTCATCTGATTGGAGCTAAGTTTCATTGATATTTTGGAATTTATAGTATATTCTCTTCTTTTTATCCTATTTGATTTTCAATTGCTTGGGGACAAGCAACAATTTAAGTTTGGTGTTGTGATGAGAGGATAATTTATACGCTTTTTGGCATTATTTTTACATAGTTTTCAGTATAATTTAGTTAGTTTTTAGTATATTTTTATTAGTTTTTAAATAAAAATCACATTTCTGGACTTTACTATGAGTTTGTGTGTTTTTCTATGATTTCAGGTATTTTCTGGCTGAAATTGAGGGACTTGAGCAAAAATCAAATTCAGAGGTTGAAGAAGGACTGCAGATGCTGCTGGATTCTGACCTCCCTGCACTCAAAGTGGATTTTCTGAAGCTACAGAACTTTAAATGGCACGCTCTCAATTGCGTTTGAAAGTAGACATCTAGGGATTTCCAGCAATATATAATAGTCCATACTTTGCCCGAGTTTAGATGACACAAACTGGTGTTCAACGCCAGTTCCATGCTACATTCTGGAGTTAAACGCCAGAAACAGGTTGCAAAGTGGAGTTAAACGCCAGAAACAGGTTACAAACTGGCGTTCAACTCCAAGAGAAGCCTCTACACATATAAAGCTCGATGCTCAGCCCAAGCACACACCAAGTGGGCCCCGAAAGTAGATTTCTGCATCAATTACTCAATTTTGTAAACCCTAATAACTAGTTTAGTATAAATAGGACTTTTTACTATTGTATTTACATCTTTGGATTATCTTCTGATCCTTTGATCATGTTAAGGGGGCTGGCCTCTCGGCCATACCTAGACCTTCATCACTTATGTATTTTCAACAGTAGAGTTTCTACACACCATAGATTAACGTGTGGAGCTCTGCTGTTCCTCATGAATTAATACAAAGTACTATCATTTTTCTATTCAATTCAAGCTTATTCCGATTTTAAGATATTCATTTGCACCTCAATATGAATGTGATGATCGTGACATTCATCATCATTCCCAACCTATGAACGCGTGCCTGACAACCACTTCCGTTCTACCTTAGATTGAATGAGTATCTCTGGGATTCCTTAATCTGAATCTTCGTGGTATAAGTTAGAATCCATGGACGGCCATTCTTGAGATCCGGAAAGTCTAAACCTTGTCTGTGGTATTCCGAGTAGGATCTGGTAAGGGATAGCTGCGACGAGCTTCAAACTCGCGAGTGCTGGGCGTAGTGACAGACGTAAAAGGATCAATAGATCCTATTCTAGAATGATCGAGAACCGACAGATGATTAGCCATGCAGTGACAGCGCATTGGACCATTTTCACTGAGAGGACAGGATGTAGCCATTGACAACGGTGACGCCTAACATACAGCTTGCCATAGAAAGGAGTATGAATGATTTGATGAAGACAATAGGAAAGCAGAGGTTCAGGAGGAACAAGCATCTTCATATGCTTATCTGAAACTCTCACCAATGAATTACACAAGTATCTCTATCTTTAATTTACATTTTATTTATCTTTTAATTATTAAATCTCCATAATCAATTGAATCCACCTGACTGAGATTTACAAGGTGACCATAGCTTGCTTCAAGCCGACAATCTCCGTGGGATCGACCCTTACTCACGTAAGGTTTATTACTTGGACGACCCAGTGCACTTGCTGGTTAGTTGTGCGAAGTTGTGACAAAGAACTAAGATTATGAACGTGCGTATTGAGTTTTTAGTGCCATTACCAAGGAATGGAACCGTCACGATTTCTGCGCACCAACACGTCACTGCCATTTCGCGCTAGGCACGCGTCCGCATTGTCCACGCGTACGCGTCGCTGCCTTTTTCTTCAAAACTCCATTTTTGTGCTTTCCTTCCTTTTTTTTTGCATGTTTCCTTTCTGTCCTCTAAGCCATTCCTGCCCTATGAAGCCTGGAAATACTTAACACACAGATCACGGCATCGAATGGTAATAAAGGATAATTAAAATTAATATTTTTAAAGCATAAGAAACATGTTTTCACATATATCATAAAATAAGGAAGGAATAGTAAAATTATGCAAATCTCATGAATAAGTGGGTGAAGAATTGATAAAAACACTTATTTGAGCACAAGATGAATCATAAAATAGGAGTTTATCAATTAGTTAAAAACAAAATCAAGTATTGCAACTATAGGAACAAAAGCTTAAAGAATTAGTCCATACTTGAGAGGAAAGGTATGAACCCAATATTTTCAAAAGAACAACAAATGCGTAAATAATGTATCATGCTAAATTAAAGTCAATTGGTCAAATGAAAACTAACTGGGATAAAAGCGAAAAGCCTTTCCTTTAATAATTAAAAAAATACCTAAGTACATAATCAAATAGAGTTACGTATAGGAACCGTACTGAAATTATTTTGAAAAGTTAAATTGTACTTAAAGTAAGTGTAGTTCCGTAAACCAGTAAAAGAACATGCGAGGTATTAAAAATAAATAGTTTTTTTTTAAATTGCATAAGGAATTTTCAAAGTTTTATATAGATATGTGTATATCAAATCAAAAGTGATTTTATAAAAGTTTGAAAATTGGTTATGAATATAGTCAATTAAGAGAAAAACTGAATCACCATTTCTAAAAAAAAACACTAGGAGTAAGGACATAAAAAGGCACACTGCATCAATACAATTTCAAAGTCATGTCGAGAAATTACATGGATCAAGAAAAGAGTCCAAACAGAGAAGGAAAGATACACCAAGAAATTCAAACTGGCATATGTAACTTAGGATCAAAGAAGAATGCATATGAACGAAAAAAAAAGGATTGAAAACACCAAATTGCTCCCCAAAAGAAATGACAACAAGGACATCAAGATAGGTTAAGAAACAATAAGCGAGACTAAACCTCCGTCCTTGCCCAGAACATCATTACTTCCGTTGCCACAAGTGTTAAGCCACGCCCATCAGCCGATATGCCGCAACTCCACGAACAGGCGTTTCCGAAACATGCTAAGCTCATAATGCATAGGCTAGGTTATCCTCACTACCACTCCATTAACGTGATCGACCTCGTCTATGAATTGCCATTCGGATTTCTTTTCCACAACAAACAATCGATATCAAGGTGATCAGTCTCAATGTCAAAAGTCTAGTGCTTCAATTACCCCCAAAAGGCACTCACAAACAAGCATGCTATGAAATATCAAGTAGATAATCTAAATAGCATGAAAGAAAAATGACCCAGAGTGTGCAACGAAGCACAATCGGTCCATCCCTCAGCTCACGAGGACGAACTGCTCTGATACCACTAAATGTAACACCCCAATTACCCTAAGCATTACCTCTAGCCGTAAAGCAAAGGTTAATCAGAGGTTACGACAATCTTAAGACTTATATATATTGATATAGAGAAGGAAATAGTATATTCTAGAAGCCTGATGAAGGGATAAGCTCAAAAATTGAATTACAAAAGCGTGAAACATTCACACGAAGCTAACGCACAAGATACAAGGTATAGGTATAAGAGAATAATACATATTCAAATATAAGAATACAATAATCATACGGAACTAGTCGCAGCTTGTGGAGTTTAAGCCAACTAGTTACAAATAGACAGATACAGAGTTTTAGAATTAAAACAGCTTATACAACCTATCTCTCAAATAAGCCTCTAAGGCCGTAAAGATAAATATACAAAAGATGAGAGTATGCTACGACAAAAGTAAAATAGAAGCATACAAAGAAAGAACCTTACTCTGCTCTGTCACCATATCCGCAATCTCACCGAAGTAGATTACGACCTGCATCTGAAAAATACAACAAAGTATGGAATGAGAACCTGAGGTTCTCAGTATAGTAACAGTGCCCAATGATGTAAGATGTAAGGCCCCGGGACGCCGAAGGCAATCCTAGAACTTCACATCACATACGGATATTCAAGCTTAGAACAAAATAACATAATACATAAAGAACTTAAACCATAAACCAGGGTTATCTAAACTTAGGGGATTTCTAACTAATACTAATTACGCCGTTGTATCCCACAGCCTTCGCCAACCTAACCTCCGTGCGATCCCATCGCCACCGCCTACCTAACCTCCTCAGCACCAGACAAATCACAATTAATGCAAGCAAATAAAACACAGGTAGAAGCATATAAAGCAAGTAGTTCAAGTAAGCAAATAGACATGTTATACAATTAGGCAAACTCACGTAATCAAAGCAAACAAGCACATAAAAGATGCATATGATGAATGCCTATCCTATTGGCTCGTGATATCACTTGTCGGTCCATAAATGCCAACCCGACACATCCTTTCGGATGACGCTTTTCTGCCGCACCCACGAATATAGTGTCAGGCACACTCTATTGACCCACGGATATAGTGCCGGGCACACGCTATTCACCCACGGATATAGTGTCGGGCACACTTGCATGCATAACCCAAGGATATAGTGCCTGGCACACTCTTGCAGCAGAAAAGATTATCAATCATAGTTCAATCCCAGGGACATAATACCCTGCTCATCTCATGCTTAACCTAAGGATATAGTGCCTCGCACACTCTCATTATTCAACAAGATCATCATTCCTCTTGGAATCTTCAACTCATCATAACCATCATCAATTCATTACTTCCCTTCTGGGCTCATTAGTTCATCGATTTCCCAATTCATTGTCAACAATCATCATGTGCACCACTCTTCCTTCCCTCTCAACTAACTCTTTTACAATACACCAGAAACCTAAACCTCCGTTTGCTAGCTTTTCAGAGAAAAACCCAAATCAAACCCCCTAGGACTTTTTTCCATATTCTAGTACCCGAAAATAAGTCAAAGAGTCTTAAAATGGTGTTATAGAAGCTTACAACCTTGCCGGGAAGGTGAAATAGTTGAAAACAAAGTTAAATTTGTGAAACAGGGCGTGTGCGTCCGCACAGGGGTGTGCGTGCACACGCCCAGGAAGATTTTGAAAGTGTGCGTACGCACAGGGGTGTGCGTACGCATAGGTACTAAAAGTTATAAAGTCTGTTCACTCGCACAAGCTGTGCGAGCGCCCCTAACAGACGTCCCTTCTCGACTTGTGCGTGTGCACAGGGGTGTGCATCCGCACAGGTCGTAATTCTTTATTGATGTGCGCGTGCACAACTTATGCTAGCGCTGCTACCAAAGCCCTTTCCCCTGCCTGTGCATATGCACAGATCTGTGCGTACGCACAGAATAACATTTTCGCAGGGTTGTGCGTGCGCACAAGGCTGTGCGTGCGCACATATCAAAAATCCTGAAATTCTGCAACTTTACAGAATTTCAGATTTTTAACACCAACTTTGAATGATCATAACTTCCTCTACAAAATTCCAAATTTTACAAACTCTATATCAATTTGAAGACTTTTCAATAATCTTTAATTCTAAACAAGTTTCAACACTTTTTTGAAAACTAAGGCACAAGTTATGATCTGTCAAAGTTCACCAAAAATCCATTTTTACTCAAAAACCACATAACCTCAATTTTAACCAAACTTCAATCTAATACCAATCAATCACATATCAACCATACCAAAACAACCCAAAATTCATACAAACACTACTTCAACCATTTTTTCACTCACAAAACCTTCTAAACCATTCCACAACTCAAAAATCAAACATAATATCACATCTCATTCCCTTAATACCACCATTCAAATTCTCACATTAATCAAGGCTACAAGTGCCAATTCCTTTATTCCATTATCATCATCCAATCTATTCAAGTCATCAAACTACCTCACTCACTTAATTTCAACATGAACCACAATAACCAATAATAAAAAATAATCATCAACGTCCATAACCATCATAAACACTCATAATCATCATCAACCATCAATAACTTCAACAATCACTACAAACCCTTATAAAACTCCCATCCTTCAACAATAATCATCAAATAACATCAATATCAGCATTCATTATCAACATACACTCTTATCAACATCAACTCACATCATAATATTTCATTAACACCAATAATTTCCAACAATCATCATTAACCACAATAATCAATATCAATCATCAATTAACATCAACCTTACTTCAACATATACAATTTCTTCAATCCCTATCAACATGCATACACCACAATATTAATTCAAACAACCATACATCCAATTCAGTCCTATCCTATGGGCCATTAGCCTAAGTATTCATGAACATTACATATTACATAAAGGAAACCGAAACCATACCTTGACCGATTTCCAAACACACCAAACACCAAAACGAAACCACCAAGCTTGATCCAAAGCCTCAACCAACTCCAACAAACACCAAAACTCAATCTAATATCACATATACATACCAAAAACAAAACCTAAGATACACAAAACAACTAAACACAAGGGTAAAATCCAACATTTACTCGCTACTAGAGATCACCTAAACAAGCTAAACCGCACAACTCTCGGGAACTTTGGCTGGGCACTTGAACCAGCACACCGACGCGTATGCGTTGGCCAGGCGCACGCGTGGAGTAGTGAATATTCGATAGCGACCCGTGCGCGTCGGCCACGCTTACGCGTGGGTGTACAATCTGCCAAAAATTTTACTAAGTTAAAAAGCTGCAGAATTTTATTTTCAAACCTCAAACTTTCACCACACATAACTTCTTCTAAAAAATTTCTTTTTCAACTATTTTTGAACCGTTGGGAAGATCTTTAAATAAGATTTCATAAAAATCCATTCTTGAAGAATTTCGAACTCCGTGGACCGAGTTACGGACCGCCAAAGTTGGTCAAAAATAAGTTTTTTACCCCAAAACTAGAAATCACCAATTTTTCTAATGTTCACAAGCCAAATTCATTTCCGCTCATCCAAATGACCACAACCTAATAACATTCACATAATTACACTTATCCAAACTAAACCTACATCCTCTACACAATTTCACCCAAACACTATCAACTTCCACACCTCAATTCCTCAAACCTTATTATTCAATAACCAAACTAATTATTCACACCTTCAAAATCTAAATCCATCCAATCTCTTATACAATCACACAATACACATACCAACTTACCTTCCATACCTCTTTCTGGCCTCCGGCCCAAAATTCACGGCCTCCAGCCCAAATTCACAATTTAAATGCATAGTCCACAAACCAATAATAATTATTCAATTCATCAAATTCTCAACACACCATACATACAAATTCACACAATTCTCAACCCAATCATTAATTTACATTACATATCAACTACGCATATTAATACCAACCATTCACACAATCCAAACTTATTCCTAGGGGCATCTAGCCTAGGAATTCTCATCACACCACACGGTACCTCTTGTAGCCAAATTAATTGAGCTCCTTTTTGGAAGTCTCCACCAACCCTTAGCTCCAAGCTTCACCAAAGCTCCTCAAGCAATATCAATCTTCCAATTGTGCACCAAAATCACCAAATATACTAACACAACCAATTTCACATATATACATCAACCTAGGGTTCATGAAAATTATAAATCACAAGGGTTGGAGGGTTTTTTACGTTAACCCGTTGAATTTTGTGATGAATATCACTCATGGCTCATACTAGAGCACTCCTAAACAACTAAAATCACAAGATTACTCAACACCCATAACCAAACTCGAATTTGAGGGGAAAAACGAAAAATAGTCAGAGATGAATGGAATACTCACCACAAAAATTTTATAGAATTGTAGAGGATGAGAAGAGCGACATGTGGCCGCAAACGGCTTGATAAACCACTATTTTATGATTCATCTTGTGTTCAATTGAGTGTTTTTTATCAATTCTTCACCCACTTATTCACATTATTTTCATGGTTTTATAATTCCTTCCTTATTCTGTGATATATGTGAAAACATGTTTCCTAAGCCTTAAAACTGTTAATTTTAATTATCATTTATTACCATTCGATGCCGTAATTTGTGTGTTAAGTATTTTCAGACTTTATAGGGCATGAATGGCTTAGAGGACAGAAAGGAAACATGCAAAAGTGGAAGGAACGCGCGAAAATGGAGTTTTGAAGAAAATGGCAGCGACACGTACGCGTGACTGACGCGTACGCGTGACAAGGAAAATCTCCAAATGACGCGCATGCGTGACGAACGCCACGTGTAGAAAATTGCAGAAGTCGCCCCCAGCGATTTCTGGGCCCTTTTCGGCCCAAATCCAAGCCCAGAAACACAGAATAGAGGCTGGAGAATGGGGGAATCAAGGGACATCTCTCATAATTCATAATTTTAGGTTTTAGATGTAGTTTTTTAGGGAGAGAGGCTCTCTCCTCTCTTTCTTAGGTTTTAGAATTAGGATTTCCCTTAGCTTATGGTTGTTTCTTTATTCCAGGTTCAATGTTCCTTTACTTTATGTTCTCTTCTACTTTTATTCATTCTATTACTTTAGTTGATTACTTGATGTTGCCAACTTAGTTTATGGATTCCTATGTTTAATTTGATTTTCTATTTAATATAATTTGAGGTATTTCAGATTTATGATTATTTTCTTCTATTTATGATATAAATAATTTGGATTTTTCCCCTTTTGGCTTTGGTTGAGTAATTGGTAACACTTGAGTTATCAAACTCAGCTGTTGATTGAAAATTAGAATTTGCTGATTGATTTAGATCCCTCTAAAGCTAGTCTTTCCATAGGAGTTGACTAGGACTTGAGGAATCAAGTTGATTAGTCCACTTGACTTTCCTTTATTTCGTAAGGGTTAACTAAGTGGGAGCAATAAACAATTCTCATCACACCTGATAAGGATAACTAGGATGGGATTTCCAATTCTCATACCTTGCCAAGAGTTTTTCTAGTTATTAATTTACTTTCTTGCCAATTTATTTCCTTGTTCCCTATTTCAAAAACCCAAAAATATACTTTTCCCATAACCAATAATAAATCATACTTCCCTGTAATTCCTTAAGAGACGACCCGAGGTTTAAATACTTCGGTTATAAATTTTATTGGGTTTTGTTACTTGTGACAACCAAACTTTTGTACGAAAGGATTCTCTGTTGGTTTAGAAATTATACTTACAACATGATTATTTCTATGAAATTCTTTACTAGCTGGAATCTAATTGTCACGGCTTGTCAATCGGAGTTCTGTAGCTCAAGTTATGGTGGTGTGAAGTTGGAACTAGGACTAGGTTTTCTCCTCCCTTCTCTCTTCACCAAGCTGCGCCCCAAACCCTTTTCTTTTGGGTAAATGAGATAAAATGCTCATAACTATTGTTTATATATGTTGGGATCTTGCACCCACTTGGGCCCGATTCACTTATTTTTGTCAAGATTAAAGCTTTAAATCGCATTTTAAATATTTTCACTTGGCCTAATTATAAATCCCAATTTCTTAGCCTTATTTACTTATAATCAATTTTCTCAGTTGCAGTACCAGACAGATCTCAGTTGGTACTGCCGGTTAAAATTTCTCTGCGCATTTTTACGCAGAAAACTATGTTTTCTGACTCAGAAAATTCACTGAATCCAAATATCATATTTAGATTACCAAATTCCAATTGCTAAATTTTCTAATCATATTCGCTCTTATTTAATTCATTATTTAATTAATTATGGTTTGACCGGATTTTACACTTGGAGCTTTAAATATTTCTATTATTAACTAGTAGATCACTATGGAGAATTTCTTACACGCCAAGTTCCTTGTACTTTACTTCTCTTCATCTTAACAAATTTGCTCTTTTATTTATTTATTTTTAAAAAAGTGAGCATCCAAAGTAATTATTTTCTATATGTATTATACACAGCTTGGAGTTTTCTCATCTCAGGTACTGCAAGATTCTTCCCGAGATAAGATGTGGAGAAAGAAACATTGTAATTTATCTCCCATACTAGTACACTTATAGGAATTTCCCATAATTTTGTGGTATTATTGACTTGCTATTTTTGTCCTCTGCTGCAGCTCCAATGCATGACATGGAGAAACATTGTAATATTAAAATTGCTTTAGCTCTGATAACAAAATTGGTCAGGGTAGATTCGGAGCTGTCTATTTTGCAAAATTGAGAGGCCAAGTAAAAACAAGCCAATTATATCTTTAATAATGTTATATAATCTTATAGAATTAAAAGGAAAAATAAATTATCTTTAACCATTTAGTTCTTTATCTGCATAATTTTATTCTATGCAGAAAGCAACAATCAAGAAGATGGATGTTCAAGCATCAACAGAGTTTCTTTTAGAGTTAAAGGTCTTAAAACATGTTCATCACTTGAATCTGGCAACTACTTTCTTCTACACCAAAACGTCGAGTTTCTATGGCATTCAGTGAATCTCAACTTCACTCTGAACAATTTAGGTGCATTTGATTGGATATTGCGTCAAGGGATCTCTTTCCTTGTGTATGAATACATTGAAAATGGAAACTTAGGCCAATATTTGCATGGTACAGGTGAGAACACATTCATATTTTCATGTCATAACACATTATATTATGTACCAAAATTAAGCATGTTTATGATCTTATGCTCTTAAGTAGCAAATTCAACATTTAATCTTTGCTATCATACCAGTGACAATGTTGGTAACATGATTCCAGGGAGAGAACCTTTGGCATGGTCAACAAGGGTGCAAATTGCTCTGGATTCAGCAAGAGGACTTGAATATATACGTGAACACATTGTTCCTGTTTATATCCACCATGATGTGAAACCTGCTAACATATTAATATATAAAGACTTCCGTGAAAAGGTTAGTTTATTGTAATATTCTTGGCAATAATCATTATTTTGCAATTTTTGTTTTCTTTTTTCTGATGAGACTAATATTAAAACTGTCTAATAAGATTTTGAAAATTCACCAGGTTGCAAATTTTGGGCTAACTAAACTTAGGAAAGTTGGAAGCTCTTTATCACTTCATACTTGTCTTGTGGGAACATTTGGATACATGCCTCTAGTGTAAGAACTTAGTTGTTAAAATAAGTCAACGAAAGTTGTGATTGATACAATTTATAGATTCTGAATGTCTAAGAACTTGGTTTGACATGACTGAATTTATAGATTCTTAGGTTGGGCATAATGTCAGATGTGAGTGTTATCTCTACTTTGGTGACATTTTTTTTCCATTCTTGATTCAAAATGATATCTTCCTTTGATTTTGGTCATCTCTGCTTTGTATATTAATGATATTTTACACCCAATTTAATGTTATCTCTACTTTAGTGGATCAGAATGCTTCAACCAGCTAAAGGTTGTTACGGTCGCAGCACCAACAGTAAGTTTTACTCTCATCATTATGATCTTGTGTTATCAGAATATGAACTTCATATTATGTTTCTATGCAGATTGAATTTTAATAAATTGCTAAATTATGCAGATACTTCTGGCAATCAAATCAAAATAAAACAAGCTACAAGAAGTCATGGTTGGATTAGTAGCAAATGTTTTCACATTCATGTCCTCTCAGGAATCAAACTATGTATTTCAAGAAGCTGGAATCACTGAAGTTGAACTGGCAAGTATATTAGTACATATTCTCAAGAAGCACAAGTATCTGGCAACAAAGGTGCTGGAGGATAAGGAGGTTTGCCATAGAGTTTGTGATTTGGATGATGAAAGATAAAACAGAAAATATAGATACCTTCAAGCATATGGGAATGGAGAAGGTGCTGGAAGGTGTATTAGAAACCACATCAGAGCTTGAAAGCTTCAATTTTTTCTCTGGTACTGTTGGATTGAATAGGCACAATCTAACAATTCACTCACTGGTTGAGATAGCCTTTAAATTGCTGGAAAACAGGTGAAGTAATACATCACTTTTGAACCATATTGTAAAATTAGTAATCCATGTTAACCTTGAGCGAAAATTGTAAATTTGTAACACTGTACACTATTGTTTGTTTTGTGTAAATATGTATTATCCCATATTAATTTTGATTTTGGTTTTTAGTTTTGATGGTTATTTATTTATTTTTCCTTCTAGATTTTGATTCTTCAATCGAAGAATCAATGCTTTATTGATTTGTATCAGTAAGGACAAATTATTAATGAAAATCCAGGAGGAACACTTTTCAGTGCTATACTCCATGGCATCTATATTTATTAAATTTTGATATTAGAAAATAAATTTCTAATTTGAGAGTATGTAAAAGAGATGAGATTAATGAATGATTTAAAATTAAAAAGAAATAAATAATCATAGGATTTGTGGAGGTTGGAAAATCTCACAAAATAGTTAATTTTTGTTAAATTAAAAAATTAATTTGTGGGGGTTTTAAACTGCCACAAAAGTGATTTAATACTCCCACAAAAGTCTAATATAAAACCCCCACTAAACATGCATAAACCCTCCCCCCTCCACTGAATAGATTGTGGAGGTTTTTAAAAACCTCCACAAAAGGCCTCGTGGCACCTCAAATTTTGGGAGTTTTAGAAACCTTCACAAACTATTTGATAGGAGTTATAAACCTCCACAAATAAGAGAAACAATTACCGCAAATAAAAAAAACCTTGTAGTGAGAGCACAAATTTTCCTTTGAAAGTGCCACCATGATCGTATTCCGTCCTAGAGCTTATACATAGCAAATTTTCAAATACCAATCTAAGTTGTTCTCTATGTCACATGCAATCAGAATCCATCACTCACTGTTTAATTAAATGCCCCAAAGTGCAAGAGATTTGGAGAAGAATTCCACTTTATCAGCATCTTCCTAATCTAATCAGCAATCATTTTTTTCAATGGTGGCAGAAATTGACAAAAAAGCTTGAGAGACAGGCTGAAAGGGATCGATTGTTGAACCATGTGGCAATTATTTACTAAAATTCATGGAAAGCAAGAAACCTATGGATTTTTAAAAACAGGAACCAATTGCCAGAGGAGGTTATATGCACATCCATAAATCTGTTGCAGTAGCTCTATCACATTTGTTTAAATTTTCTATCCTAGATTCATGCCTTTTACCCCTCCTTTTATTTGAGTTGCTGTTTATTATTACTTTACTATTTTTTAGTAATTTAATTAGGAAACTCTCACTTTTTTTTTAATTTTTGTCGTTAATTTTGGAGAAGGATTTTTTATTTATATAAATAAATTAAATATAATAAATACCAATTTCTATAATTTGTAGCGCTTTATGAAAATGCATAAAATGTCAAATTTTATTTACAGAGTAAACGAATTGGCTTTAGCCGTATTTCATTTACTGTATAAACGAAATAAGGGTGTAAAGCGGTGGTCCTATGACGTGTACACACGTGTTATGCAACGCCTCTATTTCATTTACAGTGTAAACGAAATACGGCTAAAGCCAATTCATTTACTCTGTAAACGAAATAAGCTCGAAGACGCCTATTTAAGGGTTTTCATTCACAGCGCATGAGGAAGTCAATAGTTACTGTTTACCTTACCTTTTTTGTCCATTTTATCCTTCTTTGACCAAACCGGCAGATCAGTTGAACATTATAGCGGACGATGCGGACATTAACAGGCTGAACGCCACGTGGCATGTCGCCGGGGCAGAGGACTTTGAGGTTGGTATTGCTCTTTATTTTATTATTTATTTTTATAGTACTTATTTTATTATTTATTTTTATAGTACCTGAGACAAGTTGCCATGTTAGCCCTATACGTAGTTGAATGTAGAAGTAGTGCCTAAATAGATTCTAGTTATAGCAATATGTACTTGTAAGTAGGTCGAACGTGTTTGTAGGATGTTAGATGAAGTTTGAGTTAGGGATTCGGTTGGTGTAGGCTACTTTATTGCATGGTATAATGTATGATAAAATTGAAAATCATTTACCAATCTCATTTATGTCACCGAAATTTAAACTAAGTACACGAACACATTTAATTATGTTATGTCCCGTTTAATAAATGTATTTATTTGTTCATTAAATATCATATTAGATATGCAAGAATATATTAAATTTTTATATATTAAATTTAAAGTTAAATGAACGATAGGCCCTCATGTAAACATTTTATATATTTGTTTACCAGTTGGGATGACTACTTCTGCCCCGGAGAGTTAGCCACAGAGTCCCACCACCCGATGCCATTCTCCCGTATCTGAGGGAGGCTGGTTTCGGAGACGTTGTCCCACTGAGAGACTTCTTGCTCGACAACATGATGATCACAGCATTTGTAGAGTGCTGGCGACCGGAGACTCACACATTCCATGTGCCTTGGGGTGAGTGTACGATCACGCTTTAGGACATCGCATACCACCTCAGATTGTGAGCGGATGGTGATCTCATCAGTGGTTGCTTTCGAGACATCCAGACCCACTACCATACTGGGGCTTTAGAGTTGATCGAGCGTTTACTCGGAGCCAGGCCACCTGTCATTTTCCAACAGGTGGGTCAGAGGAGAGAGGCTTTCTCACTAAAGGTGACATTGTTGCGCGTTCGCCTATGACAGATGCCGCCGGATACATACGATCCGGACACCTTGCGACAATATGCAAGGTCCTACATCATGCTAATGATTGGAGGCTACTTACTGACTAATAAATCGAACAACACTGTTCATCTCAGATGGTTGCCGCTTCTAGATGATTTTGAGAGGTGTCGCAGGTTTTCATGGGATTCTGTAGTGCTGGCGTGGACGTACCATTCCCTTTGCCATGCAGCCCACTGCCAGACCACGAACATCATGGGGTGTACTCCTCTATTGGTGTCTTGGATCTATCAGAGGTTCCCTCGATGGTGTCCACCAGAGAGAGCAGTCTACATGCTCCCGATGACTGCGAGGTATAAATAACATCACTTTAGATACGTTTATAACATTACTTTATATACGAATGTCAACTAAAGAGATTACCGTCCGACCCGGGAGTACTGGGATTGGTGGAGGATGACGTGTCGTGTGACACACCTATCTGGGCCAGATGTTCTCGACGACCCTCGGCTAGTTGAGTTACCCGAGGATGTTCAGCCTACTACGAGCAAACCAAGAGACATCTTTGACCTACCCTGAGGCGTCCATGACCGTCGGAGGCGGGCTAGGCAGGTCCCAGCCGACACGCGGAGACCTACTCGGAGGGATAGGGGTGCGAGAGATCCTAGGGGACATGGACGCCGTGATGCGGACAGGTGATGAGTCCATATTTTACGATATTTTTTGGTTTGATTTGAGTGAATTTCATTACATAAACCCACACTCATTCATCTAAATAGCATGCTTTTGAGATTTCTTCCTAAATTGTGCTTAAATATAAAAAACATGCTCTTTTGTGCTAAATTTAGTCAATTTTAATTCACTTTAATCCCATTTGGTGCCTTGATGTATTTGTTAAGTAATTTCAGGTTTCCAAGGCAAGTATGGGTTGAAGAAGCGAGGAAAAGAGCATACAAAAGGGAAGAAACCATGAAGAAATAGAGTTTAGAAGTTCCAGCAACGGTGCGTACGCACAAGGAAGAATTGCGAGCGACGCGTACGCGTGACCCACGCGTACGCGTGACCCGAATTACGTCAGCTCATTAATTGCAAATCGCTAGGGGTGATTTTTGAGCCTCTAGAACCCAGTCCAACTCATTTCTGAAGCAATATGAGGCCAAAGGAAAGCTGAATGAATGGGGGGGCAATTATGTTTAGCTTTTATGATGTTTCCTCTTAGTTTCTGGAGAGAGAAGCTCCCCCCTCTCTCTAGAATTGGGGTTTTTAACTTAGTTTTCTTTTAATTTCAGCACTTTAATTCTTGTTTTAGTGTAGTTTCATTTATGTTTCTATGCTTTCTTGTCTTTATCTTCTTCATCTCTTTTGTTATTTTCTCTTTTATGGCATTTTTCATGTTATGAACACTTTTGTTATTTTAATTCTAATTAATGAAAATTTATGTTTCCATGCCATTTATTGCTTTCTTTAGTTGCCATTGTTATTTTCTTGCATTTGGTATTTTAGATTTTATTTTTAATGCAATTTAATATTATTTTATTTTCATGCACACCAAGTGTTTGATAAAATGCTTGGCTTAGTTTTTACTTAGTTTTTCTACACTCTTGGCTTGGAATTGATGACTTTGGTGACCCTTGAGTCATTGATGTCCATTCTTATTTGATATATTAGAGTAGTTAGTTGATTTGGTTTCCCTTGACACTATGTGACCTCTTAGTGTTGACATAGGACTTAGGGATTGAAATCAACTATGCCTATTTGACTTATCCTCGATGTAGGGTTAAGTAAGTAGGATTAACTCTTCATAATCATCATGTGTTTGTGGTCAATGGCTAGGATAGGTAGCCTTAGCTCTCAATTACTTGCCAAGATGTTTCCTTGCATTTGAAGTTTCCTTACCTTGCATTTAATTGCTTTGAATTTTATTGCTTTGATGTTTAATTTCTTGCATGTTTAGTTTTCACACTTTTGGTTGAGAAATTGGGTGTTTGGGTGGAATTGAGTTGTGGATGTCCATTCCGCATTGTGTGAGAATATTTAATTGGTTTGGTTTCCATTGACGCTAGTCTTTCACTAAGTAATTAATTAGTGAGTTGACTAGGACTTATGGATTGAGATTAATTACACCCTTTTGACTAATTCTCAAGGATGATTGACTAATTTGGATTGATTCCACACAATTGCCATGTTTGTGGTCCATAACTAGGATAGGAATCCCGAATTTCCCAACTCTCACCAAGAGTTCCTTTTAGCACTTAATTTCCATTTCCATTGTTTTAATTACTTCCCTTTTAATTTCTTGCATGATCACTTGCTTTCTTGCTATTTACATTACTTGCTCTCTTTTGCTTGCATTCACAACCCCCAATTCCCCATGCATTTGCTCTCATAGCCAATAATTGTACATTTCATTGCAACTCCTAATGAAGACGACCCGGGACTTAAAACTCCCGGTTAATTTTGTATTGATTGTGACATTTTCATATTGAAATTTGATATTGGTCAATTGTTGGGTTTGGAACTATACTTGCAACGCCGATCTTATTTTGAGATAAATTCCGAACCCACTTTAGGCTTGTATCAACAGGGTTCGACCTCATCGTTTGTGCATGGATGTTGAGTCCGAGGAGGAGGCCGAGTACGAGAGTCAGGAGGATCATGGTGATATTCCACAAGGTCAGGCCAACGCACCACATGACCCACCCCTACCTCCTCCACCATATCACCATTCAAGATCCGGCTCAGGTTCATATACACTCCGTGATGTATGGGACACTTCCCCACCCGATTCTCACACTCAAACACGACCCCATTATCCCCATTCCTCATTAGGCAGTTGGGATACACACACACAACCAAATATATACTACTAGTAGATATTATGAATGGTTTGGAAAAGGTTTAGGCGGAGGAGGTGAATTTGTTGTGAATAATAAAATGGGTAGCACACCTTTGTATAGTTGGATCAAGTTTGTCCTATTGTATTTCATTTACACAGTAAACGAATTACTATTCCACACATTTCGTTTACAGAGTAAACGACTTGATTTTAGGTGTATTTCGTTTACACAGTAAACGAAATACGCTTGCAGACACGAGACATGTATATTTCGTTTACTCTGTAAACGAAACGTGACATGTTACGCATTTTTGTAAAAAGGCTACAAATTACAGAAATCAGTAATTATTTCATTTAATTTATTTATATAAATAAAAAATCCTTTTGGACAACTGTATTTCTCCGATGAAATAAAAAGTTTTTATTTTTGGAGAGAAAAAGAAGTGAAAGATGACATTTAAAGGATGAGTAGTATTTTTTTAAAAAATCAAGTGTATTTTCGAAAAATTAAAATAAAATAAATAAAAGAAAAGGTTGTTATATCTATCAGCTAAAAAAATTTGTTATGCGTTAAAAAATGGTGTAATGTTCCAAAGTTGGAATGGAAAGTGAAATGCAAGAAAATAAAGTGCCTTTTTTGGAGGTGGGGGAGAATGAGCTTTTTCAATTAAAAAATAAATAAATAACCGTTCTCACATCCAATGAAATGCATAAAATATTTTTTTTGTTAATTTAGTTTAGTCTTCGTACACTATGCGAAAAGGGAGATGCTCCCATAAATTTGCAGAAAATGTCTTTTTGTAAAGACGCCTACGTGTCGTCATATTATTGGATGTTTTAAGTGAATCGGTTTTTTTAAATTTTTTAACTAACCAAAATAAATTTATAACAATAATCAATATTCAGAAAATCAGCCGGACCAGCTGGTCTAACTGGTTCAACCGAAAATCGGCGTGGAAAATGGTCCGGTCCACTTTTTAAACCCACCGCTTCCCCCTAACACCCACCCATTCCCCCTAGCACCCACCCCACCCCCCATTTCATGAATCCAATTCACTATCCCCTGAACTCTGAACCCAAGTCAAACTCACCCTACCAAAACCCTAAGTTCACCCTGCAACAATTCTTCCGTAGTGCCACCGCCGTCCATGATGTCGGCACCTCTGCTTCCTCTCTTGTAGTTCGGCATCCTCCTTCCCCCTGTCCCCGTCCTCCCTGGATTCTTTCGAACTTGGAGCAGCTCGCCGCTGTGTCACCACTCGCCACTGTGTCGCCACTCGCTGTCGTCCCGCCGGGCGCCGTCCATATCGCCGTCGAAGGTTAGCGGCACTTCCTTCACTTCTTCGATTCTTCTCTTCCTCTTATGCCCTGTTGTTGATTTTTAAATGTGACCTGTTGTTGATTTTTGAATGTGAAACTTTGAATGGATTAATGGAAAATCAAATAATTGATTTTGTGCTGTTTCTCTTTTTTTTAATTCCTAAAATTTTTGTTCAAATTTTCTTGCTGCTGCTAAAAATAGAAATTAAATCATTATTAAAATTTATGTTTAACTTTATTGATTTCATGTTTAGTGTGATTAGGGATTACCTGTTACTGTTTTGTAATGATTGTTGCTGAATGCTAACAATGGAAATCAAATCAAGTGTTGTTTGTTGCTGAAGGATAATTTTTCTTGCTTAATGTTGAATGCTGTTGTTAGTATTAATTTTGCTGTTGTTATTAATTTAGCTGAGTTTTTTCGTTTCCTAATTGCCATGCTATTGTTGTATCATGCTATGTTATACTTCTAGTTTCTAGTAGTTTTTGTTCAAGTTTTTCCTTATTGATGTATATTGTTTTAAGCAATTGTGAAGTTGAGAGGAAGAAGTTTGGAATCAGTCCTTGAAAATAGGTTGTTAGTTGTTTTGGTTGTTGATCAAGATTTGTATGTCACTAAATGGTCAATGGGAGAAAGTTGTGGATGGTCATATTTTAAGTTCTATTATTTTTACTGAGAATTACTACATCTACATACAATATAGCCAAAGATTAGTGAGTAATTTTTAGCTGTGAATTTCATTTCTCCCATTTAAAAACTTTAGCAATATAAATGTAGTTAAGTATCCAACAACTCCCCAAAAAGAAGAAAGAAGAAAGAAGAAAAAAAGAAGGTAGTTTTAACTTTTAAGGAGTCAAGTTGCTTAGTGAAATGGTATTTATTGAGATTGAAGTGAACTAGCAACACTGAAATTTATGACATTATGTTGAATTGAAAACCTTAGGTATGTAGGTGATAAACCACTATTTTATGATTTATCTTGTGCTTAATTGAGTGGTTTTTACCAATTCTTCACCCACTTATTCACATAATTTGCATGGTTTTACAATTCCTTTCTTATTCTATGATATATGTGAAAACATGTTTCTTATGCCTTAAAAATATTAATTTTGATTATCCATTATTACCATTCGATACCGTGATCTGTGTGTTAAGTATCTTCAGGCTTCATAGGGCAGGAATGGCTTAGAGGACAGAAAGGAAACGTGCAAAAGTGGAAGGAACACACAAAATGGAGTTTTGAAGAAAATGGCAACGACGCGCACGCGTGGACAACGCGGACACGTGCCTAGCGTAAAGCACAAGCGACGCGCACGCATGGACGACACGGACGCGTGCCTGGAACAGAGCACAAACAACGCGTACACATGATTGACGCGTACGCGTGACAAGAAAAATCTCCAAATGACGTGCACGCGTGACCCACACGCACGTATGACGGACGCCACGTGCAGAAAATTGCAGAAAATGCCCTCAACGATTTCTAGACCCTTTTTCGACCCAAATCCAAGCCCAGAAACACAGAATAGAGGCTGGAGAATGGGGGAATCAAATCATTCATTCGACAGACAACATTGAAAATTCATAATTTTAGGTTTTAGATGTAGTTCTCTAGAGAGAGAGGCTCTCTCCTCTCTCTTAGGTTTTTAGGATTAGGATTTCTCTTAGTTTATGGTTATTTCTTCATTCCAGGTTCAATGTTCCTTTACTTTAGTTTCTCTTCTACTTTTATTCATTCTATTACTTTAGTTGATTACTTGATGTTGCCAATTTGGTTTAGGGATTTCTATGTTTAATTTGATTTTCTATTTAATATAAATTGAGGTATTTTAGATTTAAGATTGCTTTATTCTGTTTATGATATAAATAATTTGAATTTTTCTCCTTTTGGCTCTGGTTGAGTAATTGGTGACACTTGAGTTGTCAAACTCAGCTGTTGATTGAAAATTGGAATTTGCTGATTAATTTGGATCCCTCTAAAGCTAGTATTTCCATAGGAGTTGACTAGGACTTGAGGAATCAAGTTGATTAGTCCACTTGACTTTCCTTTATTTAGTAAGGTTAACTAAGTGGGAGCAATAAACAATTCTCATCACACCTGATAAGGATAACTAGGATGGGATTTCCAGTTCTCATACCTTGCCAAGAGTTTTTCTAGTTATTAATTTACTTTCTTGCCAATTTATTTCCTTGTTCCCTATTTCAAAAACCCAAAAATATACTTTTCCCATAACCAATAATAAATCATACTTCCCTGCAATTCCTTAAGAGACAACCCGAGGTTTAAATACTTCGGTTATAAATTTTATTGGGTTTTGTTACTTGTGACAACCAAACTTTTGTACGAAAGGATTCTCTGTTGGTTTAGAAACTATACTTACAGTGTTATTATTTTTATGAGATTCTTTACTAGCAAGAATCCGACCGTCAAAATGGCGCCGTTGCCGGGGAATTGCAATTGTGTGCTTTATTATTGGTTATTGTAAATATTTTCTTTTGCTTAATTATTTCTATTTTTGTTTTTAATTTTTATTAGCTACTATGAGTTCTCACCCATCTGGCTTTAGGTTTGGTTCTAATGTTGTTGAAAGAAATGGAAGCTATAACAGGAACATGTATCAAGGTCAAAACAATCAAAGATGGAAGGAGCCATGAGGATCTGATCAACCCTTTCGGCAACAACACCTTCCAAGATACCATGGACAACAACCATTCTACGATACATACCAAGACAATAGTTATGGTGGACCCCTTCGTGACAAACCACCTCCACCAAATTACTATGGTCAAGAGCCATTCCGAGGTGCATACCAAGATGATAGACATGGTGGACCCCCTTGTGGTTACCAACAAGCCCCATCATACGCCCATAAACCACCTCCTCAACATAGCTTTGAACCACCATACTCACAATCCAACTACAACCATTCACCACCATATGACCCTAACATTTATCCACCCCAGTTCCAATCCAATTACTCCCAAGAACCACCACTTCTATATGCACCATGTCCATATCCATCGACCCAAGAATCACAGGCTTGCCTCAAGGCAACAGTAGATCAATTTCATGCAACCATTCATTAACTAGAACAAGTGATAAACCAATTAGCTTCCCGACGTTCGGACGTTCAAGGAACTCCCATGGCTTCATGTGGAGAATCTAATGAAGAACATAGTATGAAGGAGACACTGGAAACTCAGGTGGATAGTACGGAGCATGACTTTGTACTGGAACAAGTAGAGGAAGCTGAAATTATCAAGGAAGAAGAATTGGTTGAAGACTTAGGAGACGCTGAACCTCCATGGGAATTAAGAATTGTAGAGAATTCCGCCAAGAAATTTGCAATTAATGCTAATGAGGATAGTGCACAACCCCCAAAGCATGTATCTTATGAAGAACTGGACGGAACAGATCAAGAAGTGAGTTTCCTTGGTAATAATGATCATGAACTAAGCTCTCCTAAGAATGAACTTGCATCCGCAATTGAGTTCTTTGAGATTGAAGAATCTTCCCCAAGCAAATATGAAGATGATGTGGAGGTAGATTTTTCCCAACCTCCAACTTATGACTTGAGTGATGAGGAAGAAATCAAAGACTTTGATCAAGACGTGGTTGCAGTTGAAGAGGTTTGTCAGAAAATGGAAGAATTCACAGCGGAGTACAAGGAAGTGGAGCTTGAAATACCACTGGAAACACCTCTCCCAAGGCCATTACCACCCAATACAAACCTCAAGTGGGTAAAATCCTTAGCCTTTATCTTTACCTTTCCACTTGAATATAGTTTGCTTGAAACCGATGGCCAGCTTAGAGCTCTTTGTGGCTTTAAGAGTGAGCGGGAGATGGTTAGTAATAGGAGTTGGCACCCAAGGTTCAATACGATTCCACGCTCCAATTGGAAGTGCAAGGATTGGTATAGAGCTCGATTGAATGGGTCTCGGAAGATGTTTGGGTATCTCAGTGAGAGTTCAAATTACTTATCACTCGGTTGGAACGAAGATGGTCAACAAGAAGACAGGTACAAAGGCAACGTTTGGGATCCTGGAATTCATTCTGATAATCAACACCCTTGGGACCTGAACACCTGCTTTAACTTGCTCGAAGGCTTTACGTGCCTAGTTTGGGACCCCGGAGGCTATTGGAATTGCAAACGTTGGTGGAGATTTCTAGATGAATTCAAGCACAAGCCACCATAACAAGGAGCTCTTCAAATGTCAAACTTAAGGACTTTAACTAAAAGTACTAGGTGGGAGACAACCCACCATGGTATCATTGTTCCTTTTCAATTTTAATTTTATTTTGTTTTGTTTGTTTTTAGTTTCATTTTATTTTATTTTCCCTAGTATCATTCATAACATCCGCATCAGCATACACATTTTTCATTCTGCATATTCAAAAAAAAATGCCATACCACGCGGGTGCATGGGCCACGCATGGGCGTCGACTCCAAATTGACGTCGCCATCCAACGCCCAGAAAGTTGGGCTGGAATCGTGCGGCTGGTATGCGTTAGGCATGATTTGGGCCATGCGCACGCGTCAACGACGCGTACGCGTCATTTTCACTTACACACACCACACATGGGCGTGGGCGACGCGTGAAAATTTTTGGCCCCCAAATTGAAACAGAGAGTTGCGCCAAAACGACGCTGGAATCATGCGTTTAGCACAATTCTAGCCGACGCGTACGCGTGAGACACGCGTACGCGTCATTTTCATTATCTGCTCTCCACGCGTTCGCGTCATTGCACTTTTGCCTCATCCACGCTCTCGCGTGAGCGACGCGTCCGCATGGATTTGAATTCATCAACCCCCTGACGCGAAAACCCTACCCACCTCGCGTCACATTTTCCCCTCCCCCCTCCCCAATGTTCCGTCTCCATACTCTCCCCCCTCCCTCTCCTCCATAGCCACCGCGACCACCCCACCACCACCACACCGCCGCGCCGCCACCATCAACAAACACTACCCGCACCGCCCTCACCCCCGTTTCCCACCTTCTCTTCTTCTTCTCCCCCTACCTCCCCCTTTCGCCCCTGCCCCGTCGCCAAACCAACACCGCCACCACCGCCACCGTCGACGACCCTTGCCATCGTACCACCCCCCGTCCTCTCTTCCCTTTCCTCCCTTCTCTTCCCCTCTCTCTTCCACCTCCTGCCTCCACCCAAACCCCGCAAACTCCCAGCACCGCCATGCCGCATCCCAGCACCGCCGTGCCACCACCAACGCCACCACACCACCACCCTCTCTCTTCGTTCAATTTGTTTCACTACGCACACCAGGTTCCACTGCACTCCGATTCCTTTCCCGTTCCAATTAGTTAGTTTGCATATTTTTCAATTCTGTTCAAATTAGGATAGTTAGAGATGCATGTTCGTAGTGGATTTTAGGTTGTTAGGTAGCTAGGATGTGGTTAGTGGATTTAGGTCCAATAATTACGCTGTTCTTGCTGCTTGCTTTATCTATTTTGCTATTTTGAAATTGTTGTGCTGTTGATACTGCTAATATGCTGTTCATTACTGTTTAATGCTATTTTTAACATTATTCAACTTAAATTGCATTTCTTGCTGAAGATTGAGTTTGTTTATTCTAAATTCATGTGACTTGCTAATTGCTACTCTTTTATGTACTACTTTAACGTCATATGAACTGAATTTCTGCTGCTGTTTATTACTCGGGAACGTCCAATTTATAGCTGGAATGCTGCCCAATTTTTCCGTAAACTGTTTCACTCAACCCCCATTCATAAATTGGCTTTGATACTTTTGAATTCTGAACTAATTGGTTTCATCCGAGCCAATTCATGGAAGGATGGGCTAGCACTCCTACTCCTTATGGTTCCCTTATTAGTTAAATCGCATTATTGATGATTTTGTTCATTTTTGTGCTTCTTTTATTTTCTTGTTTATCATCATTAATATGCAGTATCTGCTTAAATGTGAGTTGCTTGTTCTTCTAGTTTGTACAATTCTTGTTAACTAGGAACTACAATACCATGCCACTAACTTTAACCTCACTTTTTAACTCTTAACTGCATTCACTTGCTAACCTCTTTCTTAGTTTTCAACTAACTGATTTCAAATCATTTTAAGGCATGATTAATATTGTTCCTGACAAACAAGCATTTTTCATATCATAAATCTTGGATTGTGATTTTTTTTTTAATTCTTTGACTTTTACCTTGTATACAGTCCAAAATTCTACATCTATCAAACTCACTTCATGCTTATATTGCTATTTTATTCCTCTTTTGCCCATCTATGCTTATATTGATAAAATACTATTTGCTTACCTATTTTCCTGCTTTAGTTTAATAAACTGTATCCTAGAACCTCTGTTTTTCAGGATGTATGACCCTAAAGGGAAAGGAAAAGCTAAAGTAGGCACGGGCAAAAGGAAACGAGGAGAGTCCTCTATGGCTATCCTAGATATCCTGCATGATGATTCCAGGTGGGAGAAGAACTTTACTCCGTAGGAAAAAGCTGATCAGTTAGTGCCTGCAACTGATCCAGTCAAGTTTGCAAACCGATACTGTGAACTGAAGTATCCAGTCTTTGCAACTTCAAGGAACTTATACCTAGAAAAGACCCTCCGAATTCTAGCTGAATTACAGCAGTACACCACAGAACAAATCAAACAGAGAGGCTGGTTCTTTCTGGAAAGGAACTTGACTGAGGTTAATGCATCCTGGGTCAGGGAATTTTACTGCAACTATTTTAAAACAACCCTGGATGCAGTGCATCTCAGAGGCAAACAGATTCTAGTTACTGAGGAGGCAATTGAAGATATCCTCCATTTCCTTCCTAAATCCGATCAGCCAGATGGTTATCAACAGGCTGAGGAAGATATGAGATTTATGAGATTTGATTGGGAAGTAGTGAAGCGCACTATATCTATTGATCCTGCTGTCCCATGGGTTATGGGTAAGTCAACAGTGACCCCAAAAGGCATCAAAATTATTTATCTGAATGATGAGGCTCGGCTATGGCAACAAATCCTAAGCAATTATGTGATGTCGAGCACTCATGAGACTGAGGTGCCAGCTGCCATGATTACTCTTATCTGGTGCGTGATGGAGGGCAAGGACCTATACCTTCCCCGATTTATCCGGTACTTCATGTCCGGGGTCCATGTCCGAGGCACTCTGCCCTTCCCCTATTTGATTACTCAGATGGGCTGATGAGCTGAGGTGCCCTGGGAGCTTGCAGATGAGAATCCACCAGCCGCCGACTGCAAGAAGATTATTGATGAGCGGATAATTTATACCCTTTTTGGCATTGTATTTACATAGTTTTTAGTATGTTTTAGTTACTTTTTATTATATTTTTATTAGTTTTTATGCAAAAATCACATTTCTAGACTTTACTATGGGTTTGTGTATTTTTCTGTAATTTCAGGTATTTTCTGGCTGAAATTGAGGGACCTGAGCAAAAATCTGATTCAGAGGCTGAAAAAGGACTGCAGATGCTGTTGGATTCTGACCATCTTGCACTCAAAATGGATTTTCTGAGACTACAGAAGCCCAATTGGCATATTCTCAATTGCGTTGGAAAGTAGACATCTTGGGCTTTCCAGAAATGTATAATAGTCTATACTTTGCTTGATATTTGATGGCCCAAACTGGTGTTCAAACACCCACCATTGACCCTTTTCTGGAGTAAAACGCCAAAACTGGCACCAGAACTGGAGTTAAACGCCCAAACTGGCACCCAAGCTGGTGTTTAACTCCAAGAATGGCCTATGCACGTGAAAGCTTTAATGGTCAGCCCAACCACACACCAAGTGGGCCTCAGAAGTGGATTTCTGCACTATCTGCACTTAATTACTTATTTTCTGTAATCCCTAGTAACTAGTTTAGTATAAATAGCACTTTTTACTATTGTATTCAGGGACTTTAGCTTATGCCATTGTTCACATTTGGAGGCTGGCCTCACGGCCATTCCTAGACCTCTTTTCACTTATGTATTTTCTACAGTGGAGTTTCTACACCCCATAGATTATGGTGTGGAGCTCTGCTGTTCTTCATGAATTAATGCAAGTACTATTGTTTTTCTTTCAATTCACGCCTACTTCTTCTCCAAGATATACTCTTGTACTTAATTCAGTTAAGTCAGAATGAAGGGGTGACCCGTGACAATCACCCACTATCTTCATTACTCGCTTAGCCAAGATTCGCGTGCCTGACAACCACAAAGCGGTCTACATGATGTTCAACGTAGTCATTGGACGACATCCGGAGTATATTCTCTTGGGTCTCTAAGCCACGATTTGCATCGTCTCTCCTGACAACAGAGCATCCGAATTCGTGATTAGAACCTTCATGGTATAGGCTAGAACCAATTGGCAGCCATTCCTGAGATCTGGAAAGTCTAAACCTTGTCTATGGTATTCCGAGTAGGATCTGGGAAGGGATGACTGTGACGAGCTTCAAACTTGCGAATGTTGGGCGCAGTGACAGTGTGCAAAAGGATAAGGGTCCTATTCTGACGCTAGCGGGAACCGACCGATGATTAGCCGTGCGGTAGCTGTACCTGGTATTTTTCATCCGAGACGAGAAATTTGACAGTTGATTAGCCGTGCAGAGATTGTACCTGGTATTTTTCATCCGAGTGGATCATACAGCTTTCCATGGAAGGGAGCACGCATGATTAGAAGAAGACAATAGGAAAGCAGAGGTTCAAAAGTAACAAAGCATCTCCACACGCTTATCTGAAATTCCCACCAATGAATTACATAAGTACCTTTATTTTAATTTTATGTTTTATTTATCTTTTAATTATCAAAATCTCATAACCATCTGAATCCGCCTAACTAAGATTTACAAGATGACCATTGCTTGCTTCAAGCCGACAATCTCCGTGGGATCGACCCTTACTCACGTAAGGTATTACTTGGACGACCCAGTGCACTTGCTGGTTAGTTGTATGGAGTTGTGAAAAGTGTGAATCACAATTTGGTGCACCAAGTTTTTGGCGCCGTTGCCAGGTATTGTTCGAGTTTGGACAACTGACGGTTCATCTTGTTGCTTAGATTGGGTAATTTTATTTTATGTTTAAGTTTTTATTATTTTTATTTTCGAAAAAAAAAATTGTGTTTCTTGTTTGAGTCTTGTGTCAAATTTTAAGTTTGGTGTCAATTGCATGTTTTTAAATTTTCTTAAATTTTCGAAAATTCATCATGTGTTCTTTCTTGATCTTCAAGTTGTTCTTGATGATTTTCTTTGTTTAATCCTGTGATTTTCTTGTTTTGTGTCTTTTCTTGTTTTTCATATGCATTTTCGAATTCATAGTGTCTAAACATTAAAAATTTCTAAGTTTGGTGTCTTGCATGTCTTTCTTTTCTTAAAAATTTTTCAAAAATATGTTCTTGATGTTCATCATGATCTTCAAAGTGCTCTTGGTGTTCATCTTGACATTCAAAGTGTTCTTGCATGCATTGTGTGTTTTGATCTTAAATTCTTATGTCATGTGTCTTTTTGTTGTTTTTCTCTTTCTTCATTAATTCAAAAAAATCAAAAATAATATCTTTCCCTTATTTTACTCATAATTTTCGAAATTTTAGGTTGATTTAGTCAAAGAATTTTAAAAATTTAGTTGTTTCTTGTTAGTCAAGTCAAAATTTCAATTTAACAACTTTATCTTTTCAAATCTTTTTCAAAAATCAAATCTTTTTCATTTTTCTTTCATGTTTTTCGAAAATTTTTCAATTAATTTCAAATTTTTTTCTTATTTTTACTTCATAATTTTCGAAATTATTGCTAACATTTAATGTTTTTATTCAAAAATTTCAAGTTTGTTACTTTCCTGTTAAGAAAGGTTCAATCTTTAAATTCTAGAATCATATCTTTTAATTTCTTGTTAGTCAAGTCATCAAATTTAATTTTCAAAATCAAATCTTTTTAAATTTCTTTTTCAATTCTTTTTCAAAATAAATTTTAATCATATCTTTCTCAAAACTTAATTTCAAAATCTTTTTCTAACTTCTTATCTTTTCAAAATTTATTTCCAAATCTTTTTTAATTAACCACTTGACTTGTTTGTTTTAATATTAAAAAGTTTACTATTTCTTATCTTTTTCAAAACCACCTAACTACTTTTCTCTCTCTCTCTAATTTTCGAAAACCATTAACCACTTTTCAAAATTCTTTAACTAATTATTTTAAATTCTAATTTTATTTTATTTCTCTTAATATTTCCGAACAAACTTAATTAACTAAATAAAAATAAAAATATTTTTCTTTTCTTTTAATTAATTAATTTTTAACTAACAAAAATAGTTTTCTTCTCTACTACTCATAATTCGAACCCTCTCTCTCTCTCTGTGTTCGAATTTCTTCTTCTTCCTTCATTATTCTATTCTTCTTTTCCTCTAACACATAAAGGAATCTCTATACTGTGACATAGAGGATTCCTCTTCTTTTCTATTCTCTTCTTTTTCATATGAGCAGAAATAGGGATAAAGACATTCTTGTTGAAGCTGATCCTAAACCTGAAAGGACTCTGAAGAGGAAGCTAAGAGAAGCTAAAGCACAACACTGCGGAGAGGACCTTACAGAAAATTTCGAAAAAGAAGCAGACATGGCAGCCGAACCCAACAACAATGGTGGAGATTCAAGGAAGATGCTTGGTGACTTTACTGCTCATATGGAAGAAGTGAAGTGAATTACATGGGAGAATCCTATGGAAACACTTACAATCCTTTATGAAGAAATCATTCTAATTTCTCATGGAAGGATCAGCAGACGCCTAATCAAGGCTTCAATAATAATAATGGTGGGAGAAATAGGTTTGGCAAAAGCAAGCTGATGAGCGGATAATTTATACGCTTTTTGGCATTGTTTTTAGTATGTTTTTAGTAGGATCTAGTTACTTTTAGGGATGTTTTTATTAGTTTTTATGTTAAATTCACATTTCTGGACTTTACTATGAGTTTGTGTGTTTTTCTGTGATTTCAGGTATTTTCTGGCTGAAATTGAGGGACTTGAGCAAAAATCAGATTCAGATGTTGAAGAAGGACTGCTGATGCTGTTGGATTCTGACCTTCCTACACTCAAAGTGGATTTTCTGGAGCTACAGAACTCAAAATGGCGCGCTTCCAATTGCGTTGGAAAGTAGACATCAAGGAATTTCCAGCAATATATAATAGTCCATACTTTGGCCGAGTTTAGACAATGCAAAAGGGCGTTGAACGCCAGTTCTACGCTGCAGTCTGGAGTTAAATGCCAGAAACACGTCACGAACCAGAGTTGAACGCCAAAAACACGTTACAACTTGGCGTTCAACTCCAGAAGAAGCCTCTGCACGTGTAACATTCAAGCTCAGCCCAAGCACACACCAAGTGGGCCCTGGAAGTGGATTTATGCATCAATTACTTACTTCTGTAAACCCTAGTAGCTAGTTTAGTATAAATAGGACTTTTTAATATTGTATTAGACATCTTATGATTTTTAGTTCAACTTTGGATCATATTGATCACGTTTGGGGGCTGGCCATTCGGCCATGCCTGGACCTTCATCACTTATGTATTTTCAACGGTAGAGTTTCTGCACTCCATAGATTAAGGTGTGGAGCTCTGCTGTTCCTCATGATTTAATGCAAAGTACTACTGTTTTATATTCAATTCAACTTATTCCGCTTCTAAGATATCCATTCGCACCCAAGAACATGATGAATGTGATGATTATGTGACGCTCATCATCATTCTCACTTATGAACGCGTGCCTGACAAACACTTCCGTTCTACATGCAAACAAGCTAGAATGAGTATCTCTTAGATATCTAATACAGGGGACCGAGTCCGAGATATTAGAATCTTCGTGGTATAAGTTAGAACCCATGGATGGCCATTCCTGAGATCCGAAAAGTCTAAACCTTGTCTGTGGTATTCCGAGTAGGATCTGGGAAGGGATGGCTGTGACGAACTTCAAACTCGCGAGTGCTGGGCGTAGTGACAGACGCAAAAGGAGGGTGAACCCTATTCCAGTATGATCGAGAACCTCCAGATGATTAGCCGTGCCATGACAGAGCATTTGGACCTTTTTCACAGAGAGGATGGGATGTAGCCATTGACAACGGTGATGCCTTATAGAAAGCTTGCCATGGAAAGGAGTAGGAAGGATTGGATGAAGACAGCAGGAAAGCAGAGGTTCAGAGGAACGAAAGCATCTCTATACACTTATCTGAAATTCTCACCAATGAATTACATAAGTATTTCTATCTTTATTTTCTGTTTATTTATTATTATTATTATTCGAAAATTCCATAACCATTTGATATCCGCCTGACTGAGATTTACAAGATGACCATAGCTTACTTCAAGCCGACAATCTCCGTGGGATCGACCCTTACTCACGTAAGGTTTTATTACTTGGACGACCCAGTGCACTTGCTGGTTAGTTGTATCGAAGTTGTGACAAATTATGAATTAAGATGAGAGCACCAAGTTTTTGGAGCCATTACCAGGGATCACAATTTCGTGCACCAAGTTTTTGGCGCCGTTGCCAGAGATTGTTCGAGTTTGGACAACTGACGGTCCATCTTGTTGCTCAGATTAGGTAATTTTCTTTTTGTTTTATTTTCAAAAATTTTTCAAAAATCTTTCAAAAAAAAATTTTCTCATCTGTTTTCGAAAATTATTCAAAATTTTTAAGAATGAATTCTAGAGTTTCATGAAGCATGTTGAAGCCTGTATGGCTGTAAAGCCATGTCTAAATTCATTTAGACTGAGGCTTCCAAGTCATCATTACAAGAGCAAGCTACTTGTTGCTAATAAAATTTGTTATTGTATGACAGATTTGTATCTTCTAAAGCTTGGCTGGCTATTAAGCCATGTCTAACCCTTGGATTGGAGCTTTAGGCTAACATTGAAAGAATCCTGGAATTCTTATTAAAAATTTTTGAATTTCTTATTTTCTTTTTCCTATATGTTTTTCAAAAAAAAAATATATACAAAAATCCAAAAAAATTAATAAAATCATAAAATAAAAAATATTTTGTGTTTCTTGTTTGAGTCTTGAGTCAATTTTTAAGTTTGGTGTCAATTGCATTTTTTCTAAAAATTCTTTATGCATTTTTTCGAAAAGTCATGCATTCATAGTGTTCTTCATGATCTTCAAGTTGTTCTTGGCCAGTCTTCTTGTTTGATCTTCATATTTTCTTGTTTTGTGTCTTTTCTTGTTTCTCATATGCATTCTTGCATTCATAGTGTCTATACATGAAAATTTTCTAAGTTTGGTATCTTGCATATTTTTTTTTCTTGAAAATTTTTCAAAAATAAGTTCTTGGTGTTCATCTTGACATTCAAAGTGTTCTTGGTGTTCATCTTGACATTCATAGTGTTCTTGCATGCATCACATGTTTTGATCCAAAATTTTCATGCATTGCATCATTTTTCATGTTTTTCTCTCTCATCATTAAAAATTCAAAAATCAAAAAAATATCTTCCCCTTTTTCTTCTCATAAATTAAAAAATTTGAGTTGACTTTTTCAAAACTTTTTAAAATTCAATTGTTTCTTATGAGTCAAATCAAATTTTCAATTTGAAAATCTTATCTTTTTCAAAATCATTTTCAAAAATCAAATCTTTTTCATTTTTCTTATTTATTTTCGAAAATTTTAAAAATATTTTTTTAAAAATATTTTTCTTAATTTTACATCATATTTTCGAAAATATCATCAACAATTAATGTTTTGATTCAAAAATTTCAAGTTTGTTACTTACTTGTTAAGAAATATTCAAACTTTAAGTTCTAGAATCATATCTTGTGATTTCTTGTGAATCAAGTCATTAATTGTGATTTTAAAAATCCAATCTTTTTCAAAACTAATTTCAATCATATGCTTTCAAAAATATCTTTTTATCTTATCTTTTTTTAAAATCATATCTTTTTAATCATACCTTTTCATATCATGTCTTTTTCAAATATCTTTTCTAACTTCTTATCTTCTTATCTTTTAAAAATTGATTTTCAAAATTTGTTTCAACTAACTAATTAACTTTTTGTCTGTTTCTTATCTTTTTCAAAACTACCTAACTAACTATCCCTCTCTAATTTTCGAAAATACCTCCCTCTTTTTCAAAAATTCTTTTTAATTAATTAATTGTTTCAATTTTTAATTTTAATTTTAATTTTATCTTAATTTTCGAAAATCATTAACTCTTTTTCAAAATTTATTTTTCGAATTCCCTCTCTCCCATCTCCTTCTATTTATTTATTACTTACTAATACTTCTCTTCATCTAATATCTCTGCTATCCTCACCCTTGTGTTTGGATTCTCCTCCCTTCTCTTTCCTTACATTACATTCTTTTCTTCTTCTACTCACACAAAGGAATCTCTATACTGTGACATAGAGGATTCCATATTTTCTTTGTTATTCCCTTCTTTGTCATATGAGCAGGAGCAAGGACAAGAACATTCTTGTTGAAGCAGACCCTGAACCTGAAAGGACTCTGAAGAGGAAACTAAGAGAAGTTAAAATACAATAATCCAGAGACAACCTTACAGGAATTTTCGAACAGGAAGAGGAGATGGCAGCCGAAAATAATAATAATGCAAGGAGGATGCTTGGTGACTTTACTGCACCTAGTTCCAATTTACATGGAAGAAGCATCTCAATTCCTACCATTGGAGCAAACAATTTTGAGCTTAAACCTCAATTAGTTTCTCTGATGCAGCAGAACTGCAAGTTCCATGGACTTCCATCTGAAGATCCTTTTCAGTTCTTAACTGAATTTTTGCAGATCTGTGATACTGTTAAGACTAATGGAGTAGATCCTGAAGTCTACAGGCTCATGCTTTTCCCGTTTGCTGTAAGAGACAGAGCAAGAATATGGTTGGACTCTCAACCTAAGGATAGCCTGAACTCTTGGGATAAGTTGGTCAAGGCTTTCTTAGCCAAATTCTTTCCTCCTCAAAAGCTGAGTAAGCTTAGAGTGGATGTTCAAACCTTCAGACAAAAAGAAGGTGAATCCCTCTATGAAGCTTGGGAGAGATACAAGGAACTGACCAAAAAGTGTCCTTCTGACATACTTTCAGAATGGACCATCTTGGATATATTCTATGATGGTCTGTCTGAATTAGCTAAGATGTCATTGGATACTTCTGCAGGTGGATCCATTCACCTAAAGAAAACGCCTGCAGAAGCTCAAGAACTCATTGACATGGTTGCTAATAACCAGTTCATGTACACTTCTGAGAGGAATCCTGTGAGTAATGGGACGCCTCAGAAGAAGGGAGTTCTTGAAATTGATACTCTGAATGCCATATTGGCTCAGAATAAAATATTGACTCAGCAAGTCAATATGATTTCTCAGAGTCTGAATGGAATGCAAGCTGCATCCAACAGTACTCAAGAGGCATCTTCTGAAGAAGAAGCTTATGATCCTGAGAACCCTGCAATAGCAGAGGTGAATTACATGGGTGAATCATATGGAAACACCTATAATCCCTCATGGAGAAATCACCCAAATCTCTCATGGAAAGATCAACAAAAGCCTCAACAAGGCTTTAATAATGGTGGAAGAAACAGGTTTAGCAATAGTAAGCCTTTTTCCATCATCCACTCAGCAACAGACAGAGAACTCTGAACAAAATACCTCTAATTTAGCAAATTTAGTCTCTGATCTATCTAAGGCCACTCTGAGTTTCATGAATGAAACAAGGTCATCCATTAGAAATTTGGAAGCACAAGTGGGCCAGCTGAGTAAGAAGATCACTGAAACTCCTCCTAGTACTCTCCCAAGCAATACAGAAGAAAACCCAAAAGAAGAGTGCAAGGCCATTGAATTGACCATCATGGCCGAACCTACAAGGGAGGGAGAGGACGTGAATCCCAAGGAGGAAGACCTCCTAGAACGTCCAGTGATCAATAAGAAGTCTCCCTTTGAGGAACCAAAGGACTCTGAGGCTCATCTAGAGACCATAGAGATTCTATTAAACCTCCTTACGCCCTTCATGAGCTCTGATGAGTATTTCTCTTCAGAAGAGAATGAGGATGTTACTGAAGAGCAAGTTTCCAAATTCCTTGGTGCAATCATGAAGCTGAATGCCAATTTATTTGGTAATGAGACTTGGGGAGATGAACCTCCCCTGTTCACCAATGAACTAAATGCATTGGGTCAACTGAGATTGCCTCAGAAGAAACAGGATCCTGGAAAGTTCCTAATACCTTGTACCATAGGCACCATGACCTTTGAGAAGGCTATATGTGACCTTGGGTCAGGAATAAACCTCATGCCCCTCTCTGTAATGGAGAAACTGGGAATCTTTGAGGTACAAGCTACCAGAATCTCATTAGAGATGGCATAAAACTCAAGAAAACAGGCTTATGGATAAGTAGAGGACATATTAGTAAAGGTTGAAGGCCTTTACATCCCTGCTGATTTCATAATCCTATATACTGGGAAGGATGAGGATGAATCCATCATCCTTGGAAGACCCTTCCTAGCCACAGCAAGAGCTGTGATTGATGTTGACAGAGGTGAACTAGTCCTTCAATTGAATGAAGACTCCCTTGTGTTTAAAACTCAAGGTCATCCTTCTGTAAACATGGAAAAGAGGCACAGTAAGCTTCTCTCAGTACAGAGTCAACTAAAGCCCCACAGTCAAACTCTAAGTTTGGTATTGGGAGGCCTCAGCCAAACTCTAAGTTTGGTGTTGAACTCCCATATCCAAACTCTAAGTTTGGTGTTGGGAGTCTATAAAATTGACCTAATCACCTGTGTGGAGCCATGAGAGCCCACTGTCAAGCTATTGACATTAAAGAAGCGCTTGTTGGGAGGCAACCCAATTTTTATTTATCTAATTTTATTTTTTTATTTTTATTGTTATTTCATGTTTTATTAGGTTCATGATCATATGGAGACACAGAATAAATAGAAAAATCAAAAATAGAATCAAAAACAGCAGAAGAAAAATCACACCCTAGAGGAAGGGCTTACTGGCGTTTAAACGCCAGTAAGGAGCATCCGGCTGGCGTTCAACGCTAGAACAGAGCATGGATCTGGCGTTGAACGCCCAAAACAAGCAGCATCCTGACGTTCAGATGCCAGGAATGCACATTGAGGAAAGCTGGTGCTGAACGCCAGAAACATGCTGCATCTGGGTGCTGAACGCCCAGAACAAGCATCAATTTGGCGTTTAAACGCCAAAATTGCATGCAAAGGCATTTTACATGCCTAATTGGTGCAGGGATGTAAATCCTTGACACCCCAGGATCTGTGGACCCCACAGAATCATCTCAGCATCTGTGGACCCCACAGGATCCCCACCTACCTCCACTCATACTCTTCCATCTTCTCAATGTTCATCATCTCTTCCCAATAAACACCTTTCCCCAAAACCCTTCACCAATCACATCAAGCTATCTTCCCTACTACCCCTTCACCACTCACATCCATCCACTCTTCCCCATAAACCTACCTCATAAACCCCACCTACCTTCAAAATTCAAAATCACTTTCCCACCCAAACCCACCCTAAATGGCCGAACCTAACCCCTCTCCCTCCACTATATAAACCACTCCATTCTTCTTCATTTTTCACACAACAAAACCCTCTCATCCCCTTCTTGGCCGAGACACAACCCTCTCTCCCTCTCTTCTATTTCTTCTTCTTCTTCTTTTCTTTCTTCTCTTGCTCGAGGGCGAGCAATATTCTAAGTTTGGTGTGGTAAAAGCATAAGCTTTTTGTTTTTCCATTACCATTGATGGCACCTAAGACCGGAGAATCCTCTAGAAAAGGGAAAGGGAAGACAAAAGCTTCCACCTCCGAGTCATGGGAGATGGAAAGATTCATATCCAAAGCCCATCAAGACCACTTCTATGAGGTTGTGGCCAAGAAGAAGGTGATCCCCAAGGTCCCTTTCAAACTCAAGAAAAATGAGTATCCGGAGATCCGACATGAGATCTATAGAAGAGGTTGGGAAGTTCTAACAAACCCCATCCAACAAGTCGGAATTCTAATGATTCAAGAGTTCTATGCTAATACATGGATCACTAGGAACCATGATCAAAGTAAGAACCCGAACCCAAAGAATTATCTCACCATGGTTCGGGGGAAATACTTAGATTTTAGTCCGAAAAATGTGAGGTTGGCGTTCAACTTGCCAATGATGGAAGAGAACGCACGCCCCTACACAAGGAGAGTCAACTTTGATCAAAGGTTGGCCCAAGTCCTCATGGACATATGTGTGGAAAGAGCTCAATGGAAGATTGACTCAAAAGACAAACCGGTTCAACTGAGAAGACTGGACCTTAAGCTTGTAGCTAGAGGATGGTTGGAGTTCATTCAACGCTCAATCATTCCCACTAGCAACCGGTCTGAAGTTACTATAGACCGGGCCATCATGATCCATAGCATCATGATTGGAGAAGAGATAGAGGTTCATGAGATTATACCTCAAGAGCTCTACAAGGTGGCTGACAAGTCCTTCACTATGGCAAGGTTAGCTTTTCCTCACCTCATTTGCCATCTATGCAATTCAGCTGGGATTGACATAGAGGGAGATATCCTCATTGATGAGGACAAGCCCATCACTAAAAAAAGGATGGAGCAAACAAGAGAGCCTATTCATGGATCTTAAGAGACGTATGAAGAAGCTCATCACCAAGAAATCCCTGAGATGCCTCAAGGGATGCACTTTCCTCCACAGAACTTTTGGGAGCAAATCAACACCTCCCTAGGAGAATTAAGTTCCAACATGGGACAATTAAGGGTGGAACATCAAGAGCACTCAATCATCCTCCATGAAATTAGAGAAGATCAAAGAGCTATGAGGGAGGAGCAACAAAGACAAGGAAGAGACATAGAAGAGCTCAAGGACATCATTGGTTCCTCAAGAAGAAAACGCCACCATCACTAAGGTGGACTCATTCCTTGTTCTCAAATTTTCTGTTTTTCGTTTTCTCTATGTTAAGTGCTTATCTATGTTAGTGTCTTATTACATGATCATCAGTATTTAGTAACTTTGTCTTAAAGTTATGAATGTCCTATGAATCCATCACCTCTCTTAAATGAAAAATGTTTTTAATTCAAAAGAACAAGAAGTACATGAGTTTCGAATTTATCCTTGAACTTAGTTTAATTATTTTGATGTGGTGACAATACTTTTTGTTTTCTGAATGAATGCTTGAACAGTGCATATATCTTTTGAAGTTGTTGTTTAAGAATGTTAAATATGTTAGCTCTTGAAAGAATGATGACAAGGAGACATGTTATTTGATAATCTGAAAAATCATAAAAATGATTCTTGAAGCAAGAAAAAGCAGTGAATACAAAAGCTTGCAAAAAAATAGCGAAAAAAATATAAAAGAAAAAAAGAGAAAAAGGTAAGAGCAAAAAGCCAGTAGCCCTTAAAACCAAAAGGCAAGGGTAAATAAAAAGGATCCCAAGGCTTTGAGCATTAGTGGATAGGAGGGCCTAAATGAATAAAATCCTGGCCTAAGCGGCTAAACCAAGCTGTCCCTAACCATGTACTTGTGGCGTGAATGTGTCAAGTGAAAACTTGAGGCTGAGCGGTTAAAGTCAAGGTCCAAAGCAAAAGAAGAGTGTGCTTAAGAACCCTGGACACCTCTAATTGGGGACTTTAGCAAAGCTGAGTCACAATCTGAAAAGGTTCACCCAGTTATGTGTCTGTGGCATTTATGTATCCGGTGGTAATACTGGAAAACAAAGTGCTTAGGGCCACGGCCAAGACTCATAAAGTAGCTGTGTTCAAGAATCAACATACTGAACTAGGAGAATCACTAACACTATCTGAACTCTGAGTTTCTATAGATGCCAATCATTCTGAACCTCAATGGATAAAGTGAGATGCAAAAACTATTCAAGAGGCAAAAAGCTACAAGTCCCGCTCATCTGATTGGAGCTATGTTTCATTGATATTTTGGAATTTATAGTATATTCTCTTCTTTTTATCCTATTTGATTTTCAGTTGCTTGGGGACAAGAAACAATTTAAGTTTGGTGTTGTGATGAGCGGATAATTTATACGCTTTTTGGCATTGTTTTTAGTATGTTTTTAGTAGGATCTAGTTACTTTTAGTGATGTTTTTATTAGTTTTTATGTTAAATTCACATTTCTAGACTTTACTATGAGTTTGTGTGTTTTTCTATGATTTCAGGTATTTTCTGGCTGAAATTGAGGGACTTGAGCAAAAATCAGATTCAGAGGTTGAAGAAGGACTGCTGATGCTGTTGGATTCTGACCTCCCTGCACACAAAGTGATTTTCTGGAGCTACAGAACTTAAAATGGCATGCTTCCAATTGCGTTGGAAAGTAGACATCCAGGGCTTTCCAACAATATATAATAGTCCATACTTTGGCCGAGTTTAGATGACGCAAAAGGGCATTGAACGCCAGTTCTACGCTGTAGTCTGGAGTTAAACGCCAGAAACACGTCACAAACCAGAGTTGAACGCCAAAAACACGTTACAACTTAGCGTTCAACTCCAGAAGAAGTCTCTGCACGTGTAACATTCAAGCTCAATCCAAGCACACACCAAGTGGGCCCCAGAAGTGGATTTATGCATCAATTACTTACTTCCGTAAACCCTAGTAGCTAGTTTAGTATAAATAGGACTTTTTACTATTGTATTAGACATCTTATGATTTTTAGTTCAACTTTGGATCATATTGATCACGTTTGGGGGCTGGCCATTCGGCCATGCCTGGACCTTCATCACTTATGTATTTTCAACGGTAGAGTTTCTGCACTCCATAGATTAAGGGGTGGAGCTCTGCTGTTCCTCATGATTTAATGCAAAGTACTACTGTTTTATATTCAATTCAACTTATTCTGCTTCTAAGATATCCATTCGCACCCAAGAACATGATGAATGTGATGATTATGTGATGCTCATCATCATTCTCACTTATGAACGCGTGCCTGACAAACACTTCCGTTCTACATGCAAACAAGCTAGAATGAGTATCTCTTAGATATCTAATATAGGGGACCGAGTCCGAGATATTAGAATCTTCGTGGTATAAGTTAGAACCCATGGATGGCCATTCCTGAGATCTGGAAAGTCTAAACCTTGTCTGTGGTATTCCGAGTAGGATCTGGGAAGGGATGGCTGTGACGAACTTCAAACTCGCGAGTGTTGGGCGTATTGACAGACGCAAAAGGAGGGTGAACCCTATTCCATTATGATCGAGAACCTCCAGATGATTAGCCGTGCCGTGACAGAGCATTTGGACCTTTTTCACAGAGATGATGGGATGTAGCTATTGACAACGGTGATGCCTTACAGAAAGCTTACCATGGAAAGGAGTAGGAAGGATTGGATGAAGACAGCAGGAAAGCAGAAGTTCAGAGGAACGAAAGCATCTCTATACACTTATCTGAAATTCTCACCAATGAATTACATAAGTATTTCTATCTTTATTTTCTGTTTATTTATTATTATTATTATTCGAAAATTCCATAACCATTTGATATCCGCATGACTGAGATTTACAAGGTGACCATAGCTTGCTTCAAACCGACAATCTCCATGGGATCGACCCTTACTCACGTAAGGTTTTATTACTTGGACGACCCAGTGCACTTGCTGGTTAGTTGTATCGAAGTTGTGACAAATTATGAATTAAGATGAGAGCACCAAGTTTTTGGAGCCATTACCAAGGATCACAATTTCGTGCACCACAAGCCTTTTCCATCATCTTCTCAGCAACAGATAGAGAATTCTAAGGAGAGCATCTCAGACTTAGCGACCATAGTCTCTGATCTATCTAACACCACTCTCAGTTTCATGACTGAAACAAAGTCCTCCATCAGAAATTTGGAGGCACGAGTGGGTCAACTGAGTAAAAGAGTTACTGAAACTCCTCCCAGTACTCTCCCAAGCAATACAGAAGAGAATCCCAAAAGAGAGTGCAAGGCCATAACTATATCCAAAGTGGCCAAACCTGGAGAGAGTAAAAAGGTAGTGATTTCCAGTGAGGAAGACCTTGCTGGACGTCCACTGACCAATAAGGAGTTCCCTATTGAGGAACCAAAGGAATCTAAGGCTCATATAGAGACCATAGAGATTCCATGGAACTTAATGCTATAGTTCATGAGCTCTGATGAGATTCTTCCTCTGATGAGGATGAAGATATTGTTGAAGAGCAAGTAGCTATCTAGGAGCAATCATGAAACTGAATGCTTTGGTTCAACTGAAATTACCTCAGAAGAAACTAGATCCCGAAAAGTTCTTAATACCATGTACCATAGACACCATGACCTTTGAGAAGGCTCTGTGTGACCTGGGTTCAGGAATAAACCTTATGCCACTCCCGGTAATGGAGAAAATAGGGACCTTTGAGGTACAAGCTGCAAGAATCTCACTAGAGATGGCAGACAAATCAATAAAATAGGCCTATAGACTTGTAGAGGATGTCTTAGTGAGGGTTGAAGACCTGTACATCCCTGCTGACTTCATAATCCTAGACACTGGGAAGGATGAGGATGAATCCATTATCCTTGGAAGACCCTTCTTAGCCACAGCAAGGGCTGTGATTGATGTGGACAGAGGAGAGTTAGTCCTTCAATTGAATGAGGACTACCTTGTGTTTAAGGCTCAAGGATCTTCTTCTGTAACCATTGAGAGGAAGCATGAAAAGCGTCTCTCAATACAGAGTCAAACAAAGCCCCCATACTCAACTTCTAAGTTTGGTGTTGGGAGGCCACCCTTAAGCTCTGAGTCTCTATGAAGCTCTCCAAGAGCTTCACTGTCAAGCTATTGACATTAAAGAAGCGCTTATTGGGAGGAAACCCAATGTTATTTAATTATATTTATTTATAGACATTTGTTTTCCATTGTTATTTTATATTTTCTTTAGGTAGATGATCATGTGAAGTCACAAAAACAGCTGCAGAATTAAAGCAGAATCAAAAATAGCATCAAAAATAGCACACCCTGGAGGACAGGCTTACTGGCGTTTAAACGCCAGTAAGGATAGCAGAATGGGCATTTAATGCCCATGCAGGCAGCATTCTGGGCGTTCAGAAAAATGCCCAATAAAGAAGGATTCCTGGCGTTTAACGCCAGCCAGGGTATCTGGCTGGGCGTTTAACGCCAGGATGACACAAGGGAGGTAATTTTGTTTCCAATTCAATTTTTTTCAATTTTTCATGTTTTAATTCATAATTTTTTGCATCAAACATATTTTAAACGTTCATCTTTCAATTTCTATTTTCAAAAATTAGTAATCTCTCCAATTCTTTTTAATTCTTTTTCAGTTCTTTTCAATTCCTTCCAAAACATTTTCAATTTTCAAATCCTTTCACTACAAGAAAATACGCTTTTTGCCACGCTTTAAAAGCGTGCCGAAAAGTGCAAAAAAGCGTGCCGATAGCTTTTCGCCACGCTTTTTGAGCTATCGGCACGCTTTTGAAAGGGTCACATCTGCCAGCGTGCCGGTTGCTCTATCGCCACGCTTTTGTGGAACTATCGGCACGCTTTTTTTGTTGGCACGCTTTTTTTTCTTGCCACGCTTAAAAGCGTGGCCATAGGCCTTAACCTTTCGGTACGTTTTATAAGCGTACCGAAAATGCACGTATCGCCACGCTTTTAAAACGTCCCAGTATGTATGCTTTGGGTACTCTTTAAAAGCGTACCAATAGGGGAAGATATGGCTACACTTTTTAAACGTGCCAATAGGGTAAACGTATGAGGATATGGGTACGCTTATAAAACGTGCCAGTAGATGAGAATATGGGTACGCTTTTAAAGCGTGCCGATTGCGAAGTTATGGCCACGCTTATTAAGTGTGCTTGTTGAGCCCAAAATTAAGGTATAGCCACCCTTTTTAAGCGTGCCCATAAGTTTGGTCAGAATTTTTTTTTTTTTATTAATCTTCCTAATATTTCGTGCAAAATTCATATAAAATTTTAAAATTATAGACAAAAATAAAATTATATATATTGAACTAATCCAACAAATATAAACTTTCCCATAAAAAAGACATACATATAAAATTGTCACCATAAAAGTAGGTTTTGATGACAAAGTACCAAAAAATAGTCATAACAAGTAAATAAGAATTGTCATTCCAACAAGTGTCACATATCTACTTCTATATACTTAGTTACAAAATATCAAATTTCATGAGTAGTGTGATCATCCATTATGAGCTCCATTGTTTTTATCACTGCCCTGCAGAATTTTAAATAATCTTGTGTTAGTACATGCTATAAAATCGACTTCAATTAAGTCCAACAAATCCAATTCCAAATCCAAATTGAGTAAACATGAAAATGGCAAAGCAACTTAAATTAGATCCCACAACATTGCATATTCAGCCATTAGAACAAAAAACACATATCAAACACAAAAGAAATAGTCCCCTATACATGTTCACAAAAGGAGCTGTTCACACAAATTTCAAATTATTGGAGCAGAGGAACAAACATTTACATGAGTAAAAAATTTTCAGAATTCTGGTTACATTTTGTTTTTTATTATTATCCATTAGCAGATTTGGTGTGTGGAGTCAAAATTGAGTCAGCTAGAAATGAAAGAGGCAAGAAATAACAAGCAAGTCGGAAGATGTTGAGATGGTGTAAAGTGGACTCGCAGGTAACAAGTAATTAAAAGCTAAAAAGAATGCTACAATTCACAAGTGCATCATCATCATGCAATTGGTTTAGCTGAATGGTAAGCAACCCATCTATAACTAAAATCCATATTCCTTTTCCCTAATTAATGCTACACTACCTCAGGATAGTAGTAATTAAATTTAAATGACAAGAAAGAAAAGGGAAAAACCGAGCAAGAGAAAATGACAAAGGAGAATATATGGTCAAAACTCAACAAAAAAAGGGATGTGGGCATGTTAGAGCGCTTTATTCCCAACCGCGATCAACGGCTTCCGCCGAAAATGAGATTAAATTGCCAAATCTCTTTCTTTCACACACCCTCTATCTCAATTCTCAATTCTCAATTCTCAATCAACAGTAATTCAATTCAGCCAGCTACATAAATTCTCAATCAACAATAATCAACAGTTCTCAATTCTCAATTCAGCCAGCATAAATTCTCAATCAACAATAATCAACAATTCTCAATTCTCAATAAAAAATTCTCAATTCTCAATTCAGCCAGCAACATAAATTCTCAATCAACAATAATCAACAATCCTTAATTCTCAATTCAGCCAGCATAAATTCTCAATCAACAATAATTAACAATTCTAAATTCTCAATTCTCAATTCAGCCAGCATAAATTCTCAATCAACAATAGTCAACAATTCTGAATTCTCAATTCTCAATTCAGCCAGCATAAATTCTCAATCAACAATAGTCAACAATTCTGAATTCTCAATTCAGCCAGCATAAATTCTTAATCAACAATAATCAACAATTCTCAATTCTCAATTCTCAATTCTCAATTCAGCCAACAACATAAATTCTTAATCAACAATAATCAACAATTCTCAATTCTCAATTCAGCCAACAACATAAATTCAACATGAAAAATGAAATTCTATAATCTAAATCAAGAGAATGACAATAATACAAGGCTAGGACAGTTACTTACATCATCGGTTGGTGGAATGTGAGTTGCTTCAGAGGAGTGGGGAGTATTTCTTGGTCTACTACTTGAGGCATCCAAAGGAGAATTTTGGGCTGCTTGCACTAAGGCTGCTTGCACTTTAATCCAAGTACTTTAATCATTCGTGGGAATTAGTAACCTCTTGAGGCAAAAAAAGATTGTGAGTATGATATTTAACAACTTAATTACACATAGGACAGCCAAATCATGAAAACAAGGGGACCAGTAGTAGGCCACATCTCTTTACTTTCCCATTAATTCAAAGAAAAAAAAAACTCTTGAATCAAGAAAAAACCACTGGCTAGATACCACATCATGATAGATCATACATCTCTAATATCTCTCACGAAACAATAACTACAGATTCCTCCAAAGTTTTGTGAATAAATATTCTAACACTATAGACAAAACAAAAACAATGCTTCAAATCCCAAGTCCCAATTTGCTACAATTTCTTCGATGTAAGGCATTAGCCATTATTTGTTAGGCTGAACTCTCAAGCAGAAAAAGAAGCAAACTTTTTCAACAATGAGCAAACCAAAACCTTTTAAACCAATAGTGACTAAGCATATTAAAATATTAAAGTTGAAGAGGGCAATAATCATACCTGTTCACTAGTAGGTACTTTCCTCTTCAAGCAGTTTTCATGCAGTAGCTACATAACCGAAAAGTAAAACAAATTAAAATGAGAATGTAATAAACCATGTTCAACTTTTTGGCTTTTTACAATTAGTAAGAAATAATGGCAAACCTGGTAAGCAACTTCAGATTGGTTATATTCACATCTTCTTCCCCAATCACCAACCACCAAAAAATCAAGAGAACCGTCACTTTTACATGTTTGTGTAAATCTCTGAAGCTCTGCAGATGCATAAAGAACCCACAAACCAAAGCTAATAACAACAATAATCGTGAAGAGAAGAAAAGATTTAGACATGGTTATTGTGAGTCTTGAAACAAATGCAAAACCAAAGAGGAAAGATCACTCTGTTTTTGAAAAACGGTTGCTGTTTTCCTACATTTATATATATATAACCAATCCTCAATGTAACCTCCTTAGAAGAATATTAATAATCAAGGTACTAAGTAAGTCAAATTAATGTTAGATCTTGTGAAACTGTGAAAGCGACAGCAATTGTAAGCCACTGGAATTTTTCTATTAACAGTTAATTCCAACTCAATTTTCAAGGAGCATATCTTAGTAATATTTTAATTTTACTATATTTGGCAATTGACATTAGAATCAACTTGAGAGAAACTTGTAATATTTTAATTTCACTTTTAATGGCAACTGCAAAAACCAAACAAGTGGTGCGGTTGATCAGGAAAATAACATGGGTTTGCGAATTGGGAGGCATTAGTTGGTTATATCTGAGGGAATATGCCCAGCATAACTCTTTGCAAATGGATATTCCAACGAATATCCAATAACATATTCGCATATCTATATATAATTAATATATAATATTCTTACAGAATGTTGTTGATGCCTTGTGTTCCCTGATCCATTGCTCAAGTATGGTAAACTAAGGGCCTGAAATAATATCCAAGGAATTTTTTTAATAAAAAATAAATAATTTAACATAGTTTTAGAACTTCAATAAATAATAAAGAGTGTGTTGTAGAAAAAAAAAGTAAAGTGAACCTTTAACAGCGTGCTATATACACACACACACACTATATATATATATATCACTGACTCATCATAGTTGTTTGGGAAAACTGATTATTAGTAAAGGAATGTGTATGTATGGTACAAATATGTGAGAATTGAAGGAACATAATGACCTCAATTTGACTCTGAAGGAATCTGATATACCCAATAGCTTTTAACAACACTGAGGCTGTGTCAGTCTGCAAAAAAAGTAAAATATAAATACCACACACCATAAAATTTAAATCCTCCATAGTCATATAATAAAGCATTATTTGAGTTTTCATAACCTGTATTCAGTCAGTTTAAATCCTCTAATTAAATGTTAAGATGTTTCAGAGCTCATCTTAACACAACATTTAATTTGCTTTGCAAAAGATCTCTTCATAACCCCAATTTTCAATCTCAGATCAGATCAGCCCAGATACATTTTTAATCCATTGAACATTCAGGAAACAGCAACATTGATAATTCACATGCATGTAAATGCAAGAGAAAAGGTTTACTAGAACTTTCAAAGAATTACCTCTTCTACAAGATCCCCAGCAATTCCTCTAACAAGTTCACACAGAATGTTTTCAGTAAATGATTCCTTGATCCAGAAACTGATGTCCTTGTAACAAGGAGGATACTGTAGAAGAAAAAGAGAGAGAAAAGAATTAAAATTCACAGTTAGAATTTAGTAATAAGCACATGACATGATATGTGTATTTGTTAACAAAAATAAAAAAGATCAATAGATCCATAGTGCATACTTAGGAGCTTCAATTTATCTCCGAATTGTAATGTATCTTCCTTGTTCTATATAACAATACAAGCAAAAAATACCCTTCAAATACCCCAATAAAAATGTGCAATTTTGCCTTAAAATTTATAACAGGCAAGATCAAATTAAAGTAGGATATCAGGCATGAAGAACAGAAAACCACCATGCTCATCATTGCTCCTATGAGAAAAGCTATACTCATCATGAACAGGTTAAATGCAAAATGCTTTCCAGAGATGTTTAAATTTGAAAATCAAAATTGCTATCTCAGGTAGATGTAAGAGCAGTTTTCTTTTCCATACAATTCTAAACTCCTAAAGTAAAAGCAATAATGCAGCACCAATGACCAATCACCATCCAGAAAGTAACAGAAAATGATCCGCAATGGAATAATAAGCAGAGAATTAACATTGAAAGAACGCATCAAGCATAATCCCAAGTAAACAAAATCAATAAAGCTAGAAAAAACAAACCTTGATGCTAGATGCGGGATGAGAGGCGAGCAGAACCGCGACACAGAGAGAGGCGAGCAGCACCACGACCAGGGCTGGGTTGGAGATGATGAGGCGGAGCAGAACCATGACAGAGAGAGGCGAGCAGGACCACGACCAGGGTTGGGTTCGAGAAGATGAGGCGAGCAGCACCGCGACAGAGACAGGCGAGGAGCACCGCGACAGAGACAGGCGAGCAGAACCACGACCAGGGTTGGGTTCGAGAAGATGAGGCGAGCAGCACCGCGACAGAGACAGGCGAGGAGCACCACGACCAGGGCTGGGTTTGAGAAGATGAGGCGAGCAGCACCGCCACAGAGACAGGCGAGGAGCACCACGACCAGGGCTGGGTTCGAGAAGATGAGGCGAGCAGCACCGCCACAGAGACAGGCGACCAGGGCTGGGTTCGATCGCGACGATGAAGCTGACAGCGCCTTAGCTTTTAGGGTTCGAGAGGGTTCGAGCCAGAGAAGATGAATTTTTAGGGTTTCTTTGTTTTAGTGTGTAAGTTATTAGTGTGGGTTGTTGGGTAGTAAAAACTGATAACTTAGAAAAAAAAAGTTAAGTGTGGGAAAAATAGGTGGGAAACTAAATTTTTGAGGAGGGAACTCTATCGGCACGTTTTTTTGGGGTGCCAAAATACACAAGGTATAGCCACATTTATTAAGCATACCGGTTTCTTTCTATGGCCACGCTTTTTAAGCGTGGCCAAAAAAAGCGTGGCGAAATATCAAATCAGTGGCCACTCTCGTAAAAGCGTGCCGATTTCTCTCTATGGGTACGCTTTTCAAGTGTGGCAGTAAAAAAGCGTGGCCAAATTTCAAATAAATGGCCACCCTTAGAAAAGCGTGCCGATTTCCCTCTATGGCCACGCTTTTTAAGCGTGGCAAAAAAAAGCGTTGCCAAATCACAAATCAATGGCCACCCTCGCAAAAGCGTGCCCATAGACCACTTTTGGGCACGCTTTTAAAGCGTGGCAAGAAAAAAGGGTGCCAATAGACCTTTTTTCTTGTAGTGTTTTCAACTCTTTTTAATTTTTCTTGTATACATTCATAAGTTTTCAAAATTAATTGCATCATTCTTCTTCTACTCCCTTCTATCTTATTTTGCTCGAGGACGAGCAAAGCTTTTAAGTTTGGTGTGGAAAAGCTCAGCTCTTTGCTTTCCATAATCACTAATGGCACCTAAGGCCGGAGAAACCTCTAGGAAGAGGAAAGGGAAAGCAGTTGCTTCCAACTCCGAGTCATGGGAGATAGAGAGATTCATCTCAAAAGCCCATCACTAGAAAGAGGATGGAGCAAACAAGAGAGCCCACTCATGGACCTCAACAAGAGCACTCCATTATCCTCTATGAAATCAGAGAGGACCAAAAGGCCATGAGAGAGGAGCAACAAAGGCAAGGAAGAGATATTGAGGAGCTAAATCACTCCATAGGATCTTCAATAGGAAGAACTAGCCGCCGTCACTAAGGTGGACCCGTTCTTTAATTTCCTTGTTCTTATTTTTCTGTTTTCAGTTTTTATGCTTTATGTTTTGTCTATGTTTTTGTCTTTATTACATGATAATTAGTGTTTAGTGTCTATTTCTTAAAGCTATGAATAATTCCATGAATCATTCACCTTTCTTAAATGAAAAATGTTTTCTGAAAAAGAAAAAGAAGTACATGAGTTTCGAAATTTATCTTGAAATTAGCTTAATTATTTTGATGTGGTAGCAATACTTTTTGTTTTCTAAATGAATGCTTGAACAGTGCATATTTTTTATAGTGAAGTTTATGAATGTTAAAATTGTTGGCTCTTGAAAGAATAATGAAAAAAGAGAAATGTTATTGATAATCTAAAAAATCATAAAATTGATTCTTGAAGCAAGAAAAAGCAGTGAAAAACACAAAGCTTGCGAAAAAAATGGCGAAAAATAAAGAAAAAAAGAAAGAAAAAGAGAAAGCAAGCAGAAAAAGCCAGTAACCCTTTAAACTAAAAGGCAAGGCTAAAAAGGATCCAAGGCTTTGAGCATTAATGTATAGGAGGGCCCAAAGGAATAAAATCCTGGCCTAAGCGGCTAAATCAAGCTGTCCCTAACCATGTGCTTGTGGCGTGAAGGTGTCAAGTGAAAAACTTGAGACTGAGCGGTTAAAGTCGTGGTCCAAAGCAAAAAGTGTGTGCTTAAGAGCTCTGGGCACCTCTAACTGGAGACTCTAGCAAAGCTGATTCATAATCTGAAAAGGATCACCCAGTTATGTGTCTGTGGCATTTATGTATCCGGTGGTAATACTGGAAAACAAAATGCTTAGGGTCACGGCCAAGACTAAAAAAGTAGCTGTGTTCAAGAATCAACATACTAAACTAGAAGGATCAATAACACTATCTAAATTCTGAGTTCCTATGGATGCCAATCATTCTGAACTTCAAAGGATAAAGTGAGATACCAAAACTGTTCAGAAGCAAAAAGCTACTAGTTCCGCTCATCTAATTGAAACTAATCTTCATTGATATTTTTGAGATTTATTGTATTTTCTCTTTTTTTTATCCTACTTTGTTTTTAGTTTCTTGGGGACAAGCAACAATTTAAGTTTGGTGTTGTGATGAGCGGATAATTTATACCCTTTTTGGCATTGTTTTTACATAGTTTTTAGTATGTTTTAGTTACTTTTTATTATATTTTTATTAGTTTCTATGAAAAAATAACATTTATAGACTTTACTATGAGTTTGTGTATTTTTCTATAATTTCAGGTATTTTCTGGCTGAAATTGAGGGACCTGAGCAAAAATCTGATTCAGAGGCTGAAAAAGAACTGTAGATGCTGTTGGATTCTGACCCTCCTGCACTCGAAATAGATTTTCTAGAGCTATAGAAACCCAATTGGTGCGTTCTCAATTGCGTTAGAAAGTAGACATCTTGGGCTTTCCAGGAATGTATAATAGTTTATACTTTGCTCGATATTTGATGGCCCAAACTGGCGTTCAAACGCCCACCATTGACCTTTTTCTGGAGTAAAACGCCCAAACTGGCACCAGAACTGGAGTTAAACGCCCAAACTGGCACCCAAGCTGGCGTTTAACTCCAAGAATGGCCTATGCACGTGAAAGCTTCAATACTCAGCCCAAGCACACACCAAGTGGGCCCCGGAAGTGGATTTCTGCACTATCTGCACTTAGTTACTTATTTTCTGTAAACCCAAGTAACTACTTTAGTATAAATAGCACTTTTTACTATTGTATTTAGGGACTTTAGCTTATGCCATTGTTCACGTTTGGAGGCTGGCCTCACGGCCATGCCTAGACCTCTTTTCACTTATGTATTTTCTATGGTGGAGTTTCTACACCCTATAGATTAAGGTGTGGAGCTCTGCTGTTCTTCATGAATTAATGCAAGTACTATTGTTTTTCTTTCAATTCATGCCTACTTCTTCTCCAAGATATACTCTTGTACTTAATTCAGTTAAGTCAGAATGAAGGGGTGACCCGTGACAATCATCCACTATCTTCATTACTCGCTTAGCCAAGATCCGCGTGCCTGACAACCACAAAGCGGTCTACATGATGTTCAACGTAGTCATTGGACGACAGCCGGAGTATATTCTCTTGGGTCTCTAAGCCACGATTCGCATCGTCTCTCCTGACAACAGAGCATCCGAATTTGTGATTAGAACCTTCGTGGTATAGGCTAAAACCAATTGGCAGCCATTCCTGAGATTCGGAAAGTCTAAACCTTGTCTGTGGTATTTCAAGTAGGATCTGGGAAGGGGTGACTGTGACGAGCTTCAAACTTGCGAATGTTGGGCACAGTGACAGTGTGCAAAAGGATAAGGGTCCTATTCCGACGCTAGCGGGAACCGACAGATGATTAGACGTGCGGTAGCTGTACCTGGTATTTTTCATCCGAGACGAGAAATCCGACAATTGATTAGTCGTGCAGAGATCGTACCTGGTATTTTTTATCTGAGAGGATCATACAGCTTGCAATGGAAGGGAGCATGCATGATTAGAAGAAGACAATAGGAAAGCAGAGGTTCAGAAGCAACAAAGTATCTCCACACGCTTATCTGAAATTCCCACCAATGAATTACATAAGTACCTTTATTTTAATTTTATGTTTTATTTATCTTTTAATTATCAAAACCTCATAACCATCTGAATCCGCCTGATTAAGATTTACAAGATGACCATAGCTTGCTTCAAGCCGACAATCTCCGTGGGATCGACCCTTACTCACGTAAGGTATTACTTGGACGACCCAGTGCACTTGCTGGTTAGTTGTGCGGAGTTATGAAAAGTGTGAATCACAATTTCGTGCACCAATTATCCCACACGGCAGGAAGTTCCAGGCTCTGGGCTACAAACCGCCCTCTCTCACTGCCTCCGCTGATGCAGCCACATCCTCTGATGCCCCTTCAGCACCTGCCGCACCACCCACACCCACAGCACCCTCACCTGCTTCTGAGCCCAGTTATCACTTAGTGCACCGCCTCTTCGAGCGGCTAGACCAGATGGAACACTGTAACCAGCGGCGATATTAGCTGTATGAGCATCGCAGCAAGCGACGCTATGAGAATTTGAAGTTGATGATCCGGTCGGACCACGCTGACATCCCCTCCGAGCCTGACACACCACCAGAGCCACCTGAGGAGGAGGCGGATGACCAAGAGGAGGATGCACGAGCAGAGGCTGAGCAGGCAGGACCCGAGCAGGCTGTACCACACCATGAGGAACCCCAGCAGATACAGCCGGCCGACCCATAGGTCCCTTTACAGATAAAACCTCTACTTCAGCAGGCAGATCCCCAAACACTCACACAGCCTGCAGCACCTCAGGCCGCCACAGAGACACCAGCAACACACCCTTCCGGTGATGACGCTTCTTCACACCCAGCTTGATTGAGCATCGGGGACGATGCTATTGTATAAGTGTAGGGAGGTCACCATCTCTGGCGAGTTTATTTTGGTGAACTACTTTCAGACTCTTTATCCTATTTTATTTCTTTTTCTGTATTTTTATTCTTATTTTATTTTATCTTATTTTCTCTTCAGTACTTGCACATTTTCTTTTGCTGTACTTTTGTTTATTTTTACTTTATTTCTACATTTTGCACTTTGGGCTGTATATATATATATATATATATATATATATATATATCCTAGATAGTTAGCTTAATTCGCACTCTTAGCTTATTAGTTGTGATATAGAAAATATGGATTATTTAGTTTAGTTTACCCTCTAAGCATATGATAATTTGGTTTAATTGAAAATAAAGAGTAAACTAGAAATTTTTAGTTTTTCAGAATCACAACAATCCACCCACTATATATATATAGCAAAAAATGTTGGTAAATTGACAACATTTTTCAAAGAATACACTTATTTTTATATGAGCCATCCAAAGATTCACATTGAGTTGATTGGAAACTCTTAATTCCTACTTGCATGATATACATAACTGATATATGGTTTTGAGCCAAAGAACACACAACCCGTGAGTTTTTTAGCTTAATTGCATGGTTACATTATTTAACCATAGTTTTCATCCTATGTGTTTCTCCCTTCTTCACTATAATTTCAGACTTTACATTATTTCATTCTATATGTCCAATATTCAATGTATTTACATTCTTGCACATGATTGAGGCTTGCTCACTTATCCCAAACAAGCCTACCTTTTTAAGTCACCCTTGTTAGCCACCTTGAGCCTTTTAATCCCTATTTATTCTATTCTATAACCACATCACTAGCCTTAAGCAGAAAAATAAATTAAATATCCTAATTTGGATCCTTGGTTAGCTTAAGATAGAGATTGTGCATCCACTAAGTGTGGGAAAACTGTGGGAACATGGGATGATAAGAAAGGTATTCAATTGATAAATTATTTGGAATTTGGGTGCATGCTCATGTGAAACCAAAATAATTAAAATACCATGTCCATTGATATGTTGTGTTTATATTTCAGAAAAAAAATTTCAAGTAATTAAGTAAATAAATAAATAAGGGGACAAAATTACCCCAATAATAAGTTTAGTGAAGAGATCAATGCACATAGGATAAAATTAAAAATAATTTAATGCATGAGTATATGATACAAAAGTGGAAAAATTGGGTAGCTAGGCATAATTTTAAAATTGTATAGAGTATGTATATATTAGGTGAGATTTTAGACTAATCAAGGATTCAATTTATAGCTCACTTAGCCTTATATATGTGCCCTCACCTTTACCTTAGCCCCATTACAACCTTGAAAAGACCTCATGATGTTTGCATGTGTACATTAAATACTTGTTAATTGGTTAGATAAAGAACAAAGTTTTAGAAAGCATGACTAGAGAAGAATAGAGTGATTAACCCCAAAAACCGAGTGACTAGAGTGTATACACAAATCCAGTGAGGGTTCAATAGCTCAATTACATATATCCATGTTTGATCATTGCTTGTCTTGCAAGTTGTCAAATCTTTTGGTTAACTCAACTTAATTGTGAACATATTTAAATATGGCTTGGCCCTTTGTTGTGCATATATGATTCCTTGAAAAATTTGACTTAATTTGACCACATGTAAGCTCTATGTGTATATAAGTGGATAGTAATTAGAATTGCATGATTCGTTTAGGTAGCTTACATTTAGAATAGATTGCATTGCATAGATTCCACCATTCTACCTTCACTCTTTTTCTGTTTCTCTTGAGCTAAGCATGAGGACATGCTAATGTTTAAGTGTGGGGAGGTTGATAAACCACTATTTTATGATTTATCTTGTGCTCAATTGAGTGGTTTTTACCAATTCTTCACCCATTTATTCACATAATTTGCATGGTTTTACAATTCCTTCCTTGTTCTATGATATATGTGAAAACATGTTTCCTATGCCTTAAAAATATTAATTTTGATTATCCTTTATTACCATTTGATGCCGTGATCTGTGTGTTAAGTATCTTCAGGCTTCATAGGGTAGGAATGGCTTAGAGGACAGAAAGGAAACGTGCAAAAGTGGAAGGAACGCACAAAATGGAGTTTTGAAGAAAATGGAAGCGATGCGCACGCGTGGACGATGCGGACGCATGCCTAGCGCAAAGCACAAGCGACGCGCATGCATGGACGACGTGGATGCGTGCCTGGCGCAGAGCACAAACGATGCGTACACGTGACTGACGCATACGCATGACAAGGAAAATCTCCAAATGACGCGAACGCGTGACCTACGCACATGCGTGACAGACGCCACGTGCAGAAAATTACAGAAAACGCCCTCAACGATTTCTGGACCCTTTTTCGGCCCAAATCCAAGCCTAGAAACACATAATAGAGGCTGGAGAATGGGGGAATCAAATTATTCATTCGACAGACAACATTGAAAATTCACAATTTTAGGTTTTAGATGTAGTTCTCTAGAGAGAGAGGCTCTCTCCTCTCTCTTAGGTTTTTAGGATTAGGATTTCTCTTTGTTTATGGTTATTTCTTCATTCCAGGTTCAATGTTCCTTTACTTTAGTTTCTCTTCTACTTTTATTCATTCTATTACTTTAGTTGATTACTTGATGTTGCCAATTTGGTTTATGGATTCCTATGTTTAATTTGATTTTCTATTTAATATAAATTGAAGTATTTCAGATTTAAGATTGTTTTATTCTGTTTATGATATAAATAATTTAGATTTTTCTCTTTTTGGCTCTGGTTGAGTAATTGGTGACACTTGAGTTGTCAAACTCAGCTGTTGATTGAAAATTGGAATTTACTGATTAATTTGGATCCCTCTAAAGCTAGTCTTTCCATAGGAGTTGACTAGGATTTGAGAAATCAAATTGATTATTCCACTTGACTTTCCTTTATTTAGTAAGGGTTAACTAAGTGGGAGCAATAACAATTTTCATCACACCTGATAAGGATAACTAGGATGGGATTTCCAATTCTCATACCTTGCCAAGAGTTTTTCTAGTTATTAATTTACTTTCCTGCTATTTAATTTCCCTGTTCAACCTTTCAAAAACCCATAAATATTCCTTTTTCTATAACCAATAATAAATCATACTTCCCTGCAATTCCTTGAGAGACGACCCGAGGTTTGAATACTTCAGTTATAAATTTTATTGGGTTTTGTTACTTGTGACAACCAAACTTTTGTATGAAAGGATTCTCTATTGGTTTAGAAACTATACTTACAACGTGATTATTTTTATGAGATTCTTTACTAGCAAGAATCCGACCGTCAGTAGGTCATGAATAGAGAATAAATTCTCGGTCTTGTGCTGAATAAATTAGCACATAGATGGTTAGTTCTAGTGGCAAGGTTGTTTCTAGATTTGTTCTTTCCAATTGCATTAACTTGTGATTTCATAAACCTTCCTACCAAAACTTGTCATGGAATTTGAAAATAAGCATCGAACAGAACCAAATCCTAAGTCTTAACATATCAATTAGATGTGGCGCTGAAAGCTATACATATTTTGGCATGAGAATGTTTTTTTTTCTTTTTCAAATAATCGTTTAGTCCTTATTAGGGGTGGCAATGGGTAGGGTAGGGTAGTGTTTGGATTCAACCCTAACCCTACCCGCGGGTTGAAATTTTTATATAAACTCAACCCTACCCTACCCACGGGTTGAGAATATCCCTACCCACTCTTAACCCGCGGGTACACGACCCTACCCGCGGGTTGCAAAAAATATACAGCATTATTATATAACTTGATGATAATTTAAAATAGAACTGATTTTTATGTAAAAAAAATATTAAATTATCAATTAATGATTTTCTTTTAGTGGCTAAGGATCTTTTACATTTAGTGAGAGGTCTTTGATTCAACATCCACTTAAAACATATTTTTATATAAGTATATAATATAAACATATATAGAGTGCGGGTTGGTCGGGTAGGGTTGAAGCTCAACCCGCACCCTACCCGACCCGCACAAGAACCCTACCCGCACCTTACTCTACCCGCTGCGGATCGGGTTGGCAACCCTACCCGACCGGGTGGGATCGGGTTGGGTACCCCTAGTCCTTATATGAGCTTGATTTCCACAAAAGACTATTTTCTCATAGCATATATGACCATAGAATAAGCCATAGTGAGTTTCAATGAGTTAATATGTTAAATGGTTAAATTTTTTTAACATTTATTTATTTAAGGTAGATAAAATATTAATGCATTTGGCCCAACCTCTTGGAATTTGACATGACAGAAGGTGATCTATGCCAGGTATGATAAATGATTCAACTAAAATATAGATATAAAAAATAAAAAATTTGTATAAAATATGAAAAGAATTGAATAGTTATATTGAGAATTATAATTTTTTTTCTATCACAAAAAGATATAATAACATTTTCTCTTGACAAAGAGAGAATACATTTCTTTCTAAATACACAAGGGAATACCTCTCAAAAGGAAAAATCTCAAAGAAACTAAAATGTTTATGTTGTTCTTGTTGAATTGAATTGATGAAAAATAAAATGAGAAAGTTTAATTTACAGGCGAACTTCTGTTAGGTAAACAACCCGTAACATGAGGTTACTAATCTTTCTCTTCTTCTACCATCAAAATTTGATGGCTATTACTAAAAAGCATTTTTCTCTTTTCATTGTTTAGTTTTCTTTTTTTCTCTTTTTCAAAAAATTAGCTTTACTAAATGTATAATCTTTCATTTAAAGCTAATTTTAGTAAATTTTATAAATCTATATTGCTCATGTATCTAATAGACCATAATTGAAATTTTATAAATCATTATTGAAATTTTTGTTTAGCTTTATTAATTTCAGGTTTAGTATGATTAGGGATTACTTGAAATTATAACAACGAGCATTAGTCAGTCACTTTTAAAGGTTTTAATTAATTAATACTAATAGCATTTAATCAAAAACTGTTATTTATTTCCCTTTGATTAATTCATCTCATTAGGGTGCAATGGATGTTGACTCAGAACCACTCAGTTCACAAGACAACGTCGAAGATTGCATGATGACTGGTGTGGAAGAAAATGTTAACTGCACTTGTGATTGCGGTGGCAGCAGTAGTAAATGTGTATCTGTGATGGCCGATGATATTATAAACCAGACCTTTGAAACATCGGATGCAACTTATAACTTGTATGTACATTATGCGAGGAGTGTCGGGTTTTGAGTTCGAAAGGGTGATACAGCACGTGGAAAAGATGGAACACAGCGCAGAAGGAGGTTTTTTTTGCAGCAAGGAAGGAAAGAGAGCCGAGAAATACATATCTAGTTTGAGTAGGAAGAGGGAGCATTGAGTGCTGACTCGCACTGGTTGTGAAGCCATGCTTGCGGTGTATCTTGACACAAAAACTTTGACTTGAAGGGTTAAAAAATTAGTCGAGAAGAACAACCACGATCTTGTCCCACAATGCTTGGTATACCTAATTCCAAACCACCAAGGGTTGACTGAGCCACAAAAAGCTCAGGCGAATACCATGCATGATCATGGTCTTCCAACCTCTAAAATAATGGGACTAATGGTAGGCCAAGCCAATGGTTATGCCAATGTCGGGTTCACAAAGAAGGACCTAGATAATCACTTTCAAAGAACTTGTGGTGCAAAGCTCATTGGTGGGGATTCCAATGCGACGATTAGCTATCTACTAGGGAAAGCAGATGTCGACCCGATGGCCATGGCAAGGAACAATGCTACTGATGAAGGTCAGCTAGCAAATTTATTTTGGGCAGATGGCATTTGTAGGTCCAATTATCAGTGTTTTGGAGATATTCTTGCATTCGATACAACCTACCAGAAGAATAAGTACAGAAGGCCATTATCTTCTCAGGTTGTAACCATCACCGCCAAACATGTATATTTCGTTTTGCCTTGATAGAGGATGAATGGACGGTAACATATATGTGGTTGTTGCAAAACTTTGTAGAAGTCATGCTAAACAAGTCTCCTAGTGTTGTGGTCACAGACGGTGACGAAGCAATGAAGGTGGTGCACGAAATTGTGATCTCCAGGCTCGAACAAATCCTGGTAATGGCTCCAAAGCTTGGTGCTCTGATCTTAATTCATAATTGTCACAACTTCGATACAACTAACCAGCAAGTGCACTGGGTCGTCCAAGTAATACCTTACGTGAGTAAGGGTCGAATCCCACGGAGATTGTTGGTATGAAGCAAGCTATGGTCACCTTGCAAATCTCAGTCAGGCGGATATAAAATAATCATGGAGTTTTCGAATATTATATAATAAAATATGGATAGAGATACTTATGTAATTCATTGGTAGGAATTTCAGATAAGCGAATGGAGATGCTTTTTGTTCCTCTGAACCTCTGCTTTCCTGCTATCTTCATCCAATCTGTCTTACTCCTTTCCATGGCTGGCTGTATGCAAGGGCATCACCGTTGTCAGTGGCTACATCCCCTCCTCTCAGTGAATAATATGCTCACGCACCCTGTCACGGCACGGCTATTCATCTGTCGATTCTCGATCATGCTGGAATAGGATTCACCCTCCTTTTGCGTCTGTCACTAACGCCCAACAATCGCGAGTTTGAAGCTCGTCACAGTCATTCAATCATTGAATCCTACTTGGAATACCACAGACAAGGTTTAGACTTTCCGGATTCTCTTGAATGCCGCCATCATTCTAGCTTACGCCACGAAGATTCTGGTTAGGAGATCTAAGAGATATTCATTCTAGCTTATTTCATGTAGAACAGAAGTGTTTGTCAGGCACGCGTTCATAAGGGAGAAGGATGATGAGCGTCACACATAATCATCACCTTCATCACGTTCTTGGGTGCGAATGGATATCTTAGAAGCGAAATAAGAAGAATTGAATAGAAAACAGTAGTACTTTGCATTAATCTTTGAGGAACAGCAGAGCTCCACACCTTAATCTATGGAGTGTAGAAACTCTACCGTTGAAAATACATAAGTGAAAGGTCCAGGCATGGCCGAGATGGCCAGCCCCCATGGTCTAAGAACAATGCGTTCAAAGATGCCTAATACAATAGTAAGAGGTCCTATTTATAATAAACTAGCTACTAGGGTTTACATGAGTAAGTAATTGATGTACAAATCCACTTCCGGGGCCCACTTGGTGTGTGCTTGGGCTTGGGCTTGAGTGTTACACGTGCAGAGGCCATTTGTGGAGTTGAACGCCAGTTTCTGTGCCAGTTTGGGCGTTCAACTCTGGTTTTGAATCCTTTTCTGGCGCTGGACGCCAGATTTGGGCAGAAGGCTGGCGTTGAACGCCAGTTTACGTCGTCAACTCTTGGCCAAAGTATGGACTATTATATATTGCTGGAAAGCCCTAGATGTCTACTTTCCAACGCAATTGGAAGCGCGCCATTTCAAGTTCTGTAGCTCCAGAAAATCCACTTTGAGTGCAGGGAGGTCAGAATCCAACAGCATCAGCAGTCCTTTTTCAACCTCTGAATCTGATTTCTGCTCAAGTCCCTCAATTTCAGCCAGAAAATACCTGAAATCACAGAAAAACACACAAACTCATAGTAAAGTCAAGAAATGTGAATTTAACACAAAATCTATTAAAAACATCCCTAAAAGTAACCAGATTCTACTAAAAACATACTAAAAACAATGCCAAAAAGCGTATAAATTATCCGCTCATCACAACACCAAACTTAAATTGTTGCTTGTCCCCAAGCAACTGAAAATCAAATAGGATAAAAAGAAGAGAATATACTATAAATTCCAAACTATCAATGAAACATAGCTCCAATCATATGAGCGGGACTTATAGCTTTTTGCCTCTTAAATAGTTTTGGCATCTCACTTTATCCATTGAGGTTCAGAATGATTGGCATCTATAGGAACTCAGAGTTCAGATAGTGTTATTGATTCTCCTAGTTCAGTATGATGATTCTTGAACACAGCTTCCTTATGAGTCTTGGCCGTGGCCCTAAGGACTTTGTTTTCCAGTATTACCACCGGATACATAAATGCCACAGACACATAATTGGGTGAACCTTTTCAGATTGTGACTCAGCTTTGCTAAAGTCCCCAATTAGAGGTGTCCAGGGTTCTTAAGCACACTCTTCTTTTGCTTTGGACCTTGACTTTAACCGCTCAGTCTCAAGTTTTCACTTGACACCTACACGCCACAAGCACATGGTTAGGGACAGCTTGGTTTAGCCGCTTAGACCAGGATTTTATTCCTTTAGGCCCTCCTATCCACTGATGCTCAAAGCCTTGGGATCCTTTTTATTTGCCCTTGCCTTTTGGTTTTAAGGGTTATTGGCTTTTTCTGCTTGCTTTTTCTTTTTCTTTCTATTTTTTTTTTCGCCTATTTTTTTTTTTCTGCAAGCTTTGTTTTTTTTTTTTTTTTTGCTGCTTTTTCTTGCTTCAAGAATCATTTTTATGATTTTTCATATTATCAAATAACATGTCTCCTAGTCATCATTCTTTCAAGAGCCAACATATTTAACATTCTTAAACAGCAACTTCAAAAGACATATGCACTGTTCAAGCATACATTCAGAAAACAACAAGCGTTGTCACCACATCAATATAATTAAACTAAGTTCAAGGATAAATTCGAAACTCATGTACTTCTTGTTCTTTTGAATTAAAATATTTTTCATTTAAGAGAGGTGATGGATTCATAGGACATTCATAACTTTAAGACAAAGTTACTAACTACTAATGATCATGTAATGAAGACACAAACATAGATAAGCACATAACATAGAAAACGAAAAACAGAGAGAGTAAGAACAAGGAATGAGTCCACCTTAGTGATGTCCTTGAGCTCTTCTATGTCTCTTCCTTGTCTTTGCTGCTCCTCCTTCATTGCTTTTAGATCTTCTCTGATTTCATGAAGGATGATGGAGTGCTCTTGATGTTCCACTCTTAGTTGCTTCCAATAATTGTGTGGAAGAAAATGTATCCCCTGAGGTATCTCAGGGATCTCTTGATTTGCAGTCAAATGTTCTACCACTGAGCTATAGATCCTTTACATAATTGTTTTACCACACCAAACTTAGAATGTTGCTCGCCCTCGAGCAAAAGAAGAAGGAATAGATGAAGAAGAAGATGTGGAAATAAAAACTAGGATTATGAGGAGGTAAAGTGGGGATCCTGTGGGGTCCACAGATCCTGAGATGATCCTGTGGTGTCCACAGATCCTGAGGTGTCAAGGCATTTACATCCCTGCACCAATTTAGGCATGCAAAATGCCCTTGCACACAACTCTGGCGTTCAGTGCCAGGTTGGTGCCCATTTTGGGCGTTCAACGCCCCTTTGCTGCCATTTTTGGCGTTGAACACCAGAACCATGCTTGTTCTGGGCGTTCAGCGCCAGGATGCTCCTATTCTGGGCGTTCAGCGCCAGAACTATGCTCTGTTCTGGCGTTTGAACGCCAGACAGATGCTCCTCCAGGGTGTAATTTTTCTTCTGCTATTTTTGATTCCGTTTTCAATTTTTCTATTTATTTTGTGACTCCACATGATCATGAACCTAAGAAAACATGAAAAACAATAAAAATAAGAATTAGATAAACATTGGGTTGCCTCCCAACAAGCGCTTCTTTAATGTCAATAGCTTGACAGTGGGCTCTCATGGAGCCTCACAGATGTGCAGAGCTTTGTTGAGACTCTCCAACACCAAACTTAGAGTTTGGATATGGGAGTTCAACACCAAACTTAGAGTTTGGTTGTGGCCTCCCAACACCAAACTTAGAGTTTGACTGTGGGGGCTCTGGTTGACTCTGCTTGGAGAGAAGCTTTTTCTGCTTCCTCTCCATGGTTGCAGAGGGAGATCCTTGAGTTTTAAACACAAGGGAGTTCTCATTCCATTGAAGGAATATTTCACCTCTGTCAACATCAATCACAGCTCTTGCTGTGGCCAGGAAAGGTCTTCCTAGGATGATGGATTCATCCTCTTCCTTTCCAGTATCCAGGACTATGAAATCAGCAGGGATGTAAAGGCTTTTAACCTTTACTAACACGTCCTCTACTTGTCCATAAGCCTGTTTTCTTGAGCTGTCTGCCATCTCTAATGAGATTTTAGCAGCTTGCACCCCATAGATTCCCAGTTTCTCTATTACAGAGAGGGGCATGAGGTTTATTCCTGAACCAAGGTCACACAGAGCTTTAAAGAGCATGGTGCCTATGGTACAGGGTATTATGAACTTTCCAGGATCCTGTCTCTTCTGAGGCAATGTCAGTTGATCCAGATCACTTAGTTCATTGATGAACAAGGGAGGTTCAACTTCCCAAGCATCAATGCCAAATAATTTGGCATTCAGCTTCATGATTGCACCAAGAAACTTGGCAGTTTGCTCTTCAGTAACATCCTCATTCTCTTCAGAAGAGGAATACTCATCAGAGCTCATGAAGGGCATAAGGAGGTTCAATGGGATCTCTATGGTCTCTAGATGAGCCTCAGAGTCCCTTGATTCCTCAGAGGGAAGCTCCTTATTGATCACTGGACGTCCCAGGAGGTCTTCCTCCTTGGGATTCACGTCCTCTCCTTTCCTTACAGGTTCGGCCATGGCGCTTATGTCAATGGCCTTGCACTCTCCTTTTGGGTTCTCTTCTGTATTGCTTGGGAGAGTACTAGGAGGGATTTCAGTGATCCTTTTACTCAGCTGGCCCACTTGTGCTTCCAGATTTCTAATGGAAGACCTTGTTTCATTCATGAAACTTACAGTGGCCTTAGATAGATCAGAGACTAGATTTGCTAAATTAGAAGCATTTTGTTCAGAGTTCTCTGTCTGTTGCTGAGTTGATGATGGAAAAGGTTTGCTATTGCTAAACCTGTTTCTTCCACCATTGTTAAAGCCTTGTTGAGGCTTCTGATCCTTCCATGAGAAATTTGGATGATTTCTCCATGTTGCGTTATAGGTGTTTCCATAAGGTTCACCTAAATAATTTACCTTTGCTATTCCAGGGTTCTCAGGATCATAGGCTTCCTCTTCAGAAGATGCCTCTTGAGTACTGTTGGATGCAGCTTGCATTCCATGCAGAATCTGAGAGATCATATTGACTTGCTGAGTCAATATTTTGTTCTGAGCCACTATGGCATTCAGAGTATCAACCTCAAGAATCCCTTCTTCATAGGCGTCCCATTGATTACAGGATTCCTTTCAGAAGTGTACATGAACTGGTTATTAGCAACCATGTCAATGAGTTCTTGAGCTTCTGCAGGCGTTTTCTTTAGGTGAATGGATCCACCTGCAGAAGTGTCCAGTGACATCTTTGATAGCTCAGATAAACCATCATAGAATATATCCAGGATGGTCCATTCTGAAAGCATGTCAGAAGGACACTTTTTGGTCAACTGTTTGTATCTTTCCCAAGCTTCATAGAGAGATTCACCTTCTTTCTGTCTGAAGGTTTGAACATCAGCTCTAAGCTTGCTCAGCTTTTGAGGAGGAAAGTACTTGGCTAAGAAAGCCGTGACCAGCTTATCCCAAGAGTTCAGGCTGTCTTTAGGTTGAGAATCCAACCATAATCTAGCCCTGTCTCTTACAGCAAAAGGGAAAAGCATGAGCCTGTAGACTTCAGGATCTATTCCATTAGTCTTAATAGTATCACATATCTGCAAGAATTCAGTTAAGAACTGAAAAGGATCTTCAGATGGAAGTCCATGAAACTTGCAGTTCTGCTGCATCAGAGAAACTAATTGAGGTTTCAGCTCAAAGTTGTTTGCTCCAATGGCAGGAATGGAGATGCTTCTTCCATGTAAATTGGAATTAGGTGCAGTAAAGTCACCAAGCATCCTCCTTGCATTATTATTATTTTCGGCTGCCATCTCCTCTTCCTGTTCGAAAATTTCTGAAAGGTTTTCTCTGGATTGTTGTATTTTAGCTTCTCTTTAATTTTCTCTTCAGAGTCCTTTCAGGTTCTGGATCTGCTTCCACAAGAATGTTCTTATCCTTGCTCCTGCTCATAATACAAGGAAGAATGGACAGAAAAATGATAATAATAATAATAATAGAGATCCTTTATACCACAGTATAGGGATCCCTTATGTGAGTAGAAGAAAAGAGGAAGAAATTCGAACACAGATAGAAGAGGGGGTTCGAATTTGGTGATGATGTGAGGAAGAGATGTTAGTTAATGAATGAATAAATAGAATAGGATGAGAGAGAAGGAGGGAATTTTCGAAAATCATTTTTGAAAAGGGGTTAGTGATTTTTGAAAATGGTTTTTGAAAAATTAGTTAGTATTTTTCGAAATTTTTTTTTTTGAAATAAAAAAAATAAAAATAATTAGTTAATTAAAAAGAAATTTTTGAAAAAGGGGAGGATATTTTCGAAAATTGAGAGGGAGAGTTAGTTAGGTGGTTTTGAAAAAGTTAAGAAACAAACAAAAAGTTAGTTAGTTAGTTGAAACAAATTTTGAAAAGATAAGAAGTTAGGAAGTTAGAAAAGATATTTTGAAATCAAATTTTGAAAAAGATAAGATAAGAAGATATTTTTGAAAAGATATGATTGAAGTTAGTTTTGAAAAAGATTTGATTTTTAAAATCACAATTAATGACTTGATTCATAAGAAATCACAAGATATGATTCTAGAACTTAAAGTTTGAATCTTTCTTAACAAGCAAGTAACAAACTTCAAATTTTTGAATCAAAACATTAATTGTTTATGTTATTTTCGAAAATTATGATATAAAATAAGAAAAAGATTTTTGAAAATTATTTTTGGAATTTTCGAAAATAACCATGAATTTTGAAAAAGATTTGATTTTTGAAAAAGATTTTGAAAAAGATAAGATTTTCAAATTGAAAATTTGATTTGACTCATAAGAAACAACTTGATTTTAAAAATTTTTGAAAAAGTCAACTCAAATTTTCGAATTTGATGAGAGAAAAAGGGAAAGATATTTTTTTTTATTTTTGAAATTTTTATGAAAAACATGAAAATTATGCAATGCATGAAATTTTTAGATCAAAACAATGAATGCATGCAAGAATGCTATGAATGTCAAGATGAACACCAAGAACACTATGAATGTCAAGATGAACATCATAGACACAATTTTGAAAAATTTTTAATGCAAATAAAACATGCAAGACACCAAACTTAGAATTCTTTAATGCTTAGACACTAAGAATTCAAGAATGCATATGATAAACATGGAAAGACACAAAACAAAAAATCATCAAGATCAAACAAGAAGACTTACCAAGAACAACTTGAAGATCATGAATAACACTATGAATGCATGAATTTTCGAAAAAATGCAAGATGCATATGCAATTGACACCAAACTTATAACATGACACATGACTCAAACAAGAAACAGAAAAATATTTTTGATTTTTATGATTTTCTAATTTTTTTGTATTTTCTTTTAATTTTTTTGAAAATATTTGGGAAAAAGGAAGCAATGAATTCATAGTCCTCAATCAAAATCCTGGGAATTAGACATGGCTTAATAGCCAGCCAAGCTAAAACATGTTATATGAGACACTAGAATTCATTCTTAAAAATTCTGAAGAAAAATAGATTTTTGAAAACATTTTTATTTTAAAAAAAAAAATTTTTTTCGAAAACAAGAGAAAAATTTTTGAAAGATTTTTGAAAAATTTTTGAAAACAAAACAAAAAGAAAATTACCTAATCTGAGCAACAAGATGAACCGTCAGTTGTCCAAACACGAACAATCCCTGGCAACGGCGCCAAAAACTTGGTGTTGTTGCCGGGATTGGGATCTCAGATGATTCTTGGCGCCAAACAGGAACAATTAAGTCCCCGGCAACGGCGCCAAAAACTTGGTGCACGAAATTGTGATCTCCAGGCTCGAACAAATCCTGGTAATGGCTCCAAAGCTTGGTGCTCTGATCTTAATTCATAATTGTCACAACTTCGATACAACTAACCAGCAAGTGCACTGGGTCGTCCAAGTAATACCTTACGTGAGTAAGGGTCGAATCCCACGGAGATTGTTGGTATGAAGCAAGCTATGGTCACCTTGCAAATCTCAGTCAGGCGGATATAAAATAATCATGGAGTTTTCGAATATTATATAATAAAATATGGATAGAGATACTTATGTAATTCATTGGTAGGAATTTCAGATAAGCGAATGGAGATGCTTTTTGTTCCTCTGAACCTCTGCTTTCCTGCTATCTTCATCCAATCTGTCTTACTCCTTTCCATGGCTGGCTGTATGCAAGGGCATCACCGTTGTCAGTGGCTACATCCCCTCCTCTCAGTGAATAATATGCTCACGCACCCTGTCACGGCACGGCTATTCATCTGTCGATTCTCGATCATGCTGGAATAGGAGTCACCCTCCTTTTGCGTCTGTCACTAACGCCCAACAATCGCGAGTTTGAAGCTCGTCACAGTCATTCAATCATTGAATCCTACTTGGAATACCACAGACAAGGTTTAGACTTTCCGGATTCTCTTGAATGCCGCCATCATTCTAGCTTACGCCACGAAGATTCTGGTTAGGAGATCTAAGAGATATTCATTCTAGCTTATTTCATGTAGAACAGAAGTGTTTGTCAGGCACGCGTTCATAAGGGAGAAGGATGATGAGCGTCACACATAATCATCACCTTCATCACGTTCTTGGGTGCGAATGGATATCTTAGAAGCGAAATAAGAAGAATTGAATAGAAAACAGTAGTACTTTGCATTAATCTTTGAGGAACAGCAGAGCTCCACACCTTAATCTATGGAGTGTAGAAACTCTACCGTTGAAAATATATAAGTGAAAGGTCCAGGCATGGCCGAGATGGCCAGCCCCCATGGTCTAAGAACAATGCGTTCAAAGATGCCTAATACAATAGTAAGAGGTCCTATTTATAATAAACTAGCTACTAGGGTTTACATGAGTAAGTAATTGATGTACAAATCCACTTCCGGGGCCCACTTGGTGTGTGCTTGGGCTTGGGCTTGAGTGTTACACGTGCAAAGGCCATTTGTGGAGTTGAACGCCAGTTTCTGTGCCAGTTTGGGCGTTCAACTCTGGTTTTGGATCCTTTTCTGGCGCTGGACGCCAGATTTGGGCAGAAGGCTGGCGTTGAACGCCAGTTTACGTCGTCAATTCTTGGCCAAAGTATGGACTATTATATATTTCTGGAAAGCCCTGGATGTCTACTTTCCAACGCAATTGGAAGCGCGCCATTTCGAGTTCTGTAGCTCCAGAAAATCCACTTTGAGTGAAGGGAGGTCAGAATCCAACAGCATCAGCAGTCCTTTTTCAACCTCTGAATCTGATTTCTGCTCAAGTCCCTCAATTTCAGCCAGAAAATACCTGAAATCACAGAAAAACACACAAACTCATAGTAAAGTCCAGAAATGTGAATTTAACACAAAATCTATTAAAAACATCCCTAAAAGTAACCAGATTCTACTAAAAACATACTAAAAACAATGCCAAAAAGCGTATAAATTATCCGCTCATCAGAAGGCAACAATTTGAGAAATCTTTCCATATGCAACTCACCGATTTTGTGGTTGGCACATTCAGAAGAATGTAACGGCAAATATAAAAAACAAAAATTTTTCCAACGACTTCAGAAGATGTTTGTATGCTCCATGGAATCCGAATGAATTTGAAGAATATTGGGAGAATATGATAAAAAAAATATGGGTTGGAGGAAAATGAATGAATTCTAAATGAATATGAGAAGAGGAAAAGTTGGGCAAGCGATTACTTGAGGGATAAATTCTGTGCTGGATTTAGAACAATATCAAGGTGTGAGGCGATAAACAACTTCATCAAGAGGTTTATTTGCATTCGCCAAAGTCTTCTAGAGTTGGTCCAAGATTTTGAACATGCTCTTAGGGACTATAGGAACAATGTATTAGTTTCTCAATTTAAGACGCTGTATAGGGAGCCCATTCTAATTACTGGGCTAGAAGCATTGGAGCTTTCTGCTGCCAACTTTTACACAAGGGAGATTCTTGGAGAAGTAAAAAAGGAGATTCAAGGAGTGGTCGCATTAGATGTAATAAATGAGGAAAACATATCCACCATTGTTGTATTAAAAGTTAAGGAGTGTGACAGGAGGCAACAAATTTATAACGTACTTTATGATCACAATACTGAGCATATTGAGTGTGAATGTAGTCGGTGGGGTAGTGAAGGCATTCCTTGCAGCCACATGTTTTGTGCAATGAAAATGGTAGGTTTACAAAAGTTGCCAGATAGTCTTCTTTTGAAAAGATGGTCAAAGGATGCCAAGAAGTATCTGGATGAAAGTTCTGCTGGAGGCACTATGCAAGACAAAGAAAGAAAATTTTTAATGCGCTATAGCGCATTGTCAGTAGCAGCTACGTGGATGGTATTCTTAGGAGCTCAAGATGGTCCTTCTTTCCATGACACTATGAATGAAGTCTGTCGTTGGACCCAAACACTAGAACAAAAATCTGGCTTGAAAAGACAAACAAGAGATTCTCCCACGCCAAACTTCGTTGGTGACCCTTCGGTGGTCAAGACAAAAGGAGCACCCAAGGGGAAAAAGGAGAGGGGTAAACGGAGGTGCACTAAATGCAACAGTGCTGGTCATGTAAAGAATAAATGTCCTGTGAGCAATGACGGTGACGATTTGAGGGATAAGACTGGTAGTGGCGAGTAAGCTAGCTTTGGTACTGAGGAGGTCAGTAAGATGCAATATTGCATTAGTTGTTACTTGAATTAAAATAAACTGGTAACCTCTATGTTGTAGTTATTCTTGATAGAATTTTTGACTCCATGTATTATTTTTTCATAGGAGCTTCCCAAGGATCCTATGGCTTCTCAAGAGACATTAGCAGTGCCAAATACAGAAGTAAATGCACTTGTACAACAAGAGTTTGGGCTAGGTGATTTAGGATTGATTAATGGCCATGAGACTCCCATCCCACCGTATGGAAGTCATCAGTGGCTACTACAGGTATAAATAATAAGGGATGAATAATTGCATTATTGAAACTTAGTATTTTGGTAAGTTTTAAACTATTTGAAATCACATTATGATTCGCTGAAGTCCTTTTTATTTCTCTCAAATTTGTTTGTGATGTGAAGAACAGGTTGTACAACAAGTACATTATTCAAAGTTCAATGGGATGCAGTAGCATGTACTTGTATATACTCATGAGAGTATGGTTTAAGATGTTAGTTAAATTCTTGGATTTCAAATAGTAGTTCTTTGAGGTTGATATAAATTTTTAATAATTAAATTTTTAGATATTTATCATAACTTGTCATCATTACACTCTGCTGAAATGTGCAGAAGGATTCAATAGTTTTGATTTATATAGTTAAAATCTTATTGATTCTTATTCATGCTAAAATTCAAAAGGGTCTCTTGTTGTTTCTTATTCATGCTAAAATGCATGCTAAAATTTTGTTTGATTTACGAAATGCATGGAAAAATTATTATAACTGTAATATACCTTCCATGGTTGATGTCTCGACAAGTATCAATCTGTGTGCTAAAGAAAAAGACGATATGGAACCTGTGTTCTCTTCCTGAGAAAAAGAGAGTATTGCAACTACTTCTTCCAGAGGGATCTCTACAACAGTCCCATGATAACTCCAGAGGTGAAGCCATGTGATCCTTTGATCAGCAATATTTTAGTCGTCACCATGCTAAGAAATCAGTTATACAACTGGATGAAGAAATAGAGAAGGTATTTCTTGAATATTTATAGTATATTTGAAAAATGAAATTGGCTTATTAGAATTATTTTTAGATAAAAGATTAATTTTCTGAACAAGAAAAGAGAATGGAGGACAAGAGATCCTCATGTAAAAGGAAACGAATGAAAGAAGACATTAAAGAGCAAAATTTGGAAATTTATCGTCTTGTTTGAGGGTGAAATTCTCTCTAAAATGTCATGTGCTTTGAATAAAAATAGTGTGACTTAACTAGCAGGTAAAAATCGTAGCCAAAGATAATAGAACTATTCCTCTTTTAAGATTTTTGTTTTGAGGCATTCTGGTTCAAAAGTCAATAAGTAGCAAGAATTTTGTTATTGTTGACTCAGGAAGAATGAAAAGCATCTATTATGCTGGATTTATGTCTATAGAGCTTCAAACTTAAAGCATCAAAACTTTTGCAACTTCTTTTGTTATCTTATGAAAAAGTTTTGCCAAGCTGGTAGGTTTCTTTTTACCGCAGTGACTGTTTTGAAAAAACGAAGGAGATGCCCTTGATTTGTTGATAAATGGTTATTTGCTCTTTTTATCTAGTTTCATCTTGGATTTTAATCTGATAATTTCAAGCACATATTTACTCTGAACAATTAATACTTATGAAGGACAATTCTACTGGTATATAGGAATGTCATTTTAAAAAATGAATACCAATCTTCAAAGCTATGTGAGGCACTGTACACCAATTGCGAGGACATGATGGATCGGCTTCAGGTTCTCAGACTACCTTCCAAGGCAAAGTTTAATGCGGGATTGCAGAATTGCACTCATAGTTTTGAGAACGAGTGTGTCAGACCGTCGAAAACAAACTACGAGCAGCGCATAACGAAGGTCTGTTATCATAATTGCATTTTTCTGTCAACCTGTATTCTACCATATAATGGGGGCATAATCTTCACAATTTCTTTTTCAATTTTTGCAGATGTTGGGGAAATCTAAGTCTCAATTTATAAAGGATTATAACCAAAGGCTTTTTAATTGGTTGGTGGCCTTCTCCCTCGTCATGATCGTGATTGGCCGCTTTATTATAAAGTTCATTTTGATCGAAATGGGAGCATGGTTACTTTTTATATTTCTTGAGACCTACACAAGGATGTTTTGATCAGCAGAATCACTGTACTATAATCCAGTTTCACATTTTATAGTTGCAGCACCACACCATGTATATTCAGCACCACACCTATACTTAATTATCTATATATTCAGTACTAACCTACATGTTTGTGTTGGTGCAGTGGCGAGCCATGACTCTGCCTGATAGATACATTGAGCATGGATCTCAGAAGGATCAAATTCAAGCAGCAGGGTTGAGTTCAAACCATATTGTAGCTACTGCTTTGTCATTAACCAATGTTCAACGAAACAATCGTTTGCTTCTCAACATGCAAATATGAACCTTATTATTAATAGGATTTCAAATGTAAATAAATATATAACGCTAATAAATTAAAGCTCTGCCAAAGATTTGTTATTAGACCGTGTTTATTTGATGATTATTAAAACACCCCTAGCCTGCTAATGGGAACAGCAATTTGTACATCATAGGAAACAGGGGTGATTGGCTACTATATGGCTAGCTTTTATGACTCTTATATTGAGCAGAACATACAATTAAAAGCAAACCGTTGATAAAATTCAACAATCACTCACAAAGGGCAAAGTTTTGATTAATATCTGCTTAATTCAGATATAAATCAAAATAATTATTTATATAAAATAATATATATTAAAATATAAAATATATATTAAACATAAATTAAATATTGTATATTTATATACAAATAAATAATAGATAATTTAGTAGTTAATTTTTTGTGTGTGTATTTTAATATTTTTAACTAAAATATCGCCTTATATTAGCTAAATTATATCACATTACTTTGACATATATTATTCTACTTTTATCAGTGAATCCGCCAATAATGAGATGTATACACCTTGGGTTGGTCTGTGTTCAGGTAAATGTCACTAACATACTAAAGTGAACTGTTCCATAAATCCTTAATTATTGTCTATAAATATCATCTCATGCCCTAAATTTTTTAAGAAGATAATAAAAAAAATTCTAAGTGCAAGATATAAATCATTATAAATAATAAAAAGATCCATATATATTTAAATAGTCTAAAAGAAATAAGTGCAAGATATAAAGATAGCTTGTATTTTAAAGAAAAGTAAAATAGTCTAATTCAATCCATAACTACTAATAAAAAAGGTAATAAAATCCTAAGTCTGCATGACAAACTGCTGCATCTTTTTATTCCAGTCAGTGACAGCAAGCTCCACTATGATATCCCGCTTTGAGTTATTAGAGTCATTCACCAAATCCATAGCCAGGCGCATCTTTGTGTAATCATTGACAACCTAACAGATAGTAACAATGATATCACATAATGGGTAAGAAAAATATTGCATCCATTGAGCGACCCAAATACCACAGTCATTCCTTTGCCACAATTTAATGCAATATTAACAAAGCAATATAACAAATTAACAAACAGCCACTAAATTGAATACATACTTTAAAAAATGGTATATTTAAACTTACGATTTGGCAGATTGTTGCGGGATAGCTGGCTCATCGAATTTATACTTAGAAAATTGAATGTTTCTAAAGGAAGGTGTTTGACCGAAGTTCTTGTCGGATAATAAATTCTCAAGGTAATTTACCATATTGTTAATGACATTCTTATGCTCTGTCATCAATGTGCCCTTTTTGAAAGAGTCCAGATATCTCACGAGCTCGTGAAGTAAATCAACCACTATGAGAAACCAATGGTCATTGAGATAAACTGGAACAAAAATCTACAACAACAGTCGGAAAATAACCTTAACTAAAAACAGCCTTGAAATAAAATTATACGAATCAATTGAAAGTTCAATAAAATTAATGAACCTGGTGTAAACTGGCAAGATCTCCCATTAAGTTATTCTTGATGTATTTCATTGTGCCGACACAGTTCTGTTTTGGGCTTAAAACAATTTGCTACAATGCATATTGAACTAAGTGAGGAATCTTATTATGTTTCTAGTCTATCTGGGAAGATATATTAATTTTGAAGACAAAATTTCGAACTGCAAATAAACTTACAGAAAATGTCGGTGGCAGAAACCATTGGTTGCCATATTTGTTTTCTTTTGGCCCAAAATGCCATTTGGTGAGCATCAAACAAACTAAGGTAAGGACCTATGGAATACAGACAATCATGGTTATTCGGCACCAATCCAAATTTGATAATTTTACAAGGATAATAAATAAATAATGCAAAACTAATTCTTACATCACCAATTATTAGCTTGCTGGGCATTATAGTCAGAAGAGTCTTGTGTGTGCCACTACAATGATCGTCTGGAATAAGAACTTCTATGAAATCATAAAATCAGAATATTATGCTATAGTGGTAGAAAAGGTTATAAAAAAATTATATGACAAATTAGTAATAAAATGAGAAATAAGTTAATTTTACTTGCTCTGGATCCAAATTGTTTCCAAAGATGTAAGCAGCAATGACCAATTCTTTATCAAAAAATTTCATCTCTTTAGTTGACCGAAATAAAAGGTCCAAACACTATAAAAATAATGGCAACAAAAAATAAGTTCAGTACTCATTCATTTTGATCAACACAAAGTGTGAAAAATTGCAATTATAAAAATAATAAAAATATTTTATAAGTTGGATTTTAGCGTTTTCAGATCTAACAAAAACATGGCAAGTGTTTTAAACCGCAGTAAAAATATTTATAAGTTACTAACTAAAGCCACACTTACATCGATAATATAAATACTAAAGTTGCATTTTCATAAAATATGATTACTTTTACTAACTTAATTACCGAGGATGGAAAAGCACAATGTTATAACGTTAATTATTTACTCAAAGTATACACACAAAATCAGCTAGATATTTTTTTCATATTAAAAATAAAAAAATTTTCATCTACTAACGTTATCCGAAAAGTTACGTACTCACACATGGCATGTCATCCCTATCCATATTTGGATTGTAGTTGTTGTAGTAAAGCCATGGACGCCCTGGAGAAAGCTTCTCTGCAAATTGTAATTCTTTCTGCAACTCCAAAAAATATGATAATTATTTTAGACACTGTTACTTATTTGTCAATAATGTCCTCTCAACTGATCAGCTTTCCACGACATCAACAAATGAAATTCTCATATCACTATATAAATTTAGCTCCCTAGTATTAATCAGGATTCTAATCAACCTTTCAATGTCGCTAACAGGCACAATATGATGACCATAAAAAGAAACTGGTACTCACAAGCCTAAAGCCCTTAATAGTGAAGCTCAGACCTCATATATAGTGAAAAAGAGAGAAGTTCAGGAAGTGATTGTATTTTATGACTTAACATTAATATTATAATATGTGACAATACTAAAAAGTTCTTCACCCCTAAATGAAAACAGTGGCAAATCTAATGGTTGAATAATATTGTATTTTGTGAACTATAACATCATCTATTGTGTACTATTTTGATCAAATGCTATCTATGTGGTATTTAATAGTTGTTATTTAAAAATAAAAACATAAAACCTTAACTACGGAGACCGGTAATCCACGCTTTTTTCTCTTGCACCTCCAAGTACTCTTCTTCGTGACTGGTTCGTCATCCAAACACATTGAGGGATTAGTATCAAGTATTTCTTTCAAAGGGTCCGACAGCGGAGTAACAACTGGAGCAGTATTCAAAAGCTTTACGCGTTTCAAAGTGTCCGACGACGGTGTAAAAACTGGAGCAGTATTCGAAAGCTTTACACTGTCACTCCCGCTTTTTGGTGAGGAACTGATGAATCCACATCTTATGGTATTTATTTGCTCTATTTGGGTGAATTTCATCAACTTTTCTTGTATTTATCCATTAAAATAGCATAGTTTCATCGTTTCTCCCTAAATTATACTTGAAAGTAAAAATATGCTTTTTAAGCTTTATAATTGCTAAATTTTATTCACTTTAATTCCATTTGATGCCTTGATGTGTTTGTTGAGTAATTTCAGGTTTACAAGGAAAGTATGGATTGAAGAAGTGGAAGGAAAGCATGCAAAATGGGAGAATTCAAGAAATGAAGGATTTGTAAAGCTGTCAGTCCTGACCTCTCGGTACTAAATTGATCATAACTTGAGCTACAAAGATCCAAATGAGGCGGTTCCAGTGGCATTGGAAAGCTAATGTCCGGGGCTTCAAATTAAATTGAATTGAAATTTTTTTTTGAAACTTGCATGATTCATACATTGTGGAATATGATTTTTGAGTTAAAGAACACATAACTTGTGAGATTTTGAGCCTTATTATGTGGTTGCATTATTCAACCACTTACTTTATTCTTGTGTGTTGCTCTTCTCTATAATTGCAGTCTTTGGGTTGTTTAATTCTATATATCCATTGTTTAATGTATATTTATGCAATTATGTGATTGAGGCCATTATTCTTTTATAACTCACTAAACCCAAAAAGTCTACCATTTCATTTACCTTTGCTTACCACTTTGAGCCTTTTTAATCCCATTTTGTTCTTGATTGAGCACATCATTAACCTTAAGCGAAAAACAATGAAACGTCCTTTATTTGAATCTTTGAGTGGCTTAAGTTAGTGAGAGTGTATAATGTTTAAGTGTGGAGAAAATGTGGGAACTTTGGTTGATGAAAATGTGTGTTTTAATTCTTGTTGGAAAATATTAGAAATTTGGGTACATACTCATGTAATATTATAGAAACCATATGCATTGATGAGTTGGTATTATATTATGTTAAGAAAAAAAAGAAAAAAAAAGAAATAATGAAAAGGGGACAAAATTACCCCAATGTGAAATCTAATAAAAAAATCAATGCATATGTGATTGAATTTGATGCATGAGTGTGTATATATGTAAAAGTTAGATTATGGGTAGCTAAGCTTGATATTAGAAGTTTATAAGTTGTGTGTGTGTTAGGTGATAATTTAGGCTGATCAAAGATTCAAATGCAAGCTCACTAAGCCACATATATATATATATCCTTACCTTTAACCTTAGTCCCATTACAACCTTGAAAAGACCTCATGATTTTTTCATATGTACATTAAATTTGTGTTGATTGGTTAGATGAAGAACAAACTTTAGAAAGCATGATTAGAGGATAATTGAGTGAATTGACCCTAAACACTTGAGTGATTATAGTGCATACACATATCCGGTGAGGGTTCAATCACTCAATTCCATATTTCCACCTATGATTATTGCTTATCTTGCATGCTTTGTTAAATTCTTTTATATGACTCAATTCAATTGTGAATAGGATTTGGTTATAATTGCTTTAGCCCTTGATTGTGTATAGATGCTTTCTTGGAAATTGATTTAATTAGACTAATTAAATACATATATATAGTTAGATAGTATAGTTACATACATATAGGTAGATTGCATATAGTTAGTTACATTGAATAATTGTTAATTCCCCTTCTCCTCTTCCTTTGGTATAGCATGAGAACATGCTATTGTTTAAGTGTGGGGATGTGATAGATCCACATTTTATGGTATTTATTTGCTCTATTTGGGTGGATTTCATCAACTTTTCTTGCATTTATCCATTGAAATAGCATAGTTTCATCATTTCTCCCTAAATTGTACTTAAAAGTAAAAATATGCTTTTTAAGCTTTATAATTACTAAATTTTATTCACTTTAATTCCATTTGATACCTTGATGTGTTTTTTGAGTAATTTCATATTTACAAGGCAAGTATGGATTGAAGAAGTGGAAGAAAAGCATGCAAAATGGGAGAATTCAAGAAATGAAGGATTTGTAAAGCTGCCAGTCCTGACCTCTCGGTACTAAATTGATCATAACTTTGAGCTACAGAGATCCAAATGAGGCGGTTCCAGCGGCATTGGAAAGCTAATATCCGGGGCTTCAAATTGATATATAATTTGCTATAGTGGACATAAGTCTAAGTGTGCGAACGCACACAATTTGTGCGTACGCACAAGTCAAAAAATAGCAAGTGTGCGGACGCACACATCTGTGCGTCCGCACAGATCCTGGCACGTAAGCTCATTAATTGCAAATCGCTGGGGGTGATTTCTGGGCTCCCAAAATCCAATTCAAGTCATTTCTGAAGCTATTTCAAGCCAAATTGAAGAGGGATGAAGGAGGAGCACTTAGGTTTAGGATTTTACATGTTTTTGTTAGTTTTCTAGAGAGAGAAGCTCCCCCTTCTCTCTAGAATTAGGATTTTCTTAGTTAATTTCCTTTTAATTTGAGCTTTTAATTCCTGTTTTAGTGTAGTTTCATTTATGTTTTCATGCTTTATTGTCTTAGTTCTCTTACTTCTTCTTCTTAATTTCTCAATTTTGTCATCTTTATGTTGATGGATACTCTTGTTACTTTTAATTTTGTTTAATGCAATTTTGATGTTTTATGTTTCTTTTATGCTTATTTGAGTTGTAATTATGATTTTATTGCAATTGATAGTTATAGATTTTATTATTGTTGTAATTTAATATGCTTTTCCCTTTTATGCATGTTATGTGTTTGATAAAATATCTCTTATAGTTTTTGCATAGTTTTTCATACTCTTGGCTTGGAATTGGATAATTAGGTGACCTTGAGTCATAGATGTCCATTCGATATTGTGATTAGAATTGTTAGTTGGTTTGGTCTCCACTAACGCTAGCCTTTCACTAAGTTAATTAGTGAGTTGATTAGGACTTGTGGATTGAGATCAATTATGCCATTTTGACTTATTTTCGATGTTAGAATAGACTAATTAGAATTAATTCTTAGCAATTATCATGTTTGTGGTCTATGATTATGATAGGAATCCTTAACTCCCAATCCTTGCTAAGAGTTCCTCCTTTTTGCCACTTGAATTACATTTTTGATTTACTTGCTTTGAGCTTTAATTCCTTGCATGCTTCTTTACTTTCTTGCCTTCTAATTTTCTTGTCACTTGCTATCACAAACCCCTTCCTTGTCTCATAGCCAATAATATGACACTTTATTGCAATTCTCAGGGAGAACGACTCGAGAGTTTAAATACTCTTGGTTATTTGATTTGAATTGTGATAATTCTTTGATTTAAATTTTGATTGTGAGAGTTCATTGTTGGTTAGGACTATGCTATTAACGAAGTGATTCTTATTTTGATTGATTCTAAATCGGCAATAATTCTCACATCAGGAACCAACCGTTTTCACAATCTCTGGGAGAACTGTTGTTATCCCTTACACAACAGCTTCGCAAATCATCGTCGACACCCTTTCCAAGCTACAAGATGCCATAAAATAAGACGCGTTACTTGTATAATAAAGTAACAACACAGCAACTATAAACATCATAAAAGATAATTAAATACATGTTAAATAGAGTAAGCCAAGAAAGTTAATGCATATTTGGGTATTGTAGCCCAAAAAATAGATTACCTTCTCATCCAAGGCAGAGAAGTCCATGTTTGATTCTTTCTTAGAAGTTACAGAGGCAACTACTGTGTATTGTTCAAGCCAAATAAATTTTAATATTTTTATTATACTAAAAAAAACTACTAAACAGAATTTACAAAAGACTAATAATCCGATCATTTAACAAAAACAAGCGTGATTACCTTACTCATATTCTTCGTTCCTCTGATCTGCAGTGATCGAAAAAAGAGTGTTAGGTTTAAAATTTCGTGATAAACACTGTTATTTATAGAGATAACTAATAAAGATAACAAAAAAATCTATTTTTTTATAAAGATATCCTAATAAATCAAAAAGATATTATAATTTTTCAACTAATATTCAAATTAAATCCAATTTTGTTGTAAAGATATCGTAACAAATAATTAAGATATTTTATTTTTTTATTTGATATTCATATTTTAAAAAAAAAGATAATCTATTATCTTCTAGAATTAAATACTAATGAGTATATTTAGGGGTTAAATTCAAAATTTAAATCCAAAATAAAGTATTTTTTTATTCAAAATTTAAATTCAAAATATTTTTAATTAATTACTTTTAGAAAAGTATAAAAAGATTTCAATTCTATTACAATATATCAATTCTGTCATCATATAATTTTATAGTTAAATTCAATTGTACAAAGTTAATAACTAAAAAATAAATTCTTAATTACATATTTAATTTCTACTAAAACACATAGTTATAATTACATTATGAGACTAATAATTATTATTATAATTACATGTGTATTTAAGTAGGAACTTTACAAGAAGGGAAATGCGAGACAGATATGCTTATCCCTAAACCCTTACCTTACACTATATATGCTTTTTCACATTATTAGGTCAATGTAAGTAATATATTGATAAATTGAGAATTGATATAGTAATAATAAGCAAGCTAAGCATGCATTGAAAGAGGCGTTACCACCTCAACATACATATAGGATTCAAAATTTAAATCCAAAATAAAGTATGTTTTTATTTAAAATTTAAATTCAAAATATTTTTAAATCCGTCCCAAACATTACAATCTTAAATTATTAAATTATTAACGATCCAAGTTTAAATTGGGTAATGCTTTGTCGTAACTTCATGTACAAATCTATAAACAAATCAAATTCAAGTTGTCACTATATTAATACTGAATTAAAGTTGTATTAAATTGCTAGTATGATAATTTAGACTTATTCCTAATTAAAAATATTATCTAAATTCTTTTAACATTATAGTATTGTATCATAAATAGCTTAAATAATAACATTAAACAAAAAAATAATAAATTGAAGAAATTAATTTTCTTCTACTATTTGAAGTAATAGTTGATGCAACAAATTTTTTTTTCTTTCATAAATTCAAAAAGTATTTCCAAAAAACTTTACTTAAATAAAAGTATTTTATAATATACTATTAATATTTTATAAAATAATATAATATTATAACTATTTATAATATCTCGAATTTCTTATCTTTAATTTTTTATAACTAGTAACCATTTTGCGTAGGCACACAAATATATCCTTATCTTATTTTTTCAGTTATTTATTTTCTATAAACATATTATAATTATTAATTTTCTATCGTACTTAAAAAGATGGTCTGAATTTGCGTAATTTTTGTACATTCAGTCTGATCAGACTATTTTTCTTAGTTGTAGTTACAAAAATAATTTTAATGTATAAATATCTAAGGTCTAGAATTCAATACCATAGATATTATTTAAAGGGTAAAGTATATTTTTTATCCTTGAAGTTTGGTAAAAGTTTCAAAAATACCCCTAAATTTTATTTTATTTCAATTTTATCTCAAAAATTTTCGATTTGCATCAAATATACTCTCGACGGCTAAATTTTCAAAGACCAATCTAACAATAATGCATAAAAATTATGCTTTATTTGTTTGTGTTGAGGGTTGTTCTTATGAAATTGTTGTTGAATTGGTCTTAAATTTTTTGAAAGATTAGCCGTCTAGGGTATACTTGATGTAAATCGAAAACTTTTGGGACAAAATTGAAACAAAAGAAAACTTAGGAGTTTTTTTGAAACTTTTATCAAACTTTTGGGAAAAAATATACTTTACCCTTATTTAAAGAACTGTATTCTAATATTAGGATTTGATTAGTTTAATCTCCAAAGAAATGTTCTAATATAATACTAGTTATACTACACATAAATTATACTAGTTATACTACAATTATACTTAATTATTTGTTCTTAAACTAAAGAATCAGATTATTATATCATTAATTAATAATTTATTCTCTAATTTTAGAAGCATTATGGTTAAATGAATATATTCTAATTACGAAAATTAATATAATAAATTAAATTTTTTTTTTTAAATTTTGAGAATAGAACAATATTTTAAAATTAATTTAAGGTGTTTAAATATCATAATTGGTTTGTTTTAGATAGTTATATTACGTTATGTTAATATTTTGTTTCCTAATGTGTTGGATAATATTTTATCTTGATATTATTTATATAATAGCATTAATCAATAATTTTTTTTAATTTTAAATAATATTATACTTACGAAAAGATGATAAATTTTAAATTAATTAATGGTAACATCTTATATGATTATATTATTAGGAGAAAGATAATATTCTTATTTATTACTATTATACTTTTTTAAATTATACAAATTATACTATAATCTTACAAATTATTTATTTTTAAATTATAAAATCAAATTATTGTATTATTAATTAATATTTTTTTCTATTAATATAAACATTATGCAATTATTTTATGAAAGTTAGTTATAAAATTTTTACTGAAAATATCTCCATAAAAAAGTTAGCAACTTTACAAATCTTTGCATAATAAAATTATTGGAGTCTACGATTATACATTGACTTTAAGTCAAAAACACTTTGAGAGAGAGCCAATAACTTTTTATACCAAACTGAAGATACATCGGAAAAATATTTATGAAGATGGTCCAGTTTCAAAAGTACTTATTTACACTTCTTTAATTATTATATAAATTAAAAAAATAAAATCTCTCAAAATACCATTATCTTTGGCAAAGAGAAGTTAATGTCACTTAAATAAATATAAAAGAGCTACAATAATTTTTGCCAAATTTAAGAGGAAACCTATATAAATTGCCATTAAAACAAATTTTAACTGCTACAGTATATGCATATCACTACTAGAAATAGAATTTTTTCGAACGAAATTTTCAAGCGAAATTCATTCCGTCTGAATGACTTTTTAATTTCGGAAAAATTTAAGACAAATGTCGAACAACTTTTAGTGGAGGCATTAAAATAATATGTTCTGTCCTAAATTTGTCTAAATTTTGTTCCAAATTTTTCTTGGTTGGCGCCAAAATTTTCATATAGATTAGCAACACATTTTGAAGAAAAACTATAATTCATTCGTATTCTATCTGAATATGCGCAATAACTTCAGACAGATTTGGAACGTATTTTGAAAAATGTTAATTGTATCCCAAATTTGTCTATAATTAATCTTAAATGCTTTTACCATAGCTAACCTTTCGAAGTAGCTAAAACTTTTTCCCACAAATTTGGGATGAAAATAACATTATTTGTAAATTTGGTTTGAAAGTGCATCAGTTTTCAAACGAATTTCAAATGTTTATTGAAAAATTTTAACATTTAGTACAAAACTATTATCTATATATTAAATTAGTCTATAATTTATCCCAAATATTTTTACTATTCCAAAATAAATTTTTTTCCTAAAATAACCTTAATTATATAACTTATGAAAATGTACAATTTTTTGTTTCTAAGCTCGATTCCAAAACTTCTTGATCAAAATATGAAATAATCATCATAATAATTAATATCTCATTTATTATTATACATTTTTTTGAAAATTAGATTAATAAGTAAGTAGTTAGTGTTTATTTATACACCTGTCTTTCATAGCAACTAAATTTTTTCCTTTACAAAATTAGTTTAATATGTTTTAACATTATTCATATATTAGGAACGTTATTTTTTAATCCACACAAAAGTATAGAATAAAATAAAATAAAAGTAAAACCAAACAAAATTCGATAGAATACATATACACTAGATATGACTCATATTTTTTGTTATTTTGACTAACGTTTGTTGTTTCCAATTTATCCTTTCATTTTTTTTGTTAGATTTAATCTTATTTATGGTAAAAATAATAAAAAAATCACATAAAATAAAAAAATCATATTCTTTTTCATAAGATTAAGGTATATTAAACATTAAAAAAAAATAAATGTTGAACGTAATTTAGAGGTCTATGACTCTTTTTTATATAATTCGAGACAGTTATTTTATTTTATTCATCTTATCTATTAATATAAAAAGAATATTTAATTTTAAATGTTAATTTTATTAAATATTTATCTTTTAAGATTATTATATAACGAAAATTTAAAAACACAATTTAATTTAAATATTATAAAATTAATATTAAGTATAATTTTTTAAATATCTATCTTTTAGATAAAATTTTACTTTTAAAATTTGTTATATGTAATTATTTCAAAGCTGCTCATTTACTTTGCGTCAAAAATTAAAATTTTATTCAAAATTGCCTTTTAGTTTCAGGGAATTTCAGTTTTAGAGTGTCTTTTCCCTTATATCACATCTAGCTAGGTTACCTTGCCAAAAACCCAACCTTTTTTCAGAACCGCCTTCTGGTCGCAGGGTAACTTCTTGATCTCCTTCTCCCACCGCAACCTCGTTCTTCTTTTTTTCCCTCTCTCTTTTTCACCCTCTTTCACCGACGTTCGTCTTCTCCCTTTCCAACTCGGAGCTCGGCCCAGCTCCTCCTCTTTGGCATCATTGTCACCGCACCTCCAGCAGTGGCAATAACATAGTACGACTGCATTCTTTTTCCCTTTCTCTGCTTCAAGAACCCTAGTCATCACCTCAGGTTCTCTCTTTCCAGTCTATTTTCTTTAATTAGTTAGTTAGTTAGAATTTGCATGTTGTTAGTGGATTTAAGCGGTTAAGATAGGTTAGGATTAGTTTATTAGATCTTTGTTAAGTTGCAAGTGTTGGATTATGGCTGTTATGGATTGAATGCCGCTGAAAAATGCTTGATTATGCAGAATTTCTGCATTGCACACCATATGTTTGATTGAATGCCCATGTGATGCTTTGCATTTTATTTATATGTTGTAGCTACTATAAAGATTAAATTGCTTTTTGTTAGGCACATTGTTCTTGGAAGAGGCACTTTTGGCTATATTTTGATGCTTGTTCAACTTACAATTCATTAGCACATTGATTTTGTTTTGTTTTGTCAACACCTATATAATTTGTTGTTTTCTACAAGTAAAGAACCTTCACCGAGAGAATGTTAACTACTAAAAAAATGATAATAGCTAACAACTTTGAGTATGCTTTATTTTTGTTCTGAAAAAGAAGGATGGTATTTCAAAATTTATATAGGTTCCAATGAATAACATGTTATATTAGATAAAGCATAATCCTGAGATAAACCTTTAGGTACTGGTATGACGACCAATGATCATTAAACCTTATGGCAGTACTGATGTAAGCATGGTCTGAGTAAATTGGTGCCATCTTCATTTGTCCACTATAGACATTTTAACATAGAGCAATATTTGAGATGCCAAATTTCCAAGGTCCCATCCATAGTAATTTGGGTCTGTAGCTTCTATCTATTTCTTTCTAGTAGTCCACCACTTGGCAATAACTGCTGGATACCTCTTATAATTTTTTGTTCCTGGAGTTTTGAGTTATCACAGATAAAGCACTGTCTTTGTGTTGAAAAAAGAAAAATTTTAATAACTCCATTTATTTATTCCTCTGAGAAACTGCTTTTAGATGGGCTTTCTGCTTTGCTTCTAGTATATTTTATGTTGGTCCTTGTGTTCAAGTTTGGATATAGTCTTGCAGGAAAGATGATAAATGCTGACTTTTTTCGGTCATCCTTTTTCTGTTCAAGTAGTCGATACAAGCTCGCTTTGTCAAATGGCACATAGCAAATAAAGAAATCCAAGATTGTTCTCTCTTTTGTCCGGATCCAGATGCTTTTGGGCTCATGAACCTAGTTTATGATAGCAAATAGGAGGAACATAATGTGCATCAACCACAACAACCACAATGAATGTGTTCCTCCTCCAATGGGTTATGGTAGACCACAACAACTACCTTATCAATACAGTTACTATCATCATCAACAGCGTTATCCACCACAACAACAGCCGCAGCAACAGGCTCCTCCTCCTCCTCCTTCTCCATGCTCATATTATGGTAATGCTAATGGATGCACCATATCATGAGCTCTGCTACTTATTAATAGTTGCTTCTTAGTTCAATTCTAATTCTTCTAATGTTTTGGTATATATCCTATGGTTTGATTTTGACTTTTTTTATGAAGAGAACTACCTAACTAAGAATATGACATTATTTTATATTTAAACTACATTTTAATCTATGACTTCTGCATTTTTTTATGGAAAATTTGTTGTGTGTGTCTGAAGTTTGTGGTGACTTTTTGGTATATACTTTATATATATTATTTTATTTATTTTGTGATATCTATTTGAAAGATAAAATATATTTTATCTGTATTTTTATTTTCTATTACCATTTTCAATGTTTTTTATTTTTAGTACTAAAAATAAAAATACAAGCTGAATACATCCTAAGATTCCCATAAAACATGGGAGTAAGAAAATAAATAGTAAAAAAATACATATAAAAGTAACGATTATGTAAATAATCAACAAATTCATTCTCATGATAACATCAAAGGAAAAACGAAACTAAAATTCAGAAAGCAATTTTAGGATTATATAGTTGAGATTCACTCTAATGTCTTAACCATTTTTAATAGTAGTAAATCCAGTTAGCAATTGAAGGTTGAACTTTCATTGATTATTTCACTCGTTGCAGCAAAGGAAATCATACATAACAGTTTAGAGCAAATCAATTGATGGAAGCTGAGCTAAGGGAGAAAATATGAACATGGATTGGGAGCACAACATGCTCATATAAGTCTTATTATATATACAAAATAGATTAATCATTACTAGACACAAGAGTCAAAGCTTTGGATCATGTTTTACAAACTCAATAAAAAAATAGAACAATTCAACTCTACCATGGCATTTGAATGCCTTTTGAGTAATAATATCATATTTCTGGCACAGCTCCACAAGAATCAACTCAGATGAAACCAGGCATTGACAGTAATTGGCTTTCTTCTTCTACCAATTAAATGTGTCATTCATTCGTAGCATAAATAAGAAAATAATACAATAAATTTCATTGCATGAGAACCCCACCAGACATCTAAAGCAGGAACAGAGAGCAAACACCCTAGGGTCAGCAATTAGCAGAATACTACTAACATTGCACTTTGTATGCTTCACATCGCAGTATTTTTTAATTGACGGTTGGTTTCTGTGTTTCGTCCGGGGGAAAATTATTTAAAGGGTGGCTAATTGAAAGTTCAATTGGCTTTGTTCTTCTTTGCTTTCCATCTCCTTTACATTGTCTACTATGTGCTGTATTTTCTTCGATAGGCTCTCGTTATACTCGTCAATATGCTCGAGTATCAATTCAAGATGTCTTTCATAGGTGGCAGACCTCTTTTTCTCTGCTGTACGTCAACTGCTGATTTAATTCCCGAATTCTATACCGTTCACCCTGAAAAATAGTATCAGAAAACAAAGAGGTAAGTGGGGGAAAATAAGCTGAAAACATGTAAAAGAACCAATATTATCCTGAAAAACTTCATTTTGAAATAGCCTGATGCTAATCTCCAACATTTAGCTTAATAGTGACATCATGATCCATCCAATTTGTCATTTCTAATCAATCTGGCATGAAGTAACTGTGAAGATAACTAATTTAGTAATGCATAGCAATGGAAGAAGGAGAACTGACCGGATATTGTTCGTAGATGAAATCCCTTCTGCCACCTCCTGGACCAGCAAGAAGGTGTGTGTGTTCCTTTACAAAACGTGTAACAACCCAGCTACCAGATTTTACTTTCCTTACCATTATCATTGCCTTGCAACCAACCCTTGTCTTAACCCTTTGCCGTATAACATTTTCACGCTTGTCAGTCATCCTGTATCCCTCTTTGTTGCAGACAAAAATCTGCCCAATAGCAGAATTATCGATCCTTGACCGAGAGAGTTTACTAACACGTACGATGAATCCAACACTCGTGGCATATGCATTGTAGAATGCATGTGCCTCTGCTTCTGACTCAAACTCCTGTCCCACATAAGCTTCAACAGGTGAATTCCTGTAAATTCTCGACCTGGGGCTTTCGAGATTAGCAGCCACTTTACCTGCTGTAAGTTCCTGTAAATTCTCGAAAGATTGCGACTTTGAATCTGGGAATTGATGAATTGTATTACCAAGAATATCCCTTCTTTCCAGGTTTGAGCATGATCGAGTGAGCTCGGGAGAATCCAGAATGCTGCAAATTATTTCACCGTTAGGCTTGAATTTGGGCTTGGGCAGGATAAGGGGTTAGGGTTACAAATTTTTTTATAGGGACTTAATTGTATTTTTAAATTATTAGGAATTTTAATGTCTGCAAAATAAAAAATCAAGGATATATTTATCTTTTTATAAAAAAATTTAAATATAATTCGGTTTATATTGTGTAAATTGATCGGAACAAACCGGATCTAATAATTATGACACGTATACACGCCTTTTAAAAAAAAGACATTTTTTATGTTTGAAGTGTTAACACAGGGTTACCTTCCAAAGTCACTCCAAACTTTCTATCTTGGTCCTTCTGAACTGCTTCTCAATTGAAATGTTAATAGGTTTTTTTTATATATATTTGAAAGTTCTCATACAAGTGATCTGCAGCATGCCCCTATAATCTCTACCACTATTCAAAACAAAACAAACCAAATCAAATAAAAATAAACAATCAAATCAAAATCCTGCACCAAACCCATTACAATTTGCAATTCATTGATCATAAATTTGATTTCTGATGAGATGAGATGACTTAGTCAATGTCCCATACCCAACAATCACCAAAGCCGCCCCTCGAATCTTCAAATACAAGGTTAAGCCTTTTCACACTCTGCGAGGAGCTCCTCTTCAGAGCTCCTCTTCCTAGCCTTTGTCAGACGGTCGCATATTGCGAGAAGTAGAGAACGCCATATCATCGTTAATCACCACCAAAAGCACCACAACCATTAATTACACCAAAATTTTGCCAATTTCAACATTAATTTATGATATCTTTAAGCTATATTTTATTTTGATTACAAAATAGGAATATACTTTATTTCGTTATCTGTAGTTTTCTTCCCCGAATATATGATTTGTTTTAAATTATAATTGGCGGCCAATGGTGATTTGGCATATACTATTTTGAAATATCATTGATATATATTTTGATTATTTTCTTCTTCATGTCTTTAGTCTCATTTTCGAATAAGCATGTGAAAATTGTGGAATAGTATTAATGTATTATATTCTTTCTGGCAAGTTTGTAGAATAAAAAGGATAATAGTATGCCCACATCTTTCATTAATACAAAATTTTAGAAAAGATCGTAATAGAAAGATATAAAGACTTTAATAACTTAATGATTACATCACTACATAATTAATTCTGCGATTTAAACTTGTAACATTGAAATCACTGCTAAATTAATAAAAAGAAAAGTCTGGACTATATTTCAACAAAATCTATGTAATAGTAATATGGGTGATATATCGGTGTAGAAAGCCTAGAAAGCTTAGAGTTTCCAATATATTTTGAATTTGTGCAAGATGCCAGCAACAACAGCCCAAAAGGTGATTTCAGCAAAGAAGACATATAAGATAGTACCCACCTTCTCTGAGTGCCAAACATTCACAAATACATGCTTCTTAATCCAGTGCACCTGCTCAATTGATTTATGTTCATAAAATATGGCCAATTAATTAGTTCCTTGATAGTGATTTCATATAGAATAAACATAGAAAAAATGATATTTGTATTATTTTTTATTTATTTTGTGAAAATTTCTTTAATAATACAAAGACAAAATTTTTATTTTTTTTTTCATTTTTTATCCATCACTTTTCATACAAAAATTAAAAAAGTGCACAAGCGAAATACACATAAAAATAATGGATATAAAATATTGATTGGTTTGTGAAATTATTTTTTATTTTTATTTTGTAAAAATTATTTTCATGTTAGATTTTCATATTTTAGAAAATATGTTTAATTTGTTAAAATGAATTTTATTTTCAAACGGAGAAAATAATGATGATATATTTGGTTGATTCATTTTTAAATTTATATTTTCATTATCAAAATATAAAAATATATTTATTTTAAAACAATAAAATTATGTATATTTAAGTTAAAAGTTATTTAATCAACAAATTTTTTTATAAATGGTTGGATTTCAAAAATATAATAAACAATTAAATTTCATTAAATTTTAAAAAGATAAATTTTGTTGCTCGATAAATTTTGTATTTATATAGTATTCGGTTGCTGATTGAGTCGGGACCTGGATGAGTAGAATGATGATTATGGAGGGAAAGACTTCGCCAACAAGTCGTCGGTTGATCGGCGAGTAGAGCCACCTGCAAGGATACTCCGATGCCTAAGTTAATATCTGTATGATGAGGCGACTACATTTAGGGTAACAGTGACGTATCTGGGGAGAGGGGTAAGTCCCTCTCCCTTATTCTCACTCGTCCAGGTGGGCCTCCCACCTCCTTAGGGACCAGCTCCTTTTCCAGCTTTGGCCAGTTGTCGAGTCCCTTCTAAAGGGAGCTTGTGTCACGTGGAGGACGCATGCCCATACGAAATAGGGCGAGCGTTTGTTTGTTAGGTCGTGTTGGGTTGCGTTGGGTTAGGCCAAAACAGTGCCCCCCGATGCGTTAGAACGTGATATGCACGACTGGCGCATTCATCTACCCGGGTACTCCGGAATAACAGCCTCTATTCAACGTGGGTGAGCTGTCATGAACATGGACTTTTAGAGGCTTTCTCGCGTGTGAGGGTTCCCCCCAACACCCATTTTGAGAGCGTCGCCTCGATCCTTGCGCTCAAAGCATTAAATGCCTTTTAAGAGTGATTTGAAAGTGCATAAAAAGGTCTATTCTACCCTTGACCTTTTGCGCTTCTCCTTCTTTAGTTACAGTTACCACCCCCATTCCATTCTAACATTTCTTTTTTTCTTCTCTTCTTATAACTGACACCACCATTCTCGCCGTTCCTTTTCCATCCTACCACGACTGCTACCTTTAGCTTTGCTTGGGAATTTTTGCCCTGCCACAGTAGGAAACTTGCCATTTTCTGCTTTTAGTGTCTTCCTTCACCACAAATACTGGTAAGTGACTATCTTTTGTGCCTACCTTGTCTCTTTTTGCCTTTGTTTCTATATCTCATTTTACTGGTACTGCTTCTTGCTCTAGTATTTATTAAGTAGTTATTAGGGGGTATCATAGGCATCCCTATCGTGTTTTAGGCTATGATGGTTTTAGGTCAGAACATGGTTGCTTTAGGATAGAATATGGTGGCTTTAGACTAGAATGGTTTAGTGTAGAATGACTTACTTTTGACTTGGGACCTGCCTCCGACCTTACGACTTAACTTAAGCGGTGCCCCCACCGTAGGTATGGCGATGCGTCCTTCCGTGAACCGTTACGCGTGGTGTATGACCGATGTCACAAGTACCTCTTCTAGGGTAATCGTGGAGGAGCTGCAAGAGCTCCGTGATTCAAGAGCACTATTTGGAGGTAGTCTTGAGGAGGCTAACTACGAACTCTTGGTCCCAAGTCCACGAGAACACGTTTGCCAACTCAACCTCGACGTTGCTCGCATCTCTAACTGGAAGTGGGTGTACAAACCTATGTCCACCACTTTGGGTGTCTGGATTCCTTTTTCCCCATTTATTCTGGCTCTCTTGAATAGATGCAATTTTACTCCTTCTCAACTCCACCCAAACAACTGGGTTGCTATCTAGTGTTTTGAGATAGTTTGCGAATATTTAGAACTCCCAGCCACTGTAGAAGTTTTTCTCTTCTTCTTTCTTGTCACAAATCCTTTTCAAGAAGGTAAACACAAGAAAGGATACCTCTCCTTCCGGGGCATGCAGAATCGAAGAATCTTTGACCTCTTCGAAGATTCCTTCCACGACTTTAAAGAAACCTTCTTCAAGGTGAGACTAGCTCGATGTTGTCACCCCTTTTGGTTCACCCTTAGCAGATCGCCAACATTTTGTTGGTGATATTCGGCTCTAACCCCTTTAATCCTCATTTTCTAATGGGTGACCAGGAAGTCAGTCGAGATTGTGTAGGTAAGTAGGGCATTCTACCTGCTATTATTCTTCCGTTTTTCCGATTTATATATTGCAACTTTATTGACGACTTCGTAACTTGGCTTTCTCTTTCTTTTGTAGTTAGGATGGTTTCTGGGAACACTTTTCTTAGTCGTTTGATGACTCATTTCTTCCTCGATAGGGACTACAACGCCTCCGACTCCCCCGATCCTCAAGCCGAGATCCCCTAACTCGATGAACTGAAAGTTCAATCTCAGCCTCAAGCTGGGCCCCAAGTTGGGCATAGTGCTGCTGGCGAGGTTGACAAGGGCAAGGCTGCTGCGATTGAGCACTCTTTGGGTGCTCGGGTTGAAGAGGATAAAGTACTGGTGATACCTAATCCTAAGAAGATGAAGTCTAATTCCAATCCGGGACAAGCTCTTTTTGTAACGGAGAAGCACTTTGACGCCGCCGGCTTCATTGATTCCCAATGATACCGAATACTAAAAAATTCTTCCACGAAGAAGACCTAGCATCCCAAGCTAAGTGAACGTACTGAAGCCTCCTCTGAGATGCTACTATTATGAGGAAAGTGGAGCTGGTTTTAGCCTAGTGCCAGGTTCTGGAGGGTAATTACAGGGTGGCCTAATGTGAAGTTTCTAAGTTAAAGGCTGAGGGAGAAGCCACAGGGACCAACCTAAGCGAAGCTGAGAAGAAACTGAAGGAGGCTGGCAAAGAGATCCAGTGCCTCATTGATCGGGATGTCTCTCCTTCGAAGCAACTCAACGAGGCTCAGGGTCAGGCCATCATGACAGAGAGCAGGGTAAAGGTGCTTGAGAAAGAATTGGCTAAGGCTGTGAAATTAGTAGACTCTTTTTATTTGGAAGCCACCAATATGAGAAAAAAGAACAAGGAGATCATAAGGGATGCCTGGGATGCCATTTCTGCTACCAAGGAGGCGATTAAAGCCCAGGTTTTTGCTGCTTGCTCCTGATTTCGATATTTCTGCTATTGGTTCTTTCAAAATGATCCAAGATGACAATGTTGTGGATATGCCAAGGAAATAGCTACTTCCATTCTTGTAATTTGAACTCTTTAGTTTCTTTTTGTGTTGTTGGGCTGATTAGTTACCCTGTCAGTAAATGTTTGCGTTAGTAGTTTGTAAACTTTAAACTTTAATTTGGAACTTGTAGACTTGATTTGTATGTTTAAGCCATTCTGGCCATTTAGTTGTGTGATTATTATGATAATATGTCTGTTTAGTCGTGTTTCGATGGATATCCATTTATTTCCGTGAGGATTTCTTGGGTCTATCAGTCCCGGGAAGCCAGTTTTAACTTGAGAAATATTTCTCCAAAGAAAAATTATTTTTGTTAAACTTGGGCCTCGTCAAAGCCTCCTGTCACCATTTCGGGTTGACGGTGAGAGGAACGAGTACCCATTTCATAAACTACACTTGAAAAATAAATTATACTAAAAAAGGAATTAACAAATGGCCTCATTAAATTTCCTTGCCGCCGTTACTGTTGATGGTAAGGGGAAAAAATACCTCTTCATTTTATAGACTATACTTCGACAATACAAGAAAGTGTGTAATAATAATGAGACTAACACAAATCAAAAGCAAATCGAAAGTAATAAAAAGGAGCAAGGTACTACCAAATCGTGCTCAAGTAAGAGACTGTCCGGGTGTGTGAAGCCATGCTCCTTAGGAGTAGAATCTCCTAAGGTTTGCCGCATTCCAAGTGCTCGGTACCTCCTTCCCATCTAGTCGCTATAGCTTGTACGTGCCTTTGCCATGCACCTCTTTCACCCTGTAAGGTCCTTCCCAGTTGGAGGACAGTTTCCCTTCCCCCAGGGTTGGTGGTTAATGTCATTGTGCCACAAGACTAAGTCTTCTTCCTCAAATCTTCTGTTATGTACCTTGCAATTGTAACGAAGTGCTAGCTTCTGCTTCATCTCCACTTTCGACAAATGGGTTATTGCCCTGGTTTCGTCTAACAGGTCTTTTTCGCTCGCCTTGTCGCCTCCTCCTAACAACAATCTTGGGCTGGGCTCCCCTATCTCGACGGAATAATGGCATCTACTCCGTAGGTGAGCCAGAAAGGTGTCTCCTCAGTAGCGGATTGTGGCATCATCTTGTAAGACCATAGAACCGAAGCCAGCTCATCTACCCACAAGCCTTTCCTCTGCTCCAAACACTTTTTTAACCCTTTTAAGGATGATCTTGTTTGCCACCTCTACTTGTTCATTACTCTGGGGTTGTTCTACAGAGTAGAACCTTTGATTGATACCAAGCCTTGCCAGGAACTCTCCAAACTTATTATCAGAGAACTGTATCCCATTGTCTGATATCACAATCTCAGAAATTTTGAACCTGGCGATCACCTACCTCCACAAGAATTTACGGCAATTTGTGGATGATATACTCGCCAGTGGATTTGCTTCTACCCACTTGATATAGTAGTCAATGGTCACGATTAGGTACTTGACTTGTCCTAGAACCATCGGAAATGGGCCCAACAAGTCAACTCCCCATTGGGAGAAAGGTCAGGAGGCCATGATGGAGCTCAGCTCCTCGGGCTGATGCCTTATTAAAATTTGCATTCTCTTGGCACTTGAGGCACATCTTCACATACTCGCTAGCATCGGTTATCATTGTAGGCCAATAATAACCAACCTTAACGAGCTTCCGAGTTAAGAACTTTTCCCTAATGTGGTGCCCACAACATCCCTGGTGCACCTCCTTCAAGACATACTCCGCCTTCTCGGGTCGCAAATAGTTCAACAAAAGTTAATTTATCCCTCTCTTATACAGTTGGCCCTACACCACCGTATACTTGACGGCCTCTCTTCTCATGAAGCTTCTTTCGTGTCCTCTGGTAGGTCTCCCTTTTCCAGAAATTGTTGATCGTGTATATCCAAGAAGGTGGTTCCTGATGGCTCTGGTTCAAGCAAAGGGCTATTGATGTCTCTTTTCCTAGCCCTGGATTAGGGATCGGTTCCCCGCCCTGGGTTTGGTGCTATCCAACTTCGACAACAAGTTAGCTTTAGTTTTCCTCTCCCTGGGACCATGTTGAACAACCACCTCTTCAAAATCCCTACATAATTGTTTAGTTTTCTCTAGGTACTTCTGCAGTAGTAGGTCTTGAACTTGGTATGTTCTGTTCACTTGGGTCGTTACCACTTGGGAGTCGCTGTTGATTTTGAGTCTTGCTACTGCAACCTCTTTTGGTAGTATTAAGCCCCTAATCACGGCTTCATACTCTGTTTGGATATTCGAGATCGGGAACTCGAACTTGATGGACTGATCATAAGTTATCCCCTCCAAGTTCTCTAATATTATCCCGTCTCTACCAAATGCTTGGTTGGATGCTTCGTTAATATGGAGCATCCATCGTGTGTTCGGGGCCTTCGATGGATCGTCGACTATCTCCACCAAGAAGACGACCATTGCTTGGGCTTTGATAACGCGGCGGGGCTCGTACTAGATGTCATACTGGATAGCTTCACTGCCCAGACCATCATTCTCCCTGTTAGGTCAGGTTTCTGCAATATCTGCTTGATCGCTTGGTCTATTCTTACTGTAATTGGGTGTTCCTGAAAATATTGCCTTAGTCTCCAAGAAGAAACTAGCAAAGCGAAAGCCACTTTCTCTAGTCTCATGTACCTTAGTTTCACCCCCTAGAGCACCTTATTTATGGAGTATACAGGTGGTTTTGTTGGCCATCCTCTCGCACTAAAGCGGCAGCCAAAGCTTCTTCTATCACTGCGAGGTACAAGTACAAAGGCTCTCCTTTATTTGGCTTTTTGAGCACCAGTGGTTTCAACAAAATCCTCTTGAAGTGGTTGAAGGCTTCGTCATAAGATGGGCCCCACTCAAAGGACATCTCCTTTTTCATCAAGTTAAAGAAAGGCAGTGCCTTGGCTACTGATGTGCCGAGGAAACGGGATAGAGCCGTTAGCCTCCCCGCTAGCCTTTGTACATCTTTCACACACTTGGGTCTCGCCATGCAAAGCACTCTACTCCCCTCTGGGTGATTATAAACCCCATGAACTTTCCTGCTTCCATGGCAAAAGCACATTTCAGGGGATTTAGCCTCAAGCTGTATTTTCGGAGGAAGTTGAAGATGACCTGCAAGTTAGCTACTAGGTTGTTCGGCTCTGCCATCTTGACCAGCATGTCATCGATGTAAACTTCTACTGACCTGCCTATGTGGTCCTTAAAGACCTTATTCATAAGTCTTTGATAGGTTGTCCCTGTATTTTTTAGGTCGAATGACATGACTTTGTAACAATATGTTCCCCATGGCGTTATGAACACCATCTTCTCCTTGTCAGGCTGGTGCATCGAGATCTGATTTTATCCTGACTACACATCCATGAAATTCAAGAACTTGTATCCTGCTGTCACATCCACCAAGGCATCTATGTTAGTTAGGGGGAATGAGTCCTTTGAACAAGCCTTGTTAAGGTCCGAGTAGTCCACGCACATTCTCCACTTCTCGTTTGCCTTCTTCACAAGAACCACATTTGAAAGTCACGTAAAGTAATCTAATTCCCTAATGAACCCGGCTTCCAAAAATTTATCCGTCTACTTGGCCACCTCACTTTCTCTTTTCGAGGACATCTTCCTCTTCCTCTGTGCGACGGACTTTGCCTTCGGCTTTATGGCCGATCGGTGGGACATGAATTCTAGGTCTATTCCTAGTATATCGGCTGGAGTCCATGCAAAAAAGTCTCTATTAGCTCAGATGGCTTCGATCAGAGGTCCTTTCAGCTTGTAGGGTTGGTTGCTCACAAATGTGAATTTATGCTCTCTCCCCTCTTCCTGGAATTTTTCCAGGTCACCCTAGGACTCGAACCTTGGGTGCTCGTCGATTCTTGCATCCAAGTCTGCCAAGAACACGCCGACTGCTTCCTTGGACCTTCTCCATAGTGACAAACTGGCATTATTGCAAGCCACGACCATTTCTAGATCCCCTCGGATCGTCCCTACCAACTTATCGTCTGCCACTAACTTCATTGTTGGGAATTTTGTGCAAATGGCCGCTAGCAGGTGGTTGATGGTTCTCCTCCCAAGGATGACATTGTAAGTCGTGGAATCCTTAAGGACCACGAACTCGGCCATGGCGGACTTCCTACTTGTGCCGGAATCGATGCAGATCGACAGGGCGACGGAGCCGTCTAGTTTGATGTAGTTATCGCCTAATCCCACGACTCTGTGGCGGTGGTTCTTGAGGTCGTTTCTTTGAATTCCAGAGCGTTGAACACATTTTGAAACATAATGTTCGAATCTACCCTTATGTCAACTAAGATTCGCTTGACTAAATCCGTCCAAATTCTCGCCATAACCACCATTGGTGGGTCCTTCGAGAGGTTGTCACATCACCGGTCTCCGAGGTCAAATGATATTTCAGGAAGCTTTCTAAGAGAAGGCCTTTTCCCGGCTATAATGGCAAGTACCTTAGCATCTTTCTTCACTTTGGACTTTGATTTTGGTGTGGCGTTCCTATCGACCACCACATTCACTATTACTAATGGAGTCGTGTTCGGATTTTCGAAAACTTGTTGCTTTGGCTTGACAGTCCTACCTGTTTTTCTTTGAAATGCTGCCTTTCTTTTCTTCTTGATTCTTGGATGAACCGCAAAAATTCATTTAAATGTTGAATAATATTTTATTATGTTATTTACATAAATTAAAACTAGAAAAAATATAACAAATGAATAACAATAATAGTTCACCTAACAATTATGAAATGATATTATTCTGTAAATGAATGAATAATAATTAACATTAAATACTTTTATAGCATAAGAGGTTATAAGCACAAAAGAGTTTGAAAAAAAAAATCATAACAAAGATAGATGGAACAAACTCTTGTTGTGGTATATGAAAATTGATAGGAGTAGTAAAGCACTATTTTATGCAAGAGTCACAATCAGACAATTTGTTGTTGTTGTAATACAAATTCGAATCCCGTCGTTTTATTAGGAGTGTTCAAATTTAAATTGATTAAATTACATTAATTTAGATTTGATTATATTTTATATTTGGTAAGTTGTATAATCGTATTGAATTTTAAATTTATTTTTTAAAATTAATTTAATGTAATCTAAATCACATAATATAATATAATATAATATTATTATTTTATTATTAAATTAATATTTTTAGTATAATATATTTAATTTGTTATACATTTTAAATTTATTCATATATTATTATTATTGTTATTATTATTATTTAGTGAGCATTTTGTAAATGCAAAACAAAATTTATTCATCTATTTATTTTACCAACAAAATATTACTTCTGTAACTTAATAATAAAATTTTAAAATTTTATTTTTTAAAAATTTAATATACTAATCTAATTTAAACTGCAACAATGAAAATCATATACTTTAATTTGGGTTGAATTGTTTTTCCTTTAAAGTTTATCAAAACCGCATTACTAGTTCATCAATAATTGTCGCATTTTGTAAAAGATTGTATTTTAATGTTTTATATATGTTTGTGAGTATTTTTCAAAAAGCATTTTTAATGACAACAATTTTAATATTACCACCAAACATATATATTTTCAAGTGTATTTTACTTTCTAATTTGATTTAAAATAAAAAAAATGAAAATCATCAAACCAATGGACCCTAATATTTTTTCTAAGAGAGTTAGTCCGATAAATACGTCTAAAACGTCTCTTTTTAAAAATATTTTTTAATAATTAAAATTTAACATATATAATCGATTAAATCGTGTTACTTTTGTTAAAATTAAGGCAGACAAATTAATTTGACCGAAAAATAGTGAATCAAATTTTGAATCGATTTAAATTAATATTATTTTTTATGAAAAATAACTACAATATCTCTATTATAAAAAATGACTAAAATACTCTTAATATATATATATATATTGAGAATCCTAATTTCTAATCCTTTTCTTTTCTGTCGTCATAGGATTAGAATCTAGAATTTTTAAAATTAATATATATAATAGAAATAAATATTATAGTTATTTTTTATAAAAAATATTAATTTATACTAATTCAAAATTTAATTTATTAATTTTTTAATTAAACTAATTTGTTCGGTCTAATTTTAATAAAAATAATATAATTTAATTGATTATATGTATTAAATTTTAATTTTTAAAAAATATTTTAAAAAATATTTTTTGACATTTTTATTTAAGGGACTCCTCTCCTTAAATATATGCGCATATAGGGGGTGGTGTGGTTCTTACAAGCGAGTTATGTGGGTCCTCGTAATACCAGCCATTTACAAATGCCGCAAATATTCCCTGGGCTGCCATCACAAACACAAGCATTGCATTCATTCCTATCCACTCCAAGAACAAGAATGGAGTACGAATTCCCCAAATGTCGATCTGTTTCATCATCACCAAGTAGTGTTAATTTTAAGGAATAGAATCCCAAGTTGAAATAATAATTTAATGAGAACAATAATTAATTAGTCACCACTATGTAGAGCCCAGAGAAAACAATTCCAGCAGCACCAGCTGTGAAACAAACATAGCTGAAGCTGTACAGTTGCTTGTTAATTGGAATAGCTGCATTTCGTTATAATTTAGATGGAGATTAAAATCCTTTCTTAGTTGAGTTTAATTCGGTTTAATTTTCGCACAGTTATTATAATATCAATCAATATTTACTAACACCAGACATTAGTCACGTATAAAAAGTATGAAGTGATCACAGAATTAAAAAAGATTTAATCATTCTGTCGGTCTCTATTATTTCATTAAATTTTTAATTAGATTTTTATATTTGTTTTAATTAAATCTTTATACTATATTAGATTTTGTAATTAAATTCTTATCATGATAAAAAGATTAAATTTAATAGAATATTTTATTAAACTATACAAAATATTCAATTAAATGAATATTTTATTAATTCTAATTTTTTATCATGATAAAATCTTAATTATAAAATTTAATATAATATAAGAATTTAATAAAAAAAACATATAAGAGCTTAATTGAAAATTTAGTGAAACGAAAATTTAGTGAAACAAAGCCCATTTCGTTTATATATGATGCATATTGCACAAGCTGTTTATTACCATTAGTGAAGTGAAGGATGATGGCTATAATGAGTAAAACAAAGCCCATTGAGACCCATTGCTTAAGCCTCTCCCGATGACCCTGTAATATTTTTTCACCATAGTATATAGAGGCCTTTGTTCAATTAATTGAATTTACATATATAGCAGAATTTAAGGTAGAATTTTGTAACCTTGAAGTTGATCAAGACGTGTCCATAATGGATACCAATGGTGCCAGACATGATAGCAGATATGGAACTAATTCAAACAAATATTAAAAATGTTATTAAAAATAGAAAATAAAAAAGCTATATATATATAGAGTTATATACGATGAATAAAAAAGTAGAATATATCATGAAACCACTTATAAAAAAAAATTAAACTCTTAGTAGAAATATATAACACAATATAAAAATAAACCTCAATAAACCCTCGGGCTCAAATGGAGCGTGACACCAACTTGGAGCATCTTGGCGAAATGGACCTGTGTCTGGAGAACTCAGTGTGCATGCCTGTTATATATTCATCAAATTGTGTGCAATTCCAAATTTAATCACCAATCATAATTTTTCTTTTAATCTTTGCTTTCTATTAACTTTACCACCAATCGTTTGGTTCTTAATGTTGGATTGCTAAAATAGTTATTTTAGGTTATAGCATAATTTGAAACAGATAAGTATAAATATAAAGGTTTACCGATTTCTGGTCTTTGTAGCACGGGTGGTGTTACTAGGATCGTTTTGAGCTCAGAAAATGCTTTCTCGCCTTCCTCTGTCCAATGAAATTTTTTGTTCTTCGATATTGTTTGGAAGAGGTGATATGCTCGGCTCGATGCAGCGGGTAGGAATCGGGATAGCGCAGCTATCCTTCCTGCAAGTTGTTGTACCTCTTTTATCGTTTTAGGGCTTTCCATGTTGAGTATTGCTAAACATTTTTCAGGGTTCGCCTCGATTCCTCGCGATGTGAGCATGAATCCGAGAAACTTTCCTCCCTTTACACCGAAGGCACACTTCTCAGGGTTCAATCTCATATTGTAAATTCGGAGTTGTCCAAATATTTCCTTGAGGTCTTCACAGTGCGATTTTTCTTTCTTGGTTTTCGCGACCATGTCGTCCACATATATCTCCATGTTGCGTCCTATTTGGTGATGGAAGACCTTGTCCATCAAGCGTTGATAGGTCGCACCTGCATTCTTTAAGCCAAATGGCATTACTCGATAACAAAAGTTTCCATATTCGGTTATGAATGCTGTCTTGCTTTGATCTTCAGGATGCATGAGTATTTGATTATACCCCGAGTATGCATCCATGAAGCTTAAGCTTTCGAAACCTGAAGCGTTGTCTACAAGCTTATCAATGCATGGTAAGGGGTAAGCATCTTTAGGACATGCTTTGTTTAAATCTGTAAAATCGACGCACATGCGCCATTTACCTGAGTTTTTCCTTACCATTACCACATTCGAGAGCCATGTGGTGAAGCGGATTTCTCTGATAAAGTTGGCTTGTAAGAGTTTACTGGTCTCTTCTAGGGCTGCTTTTGATTTCTCTGTTCCTAGGTTTCTTTTCTTCTGAGCTATGGGTCGGCTCGTAAGATTGGTGGCGAGTTTGTGACAGATGATCTCCGGACTTATGCCCGGCATATCTGCTGGTGTCCAGGCGAATAAGTCTGCGTTGGCTCTTAGCAGCTTTACGAGGTCCGACCTTTCCTGCCCTTGTAGTGCTTGACCTATGTATGTTACTTGCTCTGGTTTGGATGTCAGTTGAATTTTCTGGAGTTCGTCAGTTGGTTGTGGTCTCTCTTGTGTGTCTCCCCTGGGGTCGAGTTCGGCTAGGGAGAGGACTTCCTCTCTGGTTTGTATCGCTTTGATCTCATGTTGTCTTTCTCTGTTATCCGACCTTTTCAAGCAAGAGTTGTAACACTGCCGAGCTTGTTGGCGGTCTGAGTGGATTGTTGCTATTCTTCCGTCCTGTGCCTGAAATTTAACACATAGGTGGAAAGTTGATATTACTGCTCTGAACATGTTCAGAGCAGGTCTCCCAAGGATAATGTTATAAGGACTATTGCAATCGACAATCAGGTATTGTATATCAAGTGTTCGGGATGATGCGTTTTCACCTATTGTCGTTTTAAGCCATATGTAACCTTTTATTGGTACCCTTTCTCCGGAGAATCCTACCAGTTCTCCGGAGGAGGGTTTTATGAGTTTTTCAGATAAGTTCATCTTTAAAAAGGTAGAATAAAAGAGTACGTCTGCGCTGCTACCTGGGTCCAGAAGGACCTTTCTTACCAGTAGGTCGCCTGTCTGGATAGAAATTACGACCGGGTCGTCCAGGTGTGGGGCGGCCGAGCACATATCTGCTTTATTGAAGGTGATCTCTAAATCTGGTGCGTCGCTCTTGTTTGGAGGTGAGGTTCCTTCTATGGCTAGCATGGCTCGGTAACTTCGTTTCCTGGCCGATGTTGTCTCGCCACCTCCAGCGAATCCTCCGGAGATGCAGTTTATGACTGCCTTTGGTAGGTTATTGCCCGGCCATTTTTCCTTGTTTACTGAGGTCGGTTGTCTTTCTTCCCTGCCTCGGTCGTCTTCCTTATGCTTCCTCCCTTCAATGTACTTGTCTAATAGGCCTTGTCGTGCAAGCCTTTCCAAAAGGTCTTTGGCTATTATGCATTCGTCGGTGGTGTGTCCGTATTTTTGGTGGAAAGCGCAATGTTTGCTTTTGTCTACGAACCTCTGGTCTTGGTAACTGCCTGCCCTTACTGGGGGTTTTATAATCTTGGCATTGAGTATTTCCTTGATTATCTTTTCCCTTCTTGTGTTGAATCTGGTGTAATTGTCAAATTTCGGAGTGAGCTTAAATGTTTTGCCGATCTCCTTGTTGTGGGTCGATCTCAATGATCGTTCCTCCTCCCTTATGGGTTTCCTTTCCGTTTTGTTGGCCTCGCGTAGTTCTTCGATTTCCATTTGTCCGGCCGCCCTTTCCCTGAACTCCTCCAGTGTTTTCGGTTTGGTGATGGCGATCGTTTCTCTGAATTTGCCCGGTCGGAGGCCGGCCTTGAGTGCGTGGAGGTGGACAGCCGGATCTAGGTCGGGTATTTCCATAGTCGCCTCTGCAAACCTGGTCAGGTAATCCTTTAGGCTCTCCTGTGGACCTTGGCGGATCGTGCCGAGGTAATCCGATCCATGGACGTATATTCTTGCTGCGGCGAAGTAATCAATGAAAGACTTCGCCAGCTCTTCGAAAGAAGAGATTGAACCTGCAGGTAGTTTCGAGAACCAAAGCAAAGCTGCTCCGTCAAGATACGTCGGGAAGGCTCTGCAAAGTACAGGTTCATTGTTAGGACCGTTAAAAAACATTATAGATTGAAATTTCTTAATGTGAGCCCGGGGGTCACCAATCCCCTTATATGGCTCAAGTGAGGAGGGGAGTGTGAAATGTTTTGGCATTTGAAAATTTGTTATTTCTTCGGAAAAAGGGTTGTCCAAGGTTAGTCTCTCCTTTGGTGGGTCAGCAATCAGCAGGTCAGGTGTGCCCTGGGAAGATCTTTTGGAATTTCCCTCGCCTATCTGGTTGGCGCTATTTCGTGCTGATAGTTCGGCTAATCTTTTGACTTCCGCTTGGAGTTCCGCCATTTGGGCCATAAGCTCGGCCTGTGTGAATTGAGGGACTCCGTTGTCAGCCATGACTGGGGCTCGTGCTATCCTGCGAAGAGAAACTCAAGAGGTAGAAATATAACAGGAAATCGTGGGGTTAGCGTTATCGGGCCCCACGGTGGGCGCCAAATGTTCCGTTCGGGTGATCCGAGGAGTAAGCTAGGCCTTGGGAGCTTGTTAGGTCTGGGCGAGCTTACACGTCCGCTGGGATCAGCGTGGCAAGGGTCCCCGGATGTCTCTGAAACACGGTGGAGGGAGTACCTGCAAAAGCACTCCGATGCTTAAGTCAGAATGTGTATTTATCAGAGAAGAAAGAGTATTAAGAGAAGAGAATACTGTGTTCTCCAAGGACTGTGGTTTCTGTTTTTATAAGTGGGGTGTAAGTTAGTTGCGATACGAATGACCGGGATTGTTTGTTAGTATCTTTTTAGTTCCGAGGAATCGTCACGTGCTTCTTCTTAGTGTATCCTGTTGTGATGGGTTTCGGTTGGAGGATAAAGCTGACTCAGCCAGGAGTGATTGATGCCGAGATCTTAGATCGGTTACGGTACTAGGAGGGTGCACACGTCATTAGGTATACACCAAAATACATCGTAACTAATTTTAATGTGTAAATAATATTTTTGTTGATCAAAATACTTAATTTAAATTTTACATTCTAAATAATAACCGAAGAAAATAACATAACTAACTAAATATTTAAAGAAAATAAAAAGAACTTAAAATCGCACAAAATTTATCAAAATTACACGTGCATTTAGAGTGGGTCAAACATTATTTAACGAGTAATAATATTATATATCTAATAAATATTATTATTTTTAGCTAATATTTAGTCAATAATTTGCATTGTATCTATATTAAGTTATTAATAGATATTTTTTACACAAAAAATATATAATTTGTACTTATATTGACTAAAATTTACATATATAAATTAAGAGTAATGCTAGGGGCCAGCAACTTTTGTGATTTGTAACCATTAAATAGCAATCAATGATGGTTTTAATGGTGTGAGATTGGTTTGAAATTTCATCAAATGGCTTATTTTTCCTTGATGGTTACATGCTGGCCAGAATTTAACAAAGTTGCTGGCCTCTTAGACTTTTCCATAAATTAATACCGTTTGTATTTATATTTTTCAAAGTTTGTATATATAAATTAATAAATTTTTTTATTAAAAAAAATTTAATATTTATGATAATCAATGGTTGATTAAAAATACTAAAAAAATTCCTGCCTTCAATCTTATTTAATTATATTGAAAAAAGTAGTATAGTAGTGACCTTCAAGCGTCTCCAAACAGGTTGAGAGTAGAGATGGTTGACCCCCCAAACATGTCTATCAACATAGCCAACAGCGTTACATGCAGGACCTAGGTGTCCTCTCATTCCACATATCACCTAGTAATTAACAAATTAAGCTAATTAAGTTGGAGAAAATATATAATAATTAATTAAGTTAGAGATCGAGATCATGTATGCAAATATGTACTGTATATCTCTTGAGTGGTTTGTCATCATCAATATGATCCACGAAACTCCAATCTGAAACGTAGAGTGTGTAGGTTGTAATCATGTATATAAGGAATGCCACCAAGCCACCAAACCTGCCATTATACCAATGGAATTAATCAACATCTTTGAAGATAAATAACGTAAAAGTAATATCAATAATAATAAATAGATTAAATATTTAGATGGATCCTTTACGAATTTTAGATCAAGCATTTTTTTTTCAATAAATTTTTATTATTTTAAAATCTTTAAAAATTATTCTTGTAACACAGATTTAGTCACTTCATCACTTTCAATTAAAATTTTAATATGTATGTATTTTTGTTATGATAAGATAAACAAACTCATTTTAAAACAACAAAAGAAGTAATTGATAATAATAATTCTCAAAAACTTTTAGAATAATAGAAGTATCCCACAGAAAATTTTGTAAGGATCAATTTAGATACTTAAACTAATAACTATAATTCAATATATATGTGTTGTGGATGGTCTTTAATTTGTCACCATTGCCATTTGTAGGCAGTAAAAATGGATAGATGTCCAGGAGTGAAGGTAGTGGGTCTAAGCTTCGTGGTGAAGGTTTCTATTAAAGCGACAATACAGTATATAAGAGCTATTCTCTGCAAAAACACACACACTGTGTTAGATTTTTCTTTTAATTTTATTTAATTTCTTCACTTTTTTAATTATGAAACATGCATTTCAGTAAATTTAATTGGTCATAATACCTGAAGAATGCCACACCATCTGATAAATTTTATGTTTACTCCGTATACAAGGTCGTCGGGCGCATGAGAGTATCCACCTATGTCATAAAAACAAATTCATAACTGTACCAAAATTTATTTGTATTTGTGTATATATTATATCCTAAATATTTTTAAACATAAAAGAAGTAAAAATTTCTGAATATTTATATATAAATTATGTTTATACTATTAACTAGAATAGACGTTAAAACGAAAGTTTTAGAGATTATTGAGGAGTTCTTATATATGTACGATTTACCTTGCAAAAGTATGCCCCAGAAAAGAAGCTTCAATGTCCTAAGGAGTATCTTCTTTACTGCATACCTTATCTTGGGGATTCTCTGCATTATCATAATCAAAGTCTTATGTGAATAAATTAACATTTAAAATGTTATATTTTTACTTTACATATTTTAATTTTATTCTTCACGTTTAAGATAGTTAAAAACAAAAAATAGTACGAATAAAATATGAGATAAAAATAGTCCAAATATTAAGAAAAAGATAAAAACTCAAAATAGATTAGAAAACTTTAAGACGGGAAAAGACAAGAAGAGAGTGATGAATTAGTAAAGTTACTTTGAGTGCAAGGGCAATGGCAACCCCAACAATGAAAAGAAAAAAAGGCATAACGAAATCCGCCAAAGTACATCCATCCCATGGAGAGTGATCAATCCGAGGATAAGCTCCACCAGCATCGTCTACCAGTATCATCAACTATATACATATAATTGTCAAATTAACTACAAAAAAATAATTAATACAAGTTAATTATTAATGACTTCAAAGAGTTATGCTAAGTGTACATTAAAATCAGCCACTAAAATCAGTCATTAGTATAAAATATATGCTAGAATATAAATACATATTGAAAATAAATTAAACCACATATGTTTATACACAAATATATTAATAATTAATTTTAGTGGCTGACTTTGGTATACAAATAACATTTTTATACTTGAAATTAAACCACCCATCACACACTTAGCTTGTTGACTATATATTAATTAGTACTAACCACTATGGTGAGACCCCTAAAGGCATCAAGTGTTGCAACCCGCTTTGTCTTCTGCTTAACACCAATTACTTCCATTATTATTCTCTCTTTGCCATGCTCAGTTGTAGAATCATTAATATCGTTCTTAACTACCTCTTCCTGCCTCTTATCCATTGGTGAATTATTTCTGAGTCCTTCTTCCATTCTCTTTGCTGCTTCTTCTTCATCCATCATATCGATCAACAAGAGTAAGTGATGATGTATGTGGTCTTGTGATCCACTCTTCTTTGGTGCAAAATATATAATAGAGATTAGGTGGAACTAATAATGAATTCATTTATTAAAGGAGAGATTTAAATGTATTATTATTATTATTATTATTATTATTATTATTATTATTAAAGTTATAAGGGTAATAAGGCCGGCTCAGTAATCTCTAGGCCTTGTGCTATATAGTATAAATAAGTCAAATTGTGGGTTGAAATTGTGGTAGCAACATTACATACAGAAGAGACAGACGAATGGCTTTGTAGAGAAAGACAGAAACCAGGCCCATATTCTAATCATGTGTTGGAACTTGGAAGTGTTAAGATTAGATTAAGAAATTACAAAAGCAAGTCATCCTCCTGCCTTTACTTTGTTTTTTCTTGTTGCTCCCTTATTTTATCTGTAAACTATGCATGATGTCTTGTTTTCTCTCTCTCTAACAAGGTCGTGACAACAATGAGGAGGAGTGGTTTAGATAAAGATGTTTGAAATATTTTTTTAAAAATAATTTTAAATAATTAAAATTTAATACATATAATTGATTAAACTATATTATTTTTATCAAAATTAGATAAAATAAATTGATTTGGCTCAAAAATTAGTAAATTATATCTTAAATCCGTCTAAATTAATATTTTTTTATAAAAAATAACTACAATATTTTTATTATAAAAAATGATAAAAATATTATTATTATTATTATTATTATTATTATTATTATTATTATTATTTTAAAAATCTTAAATTCTAATCCTTTTCTTTTTTTGGTACTGTTTTAGGACTAGAATTTAAGAATTTTTAAAATATATATATATATAATAGAAATATTTTAGTTATTTTTTATAATAGGATATATAATAGAAATATTTTAGTTATTTTTTATAATAGGGTTATGTAATCATTTTCTATAAAAAAGAATAGATTCAAGGTTTGGTTTATCGATTTTTCAGTCAAATCAGTTTGTTTGATTTAATTTTGATAAAAATAATATAGTTTGATCGATTATATGTAGTAAAACTTTTACAGACATATTATTGTAGGAGATTTTTTTCTTATAGTTTTTCTTTTGGCTTTTGAGTTTTTGCACTATAAAAAAGTATCATTCACTCTCCATTAAGAGATGTTATGCAATAATCAGTATAAAAGAATTTCTCACTGTAGCAGGCAAGGTTTTAGAAACCGAATCAATTATTATTGAACCAGTAAAATTATAAATTTAAAAGTTTAATTGAGATTCAATTGAAGTTAAAATTAATATAATAAAATAATATATTCATGTATAATATATAATTTGTTTGAAAAGTGATTTTTTAATTTTATTTGTTTAAATCAATTAATCGTTAGAGAACCACATCAGTTTGACTGGTTAATTGGTTTTTGAATTAGTCTTTTCAGTTTTTTGACTAATTCATTGTCAACTAATTTTTTATCTAAATTGAATTGATATGTCGATCGATTTTTTATTTACTCAATTGAACCGATCAATTCAATGTGATTTTCAAAACTATAAAAAAAAATCCAAGAATAGAACAATTTTACAGACCTCAGAATAAAACAAAGCAATTTCTTATTTTTTTTAATTTTGGTCAAATAGAGCAATTTTTTTTCTCAAGAGTTAATTTTTTTTTATTTGGTCAACACTCCCTCATGACTCAATAGTGGTAGGCCTTCCTTTGAGTGCAACAAAGCAGACTAGGCCTGTTAGAAAATGAACAATAGCTAATATAGATCGGCTTAGAGTTGATGGTGTATGTTTATTTGCCAAGTTAAAGTACAGTTAGAGTACTGAATTATTTATATACAAAAAACTCTACATCTATGTAAATAATTCATTCAAGCTATTCAAGTAATTTGTCTCACACACGCCTCTCTCATTCCCTGATTTGTTTGTCATATACGTACTACATATAACGTGAACCTTTTTTTTTGCTACTGCATGATAAATTTTCTGCTGCAACGTAGACCTTCTTCTCTGTTGCATGTTTTCGTTCTTCTTCTTCTTCTTCTCTTCTTGCGTTCTTCTTCTTCTTTTTCAACGTAATAAGAATTTAAATTTTAATTTTTAACATTAAATCTTTTTCTAAATCAAATTTTAAAATCTTATCTTTTTTAAATCTGTTTCAAATCTTTTTTGTTTCTTATCTTATCTTTTCTAATTTCAAATTTTAAAAATCAAATTTTTTTGAATTTTTTTTAATTTCTCATCTTATCTTTTCTTATCTTTTTAATTTCAAATTCAAATCTTTTCTTATCTTATCTTTTATCTTATTTTAAATTCAAATCTCTCTTCTTAATTAATTAACTATCTTCTCTCTCTTCTTTTTCAAAACTACCTAACTAACTCTTCTCTCTCTCAATTTTCAAAAACTCTATCCTTCTCTCTCTTCTATTTTTGAAAATCACTAACTAATTTTCAATTCATTTTAAATTATTAACTTAATTTTTGAATTTAATTATTAAATAAAATAAAAACAAAAATATTTTATTTCTTATTTATCTCTTTCTTCTCTTTTCTATTTATATTATTCGAACTCTTCTTGTCTCCCATCCTCCATCTTCACTTTTCTATCTTCTTCTTCTTTCTTCACATCTCACCGGAAGCTCTTTGGTCTAAGTAGCACAAAAAGCTTTTTTTCTTTATTTATTTCTTCTTTTTTTGTTTATGACCAAGAACAGGAATAAAGAACCTCTCCTTTATCCTAATCCTGAACCTGAGAAAGCTCTAAGGAGACGCTTACAATAAGCTAGAGCACAACACTCCAGAAGAAACCTTTCAGAAAACTTTGAACAAGAAAAGGAAGACATGGCCGAACCTTAAAAGGAGCCAAGAAAGGTTATTGGTGACTACACCATGCCTACCTTTGACTTATTGGCAGAAGCATCTCTATACCTGCCATTGGAGCTAACAATTTTGAGCTCAAGCCTCAGTTAGTCTCTCTTTTGCAACAGAACTGCAAATTTCATGGACTTCCAATGGAAGATCCACATCAATTTTTAGCTGAGTTCTTACAGATCTATGATACTGTAAAGACCAATGGAGTAAATCCTGAGGTTTATAAGCTTATGCTCTTTCCCTTTGCTGTAAGAGACAGAGCTAAGTTATGGTTGGATTCTCAACCTAGAGAGAGTCTTGACTCTTGGAAAAAGCTGGTTAATGCTTTTCTAGCTAAATTCTTTCCCCATCAAAGAATGAGCAAAACTAGAGTGGAAGTTCAAACCTTCAGACAAAGAGAAGGTGAATCCTTCTATGAAGCTTGGAAAAGATACAAGCAATTGATCAGAAGATGTCCTCCTGACATGCTTTCAGAATGGTCTATCATAGGCGTATTCTATGATAGTCTATCTGAGATATCCAAAATATCATTAGATAGTTCTGCAGGTGGATCACTCCACTTGAAGAAAACACCTGCAGAAGCTAGAGAACTCATTGAGATGGTTGCTAACAACCAGTCCATGTACACTTCTGAAAGAAATTCTGTAAACCATGAGACTTCTCAGAAGAAAGGATTTCTTGAGATTGATACTCTGAATGCCATATTGGCTCAGAACATGATCTTGACTCAGCAAGTCAATATGATCTCCCAGCATCTAACTGGAATGCAAACTGCAGCTGGCAGTACTCAGGAAGCTTCTTCTGAAGAAGAAGCTTATGATCCTGATCAGCACACCATGGAGGAGGTGAATTACATGGGAGAACCCTATGGAAACACCTACAACCCTTCATGGAGGAATCATTCTAACCTTTCATGGAAGGATCAACAGAAACCTCAGCAAGGTTTCAGTAACAATCAAAGTAGAAGGAACCAGAATAGGTTCAACAACAGACCACCATTCCCATCTTCTAAAGGGAATATGGAAACCTCTAAGCAGAGCCTCTCTGACTTAGTTACTCTGGTTTCCAACCTTTCTAAGACCACCCATAGTTTCATAAATGAAACAAGGTCCTCCATTAAAAATTTGGAGGTACAGGTTGGTCAACTGAGCAAAAGGATCCCTGAGACTCCTCCTGGCACTCTTCCTAATAACACTGAGGTGAATCCAAGAGAAGAATGCAAGGCCATAACCATGGAGGTAGAGGCCAAAACTGAGGAGATTCGGAAGGCATTGAACGCCAGTGAAAGACGTATCACTGGGCGTTCAATGCCCAATTTGGCATCAAGCCTGGCGCTAAGTGCCAATAAGGAACCCCTCACTGGGTGTTCAACGCCCATCCTGGCAGCAGAGCTGGCGTTGAACGCCAGCCAGGGAGCACTGGCTGGGCGTTCAACACCCAAACATCCAGGAACTCTGGCGCTGAACGCCAGTGAGGAACCCCTCACTGGGCATTCAACGCCCAAATAGGCAGCCATTCTGGCGCTCAACGCCAGTGAGGAACCCCCCCACTGGGCATTCAACGCCGACATACCCAGGGAAGCTGGCGTTGAACGCTAGCAAGGACTTTCCTGCTGAGCGTTGAACGCCCAAAAGCATAGAGGGACTGGCGTTTAACGCCAGTAAGGGTGGATAGCAAGGGTATTTAACGCCCAAAGAGCTCACAGAGCGGCGTTAAAATCCAGTAAAAGCACACCCTCTGAGTGGTCAAAACCCACTCAAGAACCCTCTATCCCAGAACCAAAGGAAGCCTATGCTCATGTAAAAACCATAGAGGTTCCTTTGAATGCACTTCTGCAGTGCATAAGTTCTGATGACTACTCATCCTCTGATGAGGATGAAGACACTAGGGAAGAGCAAGTTGCTCGGTACCTAGGAGCTCTTATGAGGCTGAATACCAAGTTATTTGGTACAAAGCCATTGGAGGAAAAACCTCCACTGCTTCCCAAAGAACTCCATGCTTTAGTTTAGCAGAGGCTACCTCAGAAGCTTCCAGATCCTGGACGCTTTCTGATCCCTTGCACCATAGGCACTATGACCTTTGAAAAGGTTCTGTGTGACCTAGGGTCAAGCATAAACCTCATGCCACTCTCTGTAATGGAGAAGCTGGGCATCCTTGAGGTACAAGCTGTAAACATCTCACTAGAGATGACAGACAAGACAATGAAGAAGCCATATGGCTTAGTAGAGCATGTCTTGGTAAAGGTTGAAAACCACTACATCCTTGTAAACTTCATAGTCTTGGACATTGGAGAGGATGAGGATGACTCTGTCATCCTTTGAAGACCTTTCCTAGCTACTACTAATGCTATCATTAATGTAGCTAAGGGAGAACTGACTCTACAACTAGGAGAGGATCACATCTTACTCAAGATGCCTTATCCTAATTCTCCCTATGACAGAAGAGAGATAACTGTGCAACACCTAGTGTTCCAACCCTCTCTTTCTGTGCAGAGCCCCCAAACATCAATTTTAAGTTTGGTGTTGGGCAGCCATCAACAAGCTCTAAGCACAAAGGTACTAAGAAGAAAGTACCTAAAGGCTGGAAGGACAAGAAAGTCCCAACTGAAGGTCTCTCAACTGGCATAAGAGTTGTCTTCACCAAGAATCTAGTCCTACCACATATAGTGAGTCATGTCCTATTTCTAGAGCATGTGGAGCTCATTCATGAGAAGATGGGAAGAAAGTTCACTATAAGGGGCTAAAATCTGAGCCCATACTCACCTCCGTAAGGAGCTACCTGTCAAGCTAATGACGTTAAAGAAGCACTTATTGGGAGACAATCCAAGCTTAATTAATTAATTTTATTTCCTTCTATTTTGTTTTTCTTTAATTTTCATTTTAGGTTCATAATCATATGCAGCAGTCAGAACAGAGACAGAATTCACAACAGTGAAAACAGAACACTCTGGATGGAGTGTTAAAGTTGAACGCCAGCTGATAAACTATTATTTTATGATTTATATTGTGTTTAATTGAGTGGTTTTATCAAGTCTTTACCCACTTATTCATATGATTTGCATGTATTTACAATTCCTTCCCAAAGTTGTTCCATGGTTGAAAACTTGCTTCATAGAGATCTTTTAATTATGTATTTTAATTCTCCTTTATACCATTCGATGCCGTGATCCGTGTGTTAAGTGTTTCATGCTTCATAGGGCAGGAATGGCTTAGAGAATGGAGAGGAAGCTTGCAAAAATGGAAGGAACACAAGAAACTAAGGAGATGACCAGCGAACACTGATGCGAGCGCATGGCTCACGCAAACGCGCGAATTGAAGAAATCTCAGCGACGCGAACGCGTGCCTGACGCAAACACGTGGATTGGAGTCTGCACGAATGACGCGAATGCGTGGACGACGCGAACGCGTGACAAGGAAAATCGCTGAATGACGCGAACGCGTGGACGACGCATACGCGTGACCTGCGCGATCTGCAGAAATTATAGAATACGCTGGAGACAGTTTCAGGCCGCGTTTTAACCCGGTTTTCGGCCCAAAAATACAGATTAAAGCTAGAAAACATGCAGAGACTCAAGACGCATCCATTCACATTCAGATACAGTAATATTAGGATTACTTTTAGTTTTAGATCTGAATCTAGAATTGCTTTTACATTCATAGTTTATGCTTTTGCTTGGATTTTGGATGTTGAAGAGTCATCACCTTCGTTGAAGTCATTACTTTAGTTTGTTTCCTTATTCCCTTACTCTTAATTAGTTACTCATTGACTCTGTTCAGATAATTATGTTGCATTTTGAATTTATTAATATATAGAGTTACTTTTATTTTTAACTAATTTTAATCTCTATTTTATTTTATTTAATTATGTCTTCTTATATTTTTATGATTATTAAATCCATGTCAATGGAGTAGAAATTCCACTTGACATGGGGGTTGATTAAGAGGAGACACTTGAGTTGGAATGCTCAAGTGCTTAGTTAAATTGGACGTTGTTGGCTAATTCTGTACCTACTAACGCTAGACCTTCCTAAGGGAGAGGACTAGGATTTGCGGGTAAGAGTTAGCTCAATCACTTGACTTTCCTTTATTTAGTAAGGGTTAACTAAATGAAAACAACAACCTCTTTACACTACACTTGAGAAGATTCCAACAAGGATAGAACTTCCAATTAATTATTCCCTCAGTCAAGACTTTTTAATATTAATAATAATTCTTAGTTCATCGCTCTTATTTACAATTATTTTAAATTGCTCATCATTCAACTCAAACTTTCTGGAAAACTCCTGGTTAATAAATTAGCACTCTTTCCTGCAACTCGTTGGGAGACGACCTGGGACTCATACTCCTAGTATTTTTATTTCTAAAATTTGTGACACCCTTTTTAAATTGGTGAGGCGGATCTTAGCTGGTTAAGAGCTATACGTGCAATGCTATTCTCTCATTTAAAAATCTCTTAATTGGCCTAACTTCTGCCACGCACCAATTTTTGGCGCCGTTGCCGGGGAGTTGCAATAGTGTGCTAAATTATTAACTAGTGTACATATTTTTATTTTTATTTGCATATTTTATTTTATTTTTATTTCTGTTACCATGAGCTATATGTCTTCCTCATTGAATGACGCGTTCATTGCCTGATCCGAGCTTAGTCCCATTTGATCCTGAAATTGAAAGAACTCTTTCACATATTAGACGAACTCGACGTCGGTTAGCCTCTGAGGGCGAATCTGAACCGCCATCTGAGAGCGAGACAAGCTCATTTACTACTGATTCAGTTGATTCACGTGCAGGTGACATGGCAGAACCTAGGAGGATTACTCTCCAAGAGGCAGGAGCCCCAGACTTCACCCTGCAACCGTATCAAGTGTGTCACCCAAATCTGGATGCAGATTTTGAACTGAAGACTGCACTAATCAACTTGATGCCTAAGTTTCATGGCTTACCTGCTCAAGAGCCTATCAAGCACCTTAGGGATTTTCAGACAGCCTGTTCTACTGTTAGGCGCCATGGTGCAGATGAAACTTCTATTCTGTTAACCGCTTTCCCGTTTTCTCTTGAGAGAAAGGCGAGGGAATGGTACTACACTCAACCTGAAGTGACTGTTACTAACTGGGATACGCTTAGAAGAGAATTTTTGGAAAATACTTTCCAGCTAAAGTTACTGATAGATTGAGGAAAGAGATTTCAATGATTATTCAAGGTGAATCCGAAACTCTCTACGAATAATGATTATTCAATGATTATTCAACAATCTCCTAGACGTATGCCCCCATCACATGATTAATAGACTAGTATTGATCAGCTACTTCACTCAAGGCATGAACCCCCAGGATAAGACTACACTGGAAGGTGCTAGTAATGGTTCTTTGAAAAGTACAGGACTGCAGATGAAGCATGGAAGCTGATCAGCGACTTAGCTGAGTCCACTAGGAATCATAGACAGAGGCACAACCATCCCAAGGCTGTTGCTGAAGTTTCTTCTAGCATTGAGACTACCGCTCTCACACAGAGTATATGTGAAATGACCAACCTACTGAAACAGATGTAGTTAAATCAACAACAAGCACAACATGCTCAGTCTCTCCCACCACAACAAAGCCAACAGTTGGTTCCACAAAGAGTATGCAGGATCTGTGCTGATTATAGTCATTATACTGATGAATGTCCACAGCCCCAGGAAGACAACACTGTGGCAGCCACTCACAACTTCTATGACCGCCCGAATCAAGGACACAATCAACAAGGTGGCAACTACAACCAAGGTGGCAACTACAACCATGGATGGCAGGACAACTCCAACCAAGGTTGGAGAGATAATTCTAACCATGGCTGGAGGGACAACCATAACTGAAGAGGCCATTCAACGAGCTTTAGATCTTCCCCCTGCTCCAGAAGGATTATACGTGCAATGCTATTCTCTCATTTAAAAATTTCTTAGTTGGCCTAACTTCTGCCATGCACCACCAGCCAGTGCAGAGAAGCAGGGAATCTGGATTCTCTAGCCTCTCAGGACCCATGGGTCCCATAGCATCTTGCACCTACCCCACTTATTCTTACCTACTTTCACACTTCGCTATAAACCCTAACCCAATCACATCCATATCACTTTCCCAAATCCATCATAACTCCCACCAACCCCACCCACTTTAAAATCAAATTTTCCACCCAAAACCCCACCCATGGCCGAACCTACCCCTTCCCCACTCCTATAAATATTACTCTTCATAACCCTTCATACACTCACCTCTCATACCCCACAAACCACCCCACAACCGAGCCTTCTCTCTCCCTCTATCTTCCTCTATTATCTTCTTCTTCTACTTCATTCTTCTCTTTTCTTTATTTTTGCTCGAGGACGAGCAAAGTTTTAAGTTTGGTGTTGGAAAAGCATAGCTTTTTTTTTCTTTCCATTACCATTCATGGCACCCAAGATTGGAGAACCCTCTAGAAAGAGGAAAGGAAAGGCAGTAGCCACTCCCTCTGAATTTTGGGAGATGGAGAAATTCATCACCAAAGCTCACCAAGACTACTTTTATGAAGTAGTGGCGGAGAAGAAAGTGATTCCTGAGGTCCCTTTCAAGCTCAAGAAGAATGAGTATCTGAAAATCCGAAGAGAGATTCGGAGAAGAGGTTGGAAAGTCCTAACCAATCCCATTCACGATGTTGGGATTTTAATGGTGTAAGAGTTCTATGCTAATGCATGAGTTACTAAAAACCATGACACTAGCGTGAATCTAAATCCAAGGAATTGGAGCACCATGGTCTAAGGGAGAATCTTAGATTTCAACCGAAAAGTGTGAGATTGGTGTTCAACTTGCCTCTAATGCAAGGAGACCCTCATCCTTATACTAGGAGAGTCAACTTTGATAAGAGATTGGATCAAGTGCTCTCAAATATCTGTGTGGAAAGAGCACAGTAAAAAAGGGATTCCCAAGGCAAGCCCATTCAACTAAGAAGGCTTGTCCTAAAGCCCATAACTAGAGGATGGTTGGAGTTCATCTAATGTTTCATTTTCCCTACTAGCAATCGGTCAAAAGTGACTGTTGACAAAGCTATCATGATCCATTGCATCATGATTGGAAGTGAGGTAGAAGTACATGAGGTGATTCCTCAAGAATTGTACAAGGTAGCTGAGAAGCCTCACACCAATGCAAGGTTGGCATTCCCACACCTCATCTGTCATCTATGCAATTCAGTTGGAATTGTCATAAATTGAGATATCTTCATTGGGGAGGACAAGGCCATCACCAAAAAGAGGATGGAGCAAACTAGAGAGCATGCACAAGAGCTTGTGCATCCACCTCAGCATGAGATCCCTGAGATGCCTCAAGGGATGTATTTTCCTTCTCAAAGCTATTGGGATCGATGGCAAACTTCTCTTGGAGAACTGAGCACTAATATGGAGCAATTGAGGGTGGAGCATCAAGAGCATTCCACCACCCTCAATGAAATAAGAGAAGATCAAAGAGCCATTAGAGAAGAACAAAGGACTATGAGGGAAGAACAACAAAGGCAAAGGAGTGACATTGAAGAGATCAAGCATCACATTAGATCCTCAAGGAGGAGCACCAGACGCCACCATTAAAGGTGGATTCGTTCTCTTTTACCTTATTTTCTTTTATTTTCTATTTTCTGTTATGTTTTGTCTATTCTCTTGTTCTAGTTGCATGATCATTTGCATTAATATCTTAAAGATGTAAAATGTTCCATATATCTCTCACCTTTCTTAAAAGAAAATTTTTATTTAAAAGAATTGAGAGATACATGAATTTCAAATTTAAAATAATAATAGTTTAATTATGTTAATGTGGTGGCATTGCTTTTATTTTCTGAATGTATGAAATAAACAGTGCATATTTGAAGTTGAAACCTTAGAATGTTAGCTCCTAAAAGAATAAGAAAAAAGGAAAAGTATTATTGGTAATCTGAAAAATCCAAAAATTGATTCTTGAAGCAAAAAAAAGCAGCAAAAAGAAAAAGAAAAGCTTGCATGCGAAAAAAAAGTGGCGAAAAATAAAAAAATAAAAAGCAAGTAGAAAAAGTCAAAAGCTCTTTAAACCAAAAGGCAAGAGCAAAATGCCAATAACTCTTTAAACCAAAAGGCAAGGGTAAAAGGATCCAAGGCTTTGAGCATTAATGGATAGGAGGGCCTAAAGGAATAAAATCCTGGTCTAAGCGGCTCAACCAAGCTGTCCCTAACCATGTGCTTGTGGCGTGAAGGTGTCAAGTGAAAAGTTTGAGACTGAGCGGCTAAAGTCGTGATCCAAAGCAAAAAGAGTGTGCTTAAGAACTCTGGACACCTCTATCTGGGGATTCTAGCAAATCTGAATCACAATCCAAAAGGGTTCACCCAGTTAAAGTGTTTGTGACATTTATGTATCTGGTGGTAAAACTGAAAAACAAAGTGCTTAGGGTCACGGCCAAGACTCTAAAAGCTATGTTCAAGAATAAAAAAAAACTGAACTAGGAGAGTCAATAATATCATCTGAATTCTAAGTTCCTAAAGATGGCAACCATTCTAAGTTTCAATGGATAGTGAGATGCCAAAACTATTCAGAAGCAAAAAGCTACTAAGTCCCACTCATCTAATTGTAACTGAGCTTCATTGGAAACTTAGAAATTTATTGTATCTTAATTTTCTTTTTTATCCTACTATATTTTTAGTTGCTTGGGGACAAGCAACAGTTTAAGTTTGGTGTTGTGATGAGCGGATATTTTATACGCTTTTTGACATCATTTTCATATAGTTTTTAGTATGTTTTGCTTAGTTTTTATTGAGTTTTTATAGGTTTTAGTGTTAAATTCACATTTTTTTTATTCTACTATGAGTTTTTGTGTTTTTGTACAATTTCAGTTAAATTCTGGATGAAATTGAGAAGCTGGAGCAAAAGTCTGATTCAGAGACAGAGAAAGCACTGCAGATGCTGTCTGGATCTGACCTCCTTGCACTAGAAAGAGCTTTTCTAGAGCTACAGAAGTCCAAATGGAGCGTTCTCAACGGCTATAGAAAGCTGACTTCTAGAACTTTCCAACAATGTATAATAGTTTATACTTTGAATTAGATTAGAAGGCTCAAAACTGGCGTCCAACGCCAGCTTTCTACCCCCTTCCAGGCATCCAGCGCCCAAAGAGCAGAGACCAGCGTCCAAATGCCCAGAGAGGACCCCCTAGCCAGCGTTTCATACCCTAGAAGCTTCATAGCACGTGGATCTCATCAAAACTCAGCCCAAGCACTCACCAAGTGGACCCCAGAAGTGGATTTTAGCACCAAAAGACTATTTTACCCTTTTCTATATAATCCCTAGTTATTAACTTAGTATTTAAAGTACTTTTACATTCCCCATCAGGGGGGACGCCTATCATTCAGCATTATTTTCGTTTTACATTGCATTTTCCCTTCAGTACGAGTTTCTAAACCTCCTAGGTTGAGGGAAGGAGCCCTGCTGAATCCTATGAATTAATAAAAGTATTACTGTTTTTCTTCGATCCGTGTTTGGTTTAATACTAAGATGTATACTCGCTGTTCAACAAGGTGAATAGGATGATCAGTGACAATCAACTCTGTTCATCATACTAAGACGAACGTGCCTAACAAACACACGTGTCTACTTGGATTCGTGTGAATACGTGACTGAAAAGTACGAACCGCCAGCTCTGTTTATTCATCCCTCAGACGGCTAATCCACGACTTCGTTGGAGACTTCTCGAGACACTAGTTCAGCTGATTTCCGGGGAGATTAGGTCTCCGTGGTATAGGCTAGAATCCAAAGAAGCATCATTCTCTGATCCGGAAGATTCGACCTTGTCTGTGGTGTTTTGAGTAGGATCGTCAAGAGAATGATCTGCTAGAGCTTCACCCTCCGTCAGATTGGATGACCACGGCCAATGGCGTTTAATTTGGAGCAGAGGAGATTGATGACCATAGCCCATGGCATTGATCACATACAGCCTGCCATAGAAGAGATCACTCACAAGCAAAGAAGACAGTACTACCAAAGTTAATTCAGAAAGACAAAGCAACTCCTATCCTCAACTATATTCCTATTACTGATTTTAATTTATACAATATATTCCTATTATTAATTGCCCTTGCATCAATCCAACTGAATTTTGATTCGCCTGACTAAGACCTGCAAGATAACCATAACTTGTTTCAAACTACAATCTACGTGGAATCGACCCTGACTCGCTCAGGTATTACTTGGACGACCTAGTATACTTGCTGGTACAGCACGAAAGTGTGAAGATTTGTGCACCACTCGACGTCAACTCCTGCAGCCGAAGTTACGTCTAGGTTGTTCACACAAAAATACATCCCATAAAAAGAAAATCTATAAACTTATATTTTTATCATATAATTCACCAAAGAATAAAACTATTTGAGAACTATATAATGTGAGTCTACCTTTTTCTTAAACATTCTCTTTTTTTTTTTATTCTCTCTGTTCTTAAATTTCAGGTTTTTTTCTTAATTGTACATGTGATCTACTTTATCTTTCTCATCAACTCTCGGTGGTCATCTTCTCACCTTATTTTCATTGATTTCTATTTGTTCTTTATTTTTTCACATTATATAAATAGTTACTATTTTAAATAATTTAATATTTGTTATTATTATTATTATTATTATATGCAATAAGTATAAGAAGTAAATTAATCATACGATTTGTGTCTGTTAATTGAATATTTACTAAAGTTCAGAGAAAAAATAGTCTAGATAGAGATACCAAAGAGACAAAGATCGTCTTGTCTTGTCCCCACCAAATTAAAGTGGTGTGAAATAAGATAAATTTCGGATGTTAAAACTACTCCCCCCCCCCCCCCCTCCCCTCTCTCTCCTCTCTTTCCCCCAATTCTCAATCATCTTCTGTTCGATGTGTACCAGGGTGTCCCGTGTACCAGTGATAACCGTTCTTATCCCTCAGAGTTGCCGACTTAGCTATTGACTTGGAGTGTTGGAAACTGAACAGAGACAGAACTCTGCTCCAAAAACCCTACACTGATTCTCACTCTCAATTATCCTCAATTTTCGTCACTTCCAATGCGCTGTGTCTGCTATTCGTATATTTCACTCTCCTTTCTCATTCATTTCCCTTTCTCCGCCTACAACTTCACAATTCTTTTTGATATTTCTTGTTTTGCCTTTAAATTTTGTTTTCATTGCAGTTACTGAACTAACCGATGGATCAGTCTCCGCTCGTTCCAGCTGAGGTGCCGGATTTCATTGGCGGCGGCGGCAGCAGCAGCAACACGAGGAACGTTTCCATGGTGAACGGTTACATTGTTTACACCAGAGCTAATAGGGGAAACCGGAATTTATGTAACGAAATTTCCAATACCAATGAATCTACGAAGTTCAGGATTCGCGAAGACGTAGAACCGAATGCCAAGCTTCCAATGAAAGAAAATAACGGAAAAAAAATTTTGGCGGGAAAGGAGAACGAGTGTTCCGAACCGAAACTCAAGCTCAGCGTTTCAATGGTTAGGCCATTTAAGCGGTTTACACGACGGTCGGCGGCACTGGAAGGGAAAGTCGTTTCGAATGATGATGGTGGAGAGGTGAGCGGGATATCGAGGAACAAGTTGGAAATGAAGATGTCGAAGAAGATTGTGGTCAACAAGACGCCCATGACGGTGAAGGAGCTCTTCCACACTGGTCTTCTTGATGGGGTCTCGGTGGTTTACATGGGCGGTATTAAGAAGGTTCGTTATGTTTGTGATTTTGTGAAATATCAAATATGACTCAGGTTATTCTTCTATTCCTTTTTTGGACTATCTGGTTAGAAACTTTACTTAAGAAGATTTTATGAGAAGAAGGACTAAAAAAAAGCATTTTCATATTTAGGTACAAATATAATATAGTCGATAGTTTACTTGTCCTTTTAGGTAATAATGGATTTCAAATTTTACTTTGTGTATTTGGTGGCCAACAACAAATTTTAAATAGAGTTCAGAGTTACAATAAATTAGTGGTTGGCCTATTGGAGGATTCTATGAGAAATATAAAAATATAGATGTTTTCGATTATTTTTAACGAGTTTTTTTATATAGTCTTTTAATTAAATTTATCTGTTTAGAATTTTAAGTTTAGTTACTTTTAATTAATATTTCAATACACTATTGAATTTTTATGTAAAACATTTTAACAGTAGGAAATTAAATTCATTTTTAAATGTTATAATCTGTATATTCAAATATGATTAGAAGTTGATAAATAGTTAAATACATGTTTTAACTTTTCAAATACAATTAGATTATGCTCTTGTCTAATACTGAATAACATTTGAGTTGTTAGCATAAATATGAGAAAAAAAGGAGATAATAACGACTAATATAACCAAGGTTATTAGATTCAATACTACCTGGCAAAACCTAATTTTTTGTCCGTTTAAGATTATTCATAGTTATCTTGTTAACCGTTAGATATAAGATCCATTGACCTCATGTATAACAGATAAAACAAAGATTTCTCATTTCTTAATTATCCCTTATAGCTAGTTCCTGGCGGTTAATTTATGCCTTTTCACATCCAAAACGATAGTTTATTTTAGTACATGGATTTCACTCTCAAATTGATAATGTGACTCTTTAATACAAATCACATTTATAGTAAAATTTCATCAGATTAAAATGATATTATCAATTTTGGAGTAATATTATTCTCTCCCTAATGTATGTAGTGGGCTAGTGGCCACGCATTTTTAGTACTGGTACGTTCTTATTACAGGCTTCAGGATTACGGGGTGTTATCAGAAATCTAGGAATATTGTGCTCATGCTCTCTGTGCAATGAACGCAGGGTGAGTCGTTATTCTGTCTTTGCGTAAATAATTGTTCCGTTGTTCTGATACTGTCCCGTCATTTATTTTTTCCTTGTTACTTTCTTCTGCTTATGTAGATTATTCCGCCTTCCAAATTCGAGGTCCATGCTTGTGGACAATACAGGAGAGCAGCAGAGTATATCTGCCTTGAAAATGGGAAGAGCTTGCTTGATCTATTGAGAACGTGCAGGGGAGTTCCTCTGTATGATTTGGAGGCGACAGTTCAAAACTTTCTTGGTTCTCCGCATGAAGAAAAACATTTTACTTGTAAAAGATGCAAAGGTGAGCTTTGCTTCTGCTACTCAGATTCGTTCTATTTTGGTTTCTGTGAGTTTAGAAACATAGGAAATCAAGTATGGAGTTTTTCTTTTCTTTTAGTATTTCACCTTTTTGATTGCCTTGTAATTCTTAGCATTAGCGTAATGATCTGTCCATAGGGTGTTTCCCTTTCTCATGTGCGGGAAGAGTGGGGCCCATATGCTGTTATTGTGTTGAATCGAGGAAATCTGAAGACAGTTCTGATAACGCTGTTAGCAAGAGAGTCAGGTATTCATTCATTCCACATAACTTATTGGTTATGGTCATGTTTGACGGCCTGCGTCTTTTTGAACTTAAGGATAAAAACTGACTTTTGAATCTAATTTCTCAGTTGACCTAATTTCAGCAGGCTAATACAGAAAAGTGAAACATTTTGTTTTGGGGGTTTGGGAGGGGGTTAAATTGGTTTGTTGGGAATTCTATTTGACGGCCTTCTGTCCGCTGCCATTCAGCTCTGTTGGTTTTGAATCATTCTAGCCAGCAGTTAGTCCATATATGTTCCAGGGAACCTAGTATTTAAATTTTAGGATATATTATAATAACTTCCCCCAAGGTCACAATGTGTCTGGATTATGCTGATCTTCCCAAAACCTCCCTTTATCAGATGTTAGTGCTGCATGTATAGTCTTACATTTTACCAGATACATGATAGTGAATGTAGTATTCAGGGGCAGCTGTTTATGTATGTTTTTGCAAATAGAAGGGAATCAGGTTGAACTTTACCAAATCTTGGAGAAAATGAGTGTAAAATTGCCATAAATTTTATCATGCTGTTGTCTGCCAGTTGCAAATAATAGTTGCAATTTGTGAGCCTCCATTAATTACGTTTGTGTGAGAGGACTGTCCAAATGGAAATTTGTAGACAACTGTAATAACTTAATTTTTGCCATTTATTTTCTGAAAGCTAGGGCTGGTAATATATTCATATTAAGTGACATATTGTCACTGTTGAAAATGTAAGTCAAAGTTTAGTTCAAAATGTAAGCTCAAAAGCTTATGGAAGCTGAGTGACTTTGTTTTGAGCCCTCATTTCCGTCCCCTTTAATTTTAGTTTTCTTTTATCATGGTATAATATTTCAGGTCCCCCAGACCAATGTCTGTCTCCAATCCATCCAATGCTCCTGAGCTGTCTATTGCTTCAGAAAATAAAAGAAAAAGGAAGAAAAGAACAAAGTTGGTACTTTTATCTATTTTCTGTCCTATTTATTGTAGATTTTTTGTTTTCTTCCATTTTGCATTAACCAATGTTCTGTGGTTGTGGTTCCAAACTTAATGCATATAATGAACTGCTATTTTTTTCAAAATAATCATCGCATGTTCTGCTTTCTTTCCAGATTATTTATTTTATTAAAATTTTTTAATACATGCTTTCAACTGTGTTATTAAGGTCATCAAAATGGGCTAACAAGTCGAAGTCTTCCAAGAGTGCTTCTATTCCTATTCTACCAAAGATGACGACTTCATGGAAAATGAGAAAGAAGTGAGTGTTCGCATTTATTTATTTATTGTTATCGATATCTTCAAAGTTTCTAAGATAATATGTTTGGAGCTGCATTTTTTACAACCAAATCATTTCCACTTTATTCTAACGAATTTATATTATTACTAGGAAGCTGTCAGGAAACTCAAAGATTCTGGAAGTTACTTCAAATGCAAAGTATTTATCCCCACAAAATAAGAGCAAATGGAAAATAACTAAGAAGTTAGTCCCCACTCACCTTTATATGACCTATCCAGCTGTAGAGTTGTTTTTTGTCATCCTTTATTCTTTAGTGATGATAATCATCATTTCTTTATACAATTTATTCTTTTCAAGGGATCAGCGGTTGCATAAGTTAGTTTTTGAAGAGAATGGATTACCTGATGGAACTGAAGTTGGTTATTATGCCCGTGGGAAGGTTGTTTGTATGTGTATTTCTAGTAGAAGCTACTGTTTGTTGATTATTCTGTTAACATGTACATTGTGGATGACAGAGATTGCTTGAAGGCTTTAAAATGGGCTCTGGAATTGTTTGCAGATGCTGCGACTCTGAGGTTTTGCTCCTTTCACATGGTTGTATAATTATAGACATTCCTCTAGGTTCTGTAAGTTGTAAACATAATGCTTTCAATTCCACATGTGGTGCAGGTCAGCCCTTCACAGTTTGAGGCCCATGCAGGTTGCGCTTCTCGCAAGAAACCGTGAGTCATTGTTTCCTTTGTGTTTACTGGTTATGTGTGTAGGCAGGATGTAAAGCAGCTTTTTGGAATGCTTTTTAACTGTGCTTATGTATTTTAAGGATATTGCAATGTTTTTGAGCAGTTATGCTTACATTTATACATCAAATGGTGTATCTCTCCATGAGTTAGCAATATCTCTCTCCAAAGATCGAAAATATTTGGCAACAGACGATGATCTATGCATTGTTTGTTGGGATGGTGGAAATTTGTTGCTTTGTGATGGATGCCCAAGAGCATTTCATAAAGGTCAGATATACAATATTAAAAATTTGAGGGGCAAATATCTGTTGGCAAATATCTGCTCTGTAACTGTGTGAATTGTGAAATGTGGAATCATCTTTATTCGTCATTTTTTATCCTCTCTTTCCTCAGCTTTTATAGAATGTAGTTTACTCCTTGGGTCTTGCTCTGAGTCATTATTGTACGTGGACTTCTTTAATGTGATGTATCTTTGCAAAATTATTTTAATTTTCAATTTCACATATATGGCTCTTTGCTTTTGGTGCCTGAAATTTTGTTTCAAGATGTACTGGATCACAAAGAATATTTTCTCTTTGATAAATTACAAAATAGTCATGTTGACATCTTCTAACTGGTCTTTCATGTACTTATGTTTTGAATTGTACAGAATGTGCATCTCTATCAAGTATTCCACGCGGTGACTGGTACTGTGAATTTTGCCAAAACATGTTTCAGAGAGAGAAGTTTGTGGCGTACAATTCCAATGCTGTTGCAGCTGGAAGGGTTGAAGGAGTTGATCCTATCCAAGAGATAACAAACAGATGCATACGCATAGTCAAAGATGTTGAAGCTGACCTTGGTGCATGTGCTTTATGCAGGTGTCATAAATACTGGAAACCATTTCATTTATTTGATTTCATTTATTTGTGACTTGCACTTAGTTATATAATACCGAAGAGAATTTTTTGTTCATGCAGAGGTGTTGACTTCAGCAGATCCGGCTTTGGCCCACGCACCATAATACTATGTGACCAGGTGTCGATTCTAGTTCTGTTTTGATTTTGGTTTTACTTGGCACTGCTAACATCCAAGTCTAGTTTTCTTTGCTCGTAGAAGTGTTTAATGATTGGTGATTAGTTCTTGATCGAAGTAATCAAAAGTTAGTTCTTATTTGCTATCCCCATTGTTTGCTGCAGTGTGAAAAGGAATATCATGTTGGCTGTTTGAGGGAACATAAGATGGCATATTTGAAGGTATGCAATTTGTTGATCTGTTTTTATATGTGAACATTCATTTGGATGCCTTGGATTCCTCTGATGCCACTTCTCTTGTGTATTGGACCTAATATCTCTGGAACCCAACGACAGGAATTGCCAGTGGGGAAGTGGCTTTGTTGTAATGATTGTACAAGAATACATTCTACTTTGGAGAACCTTCTGGCCATGGGTGCTGAGAGACTCCCTGAATCTCTACTGGGCATTATAAAGAAAAAGCAAGAGGAGAAAGGACTGGAACCCCTCAATGATATTGACATAAGATGGAAGCTTCTTAATGGCAAAATTGCTTCTCGTGAAACCAGGCCATTGCTTTTGGAGGCTGTTTCAATCTTCCACGTAAGTGCTGGCCATCTTCTGAATTTGTTTATAACCTTTTGTGCTTCTCCCTTGAGTGGATGGAGGTTATTATCCTTTCGGATTCCCCAACAAATCATAGAAATAATTTGCTTCTTAACCCTTGGAAAACTACATTTCTGTATTTTGTTTTTAGTTATACACTTTCTGAGTTAATTCTTGTATGTTTATTTTGGCTGTATCTTGTGATTTAGCGATAACTGGAAAAATTATGAGATCGTGCTTTTGTTGGCATGATTTGATGCTTCTCTCATGTTGCCAAAATTTCTGGTGGATTTCCCTTGACAAGATTTAGTAGTTTATTAACTAGTTGCCAGTTGGATATTAATATAGGATCAAGATCTCATCATACGGGAATTATCATATGACATTGTCATGTTCGCATTCCCATAGTCTCATTATTTTAAAAATATAACGACAGTTTAATTTTGAACATCTGCACTCATTTATTAAACACTATTAAATCAATCTTTTGCCTCCCCTTATTTATCCTTGAAAAATACTGAACCTTGGAGGTGAGTATATGTTAGGGACTTGGGTATTATGGGGTGCCAAAGTCCTACATCGGGTAGTATGGGGTGCTTGATGTTGTATATAAGGAGAGTGGTTCTTCCACCTTATCAGCTAGCTTTTAAGGTGTGGTTTTCCACTTTCCTTAGATACTTAACAATGGCTACCTATAGGCTTGGATTAAGGTGAATACCAAATACTGATTGACGGTGAAGAGATAGATACCGCTGGGTCAGTGTTGATAGAGTGAAGCCGCCGTGGATGTGTAATATTAAGCCACTGGTTGTGACAGGATTCAGAACATGAAAATGTCTTGTTAGCTCTGGACATAAAAGGATCCTTATCCATTAACATATGTCATTGCTCAACTTGCGTACAGGTTGTTCCCTAGTGTGCTGCATTTACAAATGCTTTGCATGGGGCATTAATTGTGTTTAATGTGTTACAACGTGATCTCTCTAGTACTAAGATATCACCTTGGACTACCACATTTGAGTGTTCAATGAGATCATTTGATGCATTTATTGGACTTATGATATGTAGAGTCTGAGATATCTCATGCACATTTCAGGAATGTTTCAGTCCCATAGTTGATGCAATTAGTGGACGGGACTTTATTCCAGCCATGGTTTATGGGTATGAATACTCCTTTACAACAATGTTTTCAACTCGTTTTTTGTACAGTTTCTATTTTCCCTTCATCCCAAATAATGCATCCTTCTTATAGAAGGAATGTTCGGGGGCAGGAGTTTGGAGGAATGTATTGTGCAGTATTAACGGTCAAGTAAGGTTTTATTTTCTCTTCTTCATTGTGGTTGCTATTGGTATTTCATTTTTAAATTACTGTTTACAGTTTTCCTTTCTGTATTTTGACCTTGAAGTTCATATGTGGTATCTGTGGGCATGCTTCGAATTTTTGGCAAAGATATTGCCGAACTCCCCTTGGTTGCAACCACTAACAAGGACCACGGAAAGGTGCAAGACTGTAGTTTTGGTTGCATCATTACTCTGTCTTCTTGCTGACATGATCTATGCTATATCATTTTGATTTATAGCTTTGCATTGTGATCAATTGTACTTGTCTGTAGCGCATTAATTATATATTTGGTTGGTATGTCAGGGTTACTTCCAAACACTCTTCTCTTGCATTGAGAGGCTGCTTTCTTTCTTGAATGTGAAGAACCTTGTGCTACCAGCTGCAGAAGAAGCAGAATCGATATGGACAGATAAATTTGGATTTAGCAAGATGATACCAGACCAGGTGTTTATTCTGCTTTACTACTTTTTGGTTGGTAGCTAAAATCTGCAGCTTCTTCAAATAGCATTTTTGAGTTGAGAGCTACATCTATGTTTCTTTGACCCATTATTTTAGCCTGCTGCATTATGAGAATGGAACCTCAGCCTCCAAAATGGGATAAAAAATTCTGATTCGGTTTAACCTTGTGCTGCAGCTTATCAGCTACAGAAAGAATTGCCATCAGATGGTGACATTCAAAGGTACAAATATGCTTCATAAAACGGTGCCTCCCTGCCGGATCATCCACAATCAATCATGGCAATCTGATATTTAAAAGTCAAATATGAAAAGAGAAAACCCCTTTGCTTTTGCGTTTCATTTTTCACATTCTGCTGTTTTTGTACATGTATCATGATCCCTTTCCTGCCCATTGATTCATAAAATATTCATAATTTATGGTGATACGGTTCCTAACTCCTAACTCCCAAGTCCTAACGTAGTTTTGTTCCCAAGTTTAGCAAACACAAGTTCCTTATCTTGATCATGACTATCACCCCTTTTTGTCATTCTTCCAATCACAGAAAATATTAGCAATGGGGAAACACTATCCAAACTGATAATATACGATGCAGGTTATATAATGAGCAGCTTTTTCTTTTATGATTCAGAATTTGGATGCTTTGCAAACACAAATTATTTTACATTTGAATATTGTTTTCTTAGCTCCAATATCTTCGATTTGAATTTCTTTATTCGGATTATTAGGTTACTAATTGTTCATATCCTGGCTGAAAACATAAAGCCAGATTCAATAAGGATGAAAGATCCACCTAAAAGGGGGTGATCTCTACTCATACCTAACTTTTTTAAAGAGGTCGAGTGATGATCGGAATTCACTCACTATATAATGAATCCGTTCCTTGGCAAGTGCACGAAAGTATTGTCAAGTAATAACCCACTAGGAGTGGGATCGAATTGTATAGAGATTGGTAGATTGAACAACTTTAATCAATGGGTGAATTAGTCAAGCTAAGCAATAGAGATTGTTGAGTGTAGAATTTCAAATTAACAGAAATGTAAATGACTTAAAAGTAAAGGAAAGCAATAAAGTGCAGAAAAGTAAATGACAAGAATGTAAAGTGTTGGAACATAAATGACTGAATAGTAAATGGGGAATGGATAATGACAAAAATTAAAGGAGCTATAAAGAATAAGGAAGATAAGAATAGGGGAAATTCATTGGAATTGGGAGATGTTGCTCTCTTTGGATTAGATCTAGATCATATCTTCTTCAATCATGCAACTCATTGACCTCTTGGCAATCAAGATTGATTGAACCCCAATCCCTTGGTGATTTAATCTCTCAAATCTTAATAATCAGCCAATTCCTTAGTCTAATTGCTCATGAAGAGAGATATACTTGGTCCCTGATTATACCACACATCCTCATAGATCCAAATAGTGGGTGGATTTCATGTCACCATATCCAATCCCAAAATCCAGATCTACTCAAGTGTAAGAAGGGATTTCAAGCATGGTTTCATGTTTTCTTTTTCAAGGTTCCTATGAAACCCATTTTGCATTCAACCTCTTTCCTAAGATGATTGAACACTAACATGAAGAACGAAATTCCTTCTAGAAAATCAAAGAGAAGATGAAGAGAAAAAAAAGTTTGATAAACCATTATTTTATGATTTATATTGTGTTTAATTGTGTGATTTTATCAATTCTTTATCCACTTATTCATATGATAAGTATGTATTTACAATTCCTTCCCAAAATTACTCCATGATTGAAAATTTGCTTTCTAGAGACTTTTAATTATGTATTTTAATTCTCCTTTATCCCATTCGATGCCGTGATTTGTGTGTTAAGTGTTTCAGGCTTCATAGGGCATGAATGACTTGGAAATTGGAGAGGAGGCTTGCAAAAATGGAAGGAACACAAGAAATTAAGGAGATGACCACCGAACAATGACGCGAGCGCATGGCCCACGCGAACGGGCGAAGTGAAGAATTCGCAGCGACGCGGACGCGTGCCTGACGCAAACGCGTGGATTAGAGTCTGCATGCATGACGCGGACACGTGCCTGACGCGAACGCGTGACAAGGAAAAACGCTGAATGACGCGAACGTGTGGACGATGCGTACGCGTGACCTGCGTGATCTGCAAAAATAACAGAATACGCTGGGGGCAATTTCGGGCCGCCTTTTGACCCAGTTTTCGGCCCAGAAACAGATTAAACCTAGGGAACATGCAGAGACTCAACAAGCATCCACACACATTGAGATTCATCACATTAGGATTACATTTAGTTTTAGATCTGAGTTCTGAGAGTTACATTACATTGATAGTTTTATGCTTTTGCTTGGATTTTTGGATGCTGAAAGTCATTACCTCCGTTGAAGACATTACTTTAGTTTGTTTTCTTATTCCTTTAATTTTTAATTAGTTACTCATTGACTCTATTCAATTAAGTAGGTTACATTTTGAATTTATTAATATATGAAGTTATTTTTATTTTAATTAATTTTAATTCTCTATTTTAATTTAATTAATCATATATTCTCATATTTTTATGATTATTAATTTCATGTCAATAGAGTAGAATTTCTACTTGACATGGGGTTGATTAAGAGGTGATACTTGAGTTGAGATGCTCAAGTGCTTGGTTAAACTGGACGTTGTTAGCTAACTTCATACTTACTAACACTAGACCTCCCCAAGGGAGAGGGCTAGGATTTGAGAGTAAGAGTTAGTTCAATCACTATATCTTTCCTTATTTAGTAAGAAAAAATCGAGTGAGAACAACAACCTTTTTACACCACACTTGAGAAGATCCCAACAAGGATAGAAGTTCCACTTAATTATTCCCCCAGTCAAGGCCTTTTATTTAGAGTATCAATAATTATTCTTAGTTTATTTTTATTACCTCAATTCACAATTATTTTTAATTGCTCATTATCAAACTCAACTTTCTGAGAAATTTCTGATTAATAAATTAGCACTCTTTCCTGCAACTCGTTGGGAGACGACCTGGGACTCATACTCCCAGTATTTTATTTCTAAAATTTGTGACAACCCTTTTTAAATTGGTGAGGCAGATCTTAGCTGGTTTAGGGTTATACGTGCAACGCTGTCTCTTAATTGAATTCTATAAATTGGTTAACTTCTGCCACGCATCAATTTTTGGCGCCGTTGCCGGGGAGTTGTAATAGTGTGCTAAATTATTAATTAGTGTATATATTTTATTTTTATTTTCATATTTTATTTTTATTTCTGTTACCATGAGTTACATGTCTTTCTCATTGAATGACGCATTCATTGCCTGATCCGAGTTTAATCCCATTTGATCCTGAAATTGAAAGAACTCTTTCACATATTAGACGAACTCGACGTCGGTTAGCCTCCGAGGGTGGTGAAGTGGTTATTATTAATTCACCAGTCTCATCTGAGGGCGAATCTGAACCGCCATCTGAGAGCGAGACAAGCTCATTTACTACTGATCCAGTTGATTTACATGCAGGAAACATGGCAGCACCGAGGAAGATTACTCTCCAGGAGGCAGGAGCCCCAGATTTTACACTGCAGCCATATCAAGTACATCACCAAACTGCAGCTGCAGATTTTGAACTAAAAGCCGCACTGATCAACTTGATGCCCAAGTTTCATGGCTTACCTGCTCAAGAGCCTATCAAGCACCTTAGGGATTTTCAGACAGCCTGTTCTACTGTTAGGCGTCATGATGCAGATGAAACTTCTATTCTGTTAACCGCTTTCCCGTTTTCTCTTGAGAAAAAGGCGAGGGAGTGGTACTACTCCCAACCTGAAGCAACTGTTACCAACTGGGATACACTTAGGAGAGAATTTTTGGAAAAATACTTCCCAGCTGAAGTCACAGATAGACTAAGAAAAGAGATCTCCTGCATTGTTCAAGGTGAATCAGAAACTCTCTATGAATATTGGGAGCGCTTCAATAATCTCGTGAACGCATGTCCCCATCACATGATTGGTAAACTAGTATTGATTAGCAACTTCACTCAAGGCATGAACCCCCAGGATAAGACTACACTAGAAGGTGCCAGTAATGGTTCTCTGAAGAAGTACAAAATTGCAGATGAAGCATGGCAACTGATCAGCGACTTAGCTGAGTCCACTAGGAACCACAGATAGAGGCACAACCCCAAAACTGTTGTAGAGATTTCCTCTAGCAAAGAAACTACTGCTCTGACACAGAGTATATGTGAAATGACCAACCTACTTAAGCAGATGTAGTTGAATCAACAACAAGCACAACAAGCTCAGCCTTCACCACAACAGAGCCAACAGTTAGTTCCATAAAGAATATGCGAAATCTGTGCTGATTATAGTCATTATACTGATGAATGCCCGCAACTCCAGGAAGACAACACTGTGGCAGCCACTCACAATTTCTATGACCGCCCGAATCAAGGATATAATCATCAAGGTGGCAACTACAACCAAAGTGGCAACAATAACCATGGATGGTAAGACAACCCCAACCAAGGCTGGAGAGATAATTCTAACCATGGCTGGAGGGATAACTTTAACAGAGGAGGCAGAGACAACAATAGAAACCAGAGGTGGAACAATAATAACAATAACAGACAGCAGAATCAGAACCAACCTTACAGAGCACCTCACCTAAGACAATCATAAGGACCCCAGCAAACCCAACAACAAGTTTCTCAGACTGCTTATTCTAATTCCTTATCAAATGATGAGATGCTCCGTTCTCTTGCACAAGGACAACAAGACATGCATGCTCAGCTGAACTCTAGTTTGAATGGCTTAACTGCCACTTTACAAGCTCTCGTCTCTCGGATGGATTCCTCGCTTAATTCCACACATCAACCTACAAGCTCTAATGGAATTCCTTCTCAACCATTGCCTAATCCCAAAGGTGGCATTAACGCCATCACTTTGAGGTCCGGAACCACATTACAGGAGAAAAACCATGAGGAGCCAAGCCCACAAGAAAATGTGCCAACAGAGAATGTGGTGGAAGTAGAAGAAGCTGAAGAAGAAGAGGACGTACAAGACATAGTTGAAGAAGAAGAAGCTCAGCCGCAGAATGAAGCACCAAGGGATGCTGAAGCTACAAATTGTGCCCCTTCTATTCCATTTCCACAACTTGCAAGGAAGCCCAGAAAACAGATGAAACTTGACCCCAAAATGGTAGAAATATTCAAAAAGGTCGAGGTAACTATTCCTCTTTTTTGATGTTATTCAAAAAGGTCGAGGTAACTGTTCATCAATCCTGCTTGGAAGACCATTCCTGAAGATTTCAAAGTTCAAGCTGGAGGCATTCTCAGGAACTTACTCCTTTGAGATAGATGGCAGAACAGTGAGTTTCAGTTTAAATGAAGCTATGAAGCATCCTCCAGAAGATCATTCTATCTTCCAATGTGACATTATTAATGAAACTGTAGCTGAAGTTCACCAGGAAGAATTAGAAGAGAAGTATATGGAGCAAGGCCCAAGTGTGGGGACACTTTCTGAAAATAATGAGAAAACTTTACCATTATCACCAGTCCCAGATGATACAGAGCCTAGTGATAAACCACTATTTTATGATTTATATTATGTTTAATTGTGTGATTTTATCATGATCCTTACCCACTTATTCATTAAATTAGCATGCATTTAGATTTCCCTCTAGAATTTATTACGTGTTTGAAAACTGCTTCCTAGAGACTTTAATTATTTATTTTTAATTCTCCTTTATTCCATTCGATGTCGTGATCTGTGTGTTGAGTGTTTCAGACTTTACAGGGCATAAATGAGTTAGAGATTGGAAAGAAAGCTAGCAAAAATGGAAGGAACACAAGAATTTGAGGAGATAAACAGCGAGAAGTGACGCGGTCGCATGGCTCACGCGACCGCGCGAAGGAGAGCAAATCGCAGCGACGCGGCCGCATGGCTCACGCGGATTGGAAAAGCTCTGGCGACGCGGTAGCGTGGACAACGCGAACGCGTCGCGAGGAAAAGCGCGAATGACGCGTCCGCATGGATGATGCGATCGCGTGACATGTGCGATCTGCATAATCTGCAGAATTCGTTGGGGGTGATTTTGGACCCTATTCCGGCCCAGTTTTCTGCCCGGAACAGCAGACTAGAGTCAGAGAACATGCTGAAACAAATAACACATTCATACAGAGACAGTTTGAGATCTAGTTTTTCACTCTCTTAGGTTTTTCTCTCGAGGTTTTTAGAATTTTAATTTTCAATTGGTCTTAGCATTGGAACATTGAGAAGAGTTATTTTCCTCATCAAGACTTCATCATTCTAGTTTGTTTTCTTAACCTGGGTTCATTCTTCCATGTCCTTTGCTTTGTTCAATTTTGTCATTTAGATACTTTTATGATTATTTAATGCAAGGATTATTTCTTTTTAATTTAATTTCAATTCCAATAATCATGTCTTCTTTTAATTCCCTTTTATGTGCTATGGATTCTTTATTTACAATGCGTGAGTAGTTTCCTTACTTGATGGGTAGTTGATTAAAAGGACTCTTGAGTTGGAAGGATTGAAAGAAAAATTGGTAATTGGGTTAAATGTTGGATTGCTATCTTGTCACCAACGCCAATCCCTTTGAATTAAGTGGGATGCAACTTGTGAACAGATCTGGCATTCCAGCTTGTTTGACTTTTCCTTACTTAGTAAATGATAACCAAACAGAACAACCATTAATTATAAATTAATCTTACAATCACTCCACCAACGATAGAAATTCCAACCAATTAACTCCTAGTCAAGGCTTTTATTCATATTATTTAAATTTCCTCAATTTACATTCCAATTTACTTAGCTCAACTTCTTGGAACATCTGATTAATAAGATAGCACACTTTTCTGCAACTCGTTGGGAGACGACCTGGGACTTAAAACTCCCAGTAATTTTTAATTTAATTCTTTGTGACATATTTCTAAATTGATAGGCAGATTTTCGGTGAGTTAAGAACTATACTTGCAATGTAACCACTTTAATAATTTTTAATTCACCGGCTTCTGCGTCTCATCAATTTTTGGCGCCGTTGCCGGGGAGTTGCAATAGAGTGCTAATTTTATTAATTAGAATTTACTTATTTGCATTTTATTTTATTTTTCTACTATGAGCTGCATGTTTCTTCCGTCAAATGACGCGTTCACTTCCTGATCCGCGCTTGCTAATATTCGATCCTGAAATTGAAAGGACAATTTCACGAATAAGGCGAGAAAAACGTCGGTTAGCCCGCTCTGAGGGCGGATCTGAAAGTGAATCTGAGGAAGAAACCAGCCCCCGTTCTACTGATTCGCTTGTTTTACGCGCAGAAAACATGGTAGCTAGGAGAGTTACCATCCAGGAGGAAGGAGCCCCTGATTTTACAATGCAACCGTTTCAAGCGCATCATCCGGCGGTGGCTACAGATTTTGAAATAAATCCCGCACTGCTAAATTTGATGCCCAAGTTTCATGGCCTACCTGCTCAAGAGCCTATCAAGCACTTGAGAGATTTCCAGGCAGCCTGTTCTACTGTCAGACGTGATGGCACTGATGAAACTTCAATTTTGTTGAAAGCTTTTCCGTTTTCTCTTTAGGGAAAAGCAAGAGAGTGGTACTACACTCAACCTCTAGCAAATGTATCCAACTGGGATACACTCAGAAAGGAGTTTCTGGAGAAATTCTTTCCATCTGAAGTTACTGATAAGCTAAGGAAGGATATCTCCATAATTGTTCAGGATGACAATGAGACTCTCTTTGAATACTGGGAGCGCTTCAATAATCTTCTGGAAGCATGCCCCCACCACATGATTGACAAGATTATGCTACTCAGCTATATTACACAGGGTATGAGACCCCAAGATAAGACCATACTGGAAAGTGCCAGCAATGGGTCTATGAAGAAGTACAAGACCACTGATGAAGCTTGGCAATTGATCAGTGATTTAGCTGAATCCACTAGGAACCACAGACAAAAGCAAGGCCGTTTACAAGCTGTTGCAGAAGTATCTTCCAGCAGAGAGACTGCTGCTCTAACTCAAGGCATTTATGAAATGACCAACTTGCTAAAACAAATGCAGTTGAATCAACAAGCTTAGCAAGCTCAACCTCCTCCACCACAGCAAAACCAACAACTAGTCCCACAAAGAATTTGCGGAATCTGTGCTGATTATAGCCATTACACCGATGAATGCCCGCAGCTCCAACAAGAAAACAACATGGTGGCATCCACTCACAACTTCTATGACCGCCCCAACCAAGGGTACAATCAAAGTGAAAATAATAACCATGGATGGCAGGACAATTCAAACCAGAATTGGAGGGACAACAATAACAGAGGAGGCAGAGATAATCAGGGAAATCAGAGGTGGAACAATAACAACAACAGGTAGCAAAATTAACCTTACAGAGCACCTCACCTGAGGCAGAACCAAGGACCACAGAACAATCAGCAGCAGACCTCTCAATTTACTCATTCTTCGTTATCTTCTAATGAAGATCTACTACAATCTCTTGAGAAAAGACAACAGACCATGGAAAACAACATCATGAATAGTATTAACGCCGGTCTAAATGGTCTCACCTCTACTCTGCAAGCTTTTATGACACAGCTTGGATCAGCACAAAATTCCAGTAACCAACCTTCAAGCACCACTGGAATCCCCTCTCAACCATTATCCAATCCAAAGGGAGGCATTAATGCTATCACCCTGAGGTCCGGAACTACACTGCAGGAGAGGATTCAGGAGGAACCAAGCTCACCAAAATACGCCTCAGCTGAAGAGGTGGTAGAAATCGAAGATGTTGAAGAGGAAGAGGATATACAGGACATAGCTGAAGAAGAAATAGCTCAACCACAGGAGGAAGCACCAAAAAGCGCATGCACCACAGAAAACACCACTCCTATTCCATTTCCACAACTTGCAAGAAAGCCCAGGAAGCAGCTGGAACCCGATCCTAAAATGGTAGAGATATTCAAAAAGGTTGAGGTAACTGTTCCCCTTTTTGATGTTATTCAGCAGGTACCTAAATATGCAAAGTTTCTAAAAGACTTATGTATCCATAAAGACAAAATTAATGAATTAGAAACTATTCCTTTAGGTAGTTCTATATCTGCTTTAATGGGAGGATTACCTGAAAAATGTAGTGATCCAGGTCCTTGCACAGTTAGTTGTACTATTGGTGGTGTAGTAATTTATGATTGCATGTGTGATTTAGGAGCATGAGTCAGTATAATGCCTTTGTCTATATATGATGTTTTGAGACTCCCTCCCTTAAAAAGGTCGACAGCTCGTTTTGTGTTAGCAGATAAAAGCATTATTACAGTGGCTGGAGTTGCTGAAGATGTTTTGGTGAATATTAAAGGGCTCACATTTCTCACTAATTTTTATATCTTGGAGATGCCCCACAATGATTCAGATAAGCCATCATCAATCCTACTTGGAAGACCATTCCTGAAGACATCAAAATTCAAATTGGATGCTTCTTCAGGAACATACTCCTTTCAAATAGATGGCCGCATAGTAATCTTCAATATGAATGGAGTCATTGACAACCCCCCAGAAGATCGTTTTATCTTCCAGTGTGATGTCATAGACGAAAGTGTGGCTGAAGTTCAAAAGGAAGAGTTTGAAGAGAGGCACACTGGACAAGGTCCCAGTGTGGGGACCCTCTTAACTGACAATGGGAGCACTTCGCCATATTCACAAGCCCCAGATAATCCAGAGCCCGCTCATGATCAAAAGTTAGAATTGAAACCTCTCCCCCCACATCTCAAATATGCTTATCTTGAGGATGAACAAAAGCTTCCGGTTATTATTGCAAGGGAACTGACTTCTCAACAAGAAGAGCAGTTACTTGACGTACTGAGGAAGCATAAGAAGGCAATTGGGTGGAGTTTGGTAGACATAATAGGAATCAACCCTCAAGTATGCGAGCACAGAATATTTCTAGAAGAGGGAGCAAGACCTGTCCGTCAACCCCAAAGAAGATTGAATCCCACCATCTTGGAAGTCGTCAAAAAGGAAGTGACCAGATTATTAGAATTAGGTATCATATATCCCATTTCAGACAGTGAATGGGTAAGCTCAGTACAAGTGGTGCCCAAGAAATCTGGAGTCACTACAGTGAAGAGTGAGCATGGAGAGCTCATAGCAACTAGAGTTCAGAATGCTTGGAGAGTCTGCATTGATTACAGGCGTCTCAACCAAGCTACCCATAAGGATCACTACCCACTTCCATTCATTGATCAAATGCTGGATCGCCTGTCAGGTAAGTCACATTATTGCTTTTTAGATGGTTACACAGGTTATTTCCAGATTCATATAGCTCCTGAGGATCAGGAAAAGACTACTTTTACATGTCCTTTTGGGACCTATGCTTATAAGAGAATGCCCTTTGGCTTGTGCAATGCACCAGCTACCTTCCAAAGATGCATGATGAGTCTTTTCTCTGATCTTATTGAGGACTGTATGGAAGTTTTTATGGACGATTTTAGCGTTTATGGTGATTCTTTTAGCCTTTGCTTAGATGGATTATCTCGAGTATTAGATAGATGTGTTAATACAAACCTTGTATTGAATTTCGAAAAATGCCACTTTATGGTAAAACAAGGGATTGTATTAGGACATGTGGTATCTAATAATGGCATTTCTGTAGACCCAGCAAAGATAAATGTTATTTCTAGTTTGCCTTACCCCTCTTCTGTGAGGAAAGTCCGTTCGTTCCTTGGCCATGCAGGTTTCTACTGGAGATTTATTAAGGACTTTAGTAAGGTCGCACTTCCCTTATCCAGATTACTGTAGAAGGATATTGAGTTCGAGTTCAGTGAGGATTGCAAACAAGCGTTTGATAAGCTGAAGACTGCTCTAACTCAAGCCCCAATTGTGAGAGGACCAGACTGGAGTCAGCCGTTTGAAATCATGTGCGATGCTTCCAACCATGCAGTAGGAGCAGCGCTGGCTCAGCGTGAAGGTAAGGATCCTTTTGTTATTGCCTATGCGTCTAAGACTTTAGACACTGCCCAGTCCAATTATACTACTACTGAGAAAGAGCTCCTTGCTATTATTTTTGCTCTGGATAAATTCCGGGCTTATTTACTTTGTACTAGAGTAGTAGTGTATTCGGACCATGCAGCTCTAAAGTATCTATTAGCTAAAAAGGAATCCAAACCAAGACTTATACGTTGGATACTACTGTTACAAGAATTTGATTTAGAAATAAAGGATAGGAGTGGTAATCAGAATTTAGTAGCAGACCACTTGAGTCGCAATGAACATATTAAGGATGATTCTACTCCTATAGATGATAATTTTCCTTTTGACAACCTACAAGCAGTATCTGAGGTAACCCCTTGGTATGCACCTGTTGCTAATTATTTAGTTAGCCGCACATTTCCTCCACATTTTTCTAAACATCAAAGAGACAAGCTGAAAAGCGAGTCTAAATATTATATATGGGATGACCCATATTTATGGAGATGTGGCGCTGACCAGATAATTAGACGTTGTGTGCCTCAATCAGAATTCCAGTCCATTTTAGAGGCCTGTCACTCATCTGAGAGTGGAGGACATTTTGGCCCTCAAAGAACAGCTAGAAAGATCTTAGACTGCGGATTCTGGTGGCCTACTCTTTTTAGAGACGCTGCTGAATTTTGTAAATCCTGCCCCCCATGCCAGAAATTTGGTAATATATCCAGGAGGGATGAGATGCCTCAACAATATATGCTTTTCTGTGAAATTTTTGATGTTTGGGGCATTGACTTCATGGGTCCATTTCCAAATTCTAATGGATATTTTTATATATTGTTAGCTGTGGATTATGTTTCCAAATGGGTGGAAGCAATTTCTACCCGCACTGATGATGCTAACACTGTTGTTTCCTTTATAAGAAACCATATTATATGTCGCTTTGGATCACCACGAGCGATCGTGAGCGATCAAGGCACCTATTTTCGTAACAGGAGACTAACAGGATTGATGAAGAAGCATGGGATAATCCATAAAGTTGCAACCGCTTACCATCCCCAAACTAATGGGCAAGCCGAGGTGTCAAATAGAGAAATCAAGCGTATCTTGCAAAAGATAGTAAAGCCTCATAGAAAAGACTGGAGCACCAGGCTACAAGATGCACTATGGGCATATAGAACAGCATACAAGACACCCATTGGGATGAGTCCCTTCCGCTTGGTTTATGGAAAAGCTTGTCATCTCCCAGTTGAAATAGAACACAGAGCCTTCTGGGCAGTTAAGGAGTGCAACATGGGAATTGAGAATGCCGGAGCTGAAAGGAAGTTGCAACTGCAAGAACTGGAGAACCTTCGCCTAGAAGCTTATGAGAACTCCAGAATATACAAGAAAAAGATGAAAGCTGTGCATGATCAAACATCAAGAAGAAAGAGTTTCAACCTGGAGATTCTGTCCTCCTTTACAAATCTCGACTAAGGCTCATGCCCGGTAAGTTGAGATCAAAATGGGAAGGTCCATACAGAGTAGAGAAGGCTGAACCGTACGGAGTTTATCACCTAAGCCATCCTTCAAGCTCTGAACTTATTAAGGTTAATGGACAACGCCTGAAGCTGTACCATGGTGAGAAGGTGCAGAAAAATAAAGAGCTGGAGATCTTCCGCTTGGAAGATCCCCACATCGCAGCAGATTGAGCTAGTGGAGCGTCCAACTTACGGACGTTAAAGCAAAGTGCTTGGTGGGAGACAACCCACCGCGGTATGATCGTTCTTTTCTTCACTTTTAGTTTTTCTTCTTTAATAACTCTTCTCTTTATTAGTGCTTTCGTGCTCTTTCATTTACATGTCTTTATATTTCTTTAAAAAAAAAAATTTCGCCACGCGACGCGATCGCATCAGCGACGCGTCCGCGTCGTAGAGGGGGTGGAGAAAAAAAATAAATGAACAGAGAGTTCGGCTGGAGCATGGCTGGAGGCGTGCCAATGGCACAACTCGGCCCACGCGACCGTGTCCCTGACGCGTTCGCGTCGCATGGGAATCATGGCCCCCCATGCGACCGCGTGCCCCATGCGGCCGCGTGCCCTGAATTTTCGATGTCAAAGGGTGCACAATGACATATTGTGCGAGAGTGGTGCTGGATTAGTGCTGGAAGCACAATCCTTATCACGCGACCGCGTCGCCGACGCGGCCGCGTCATCTATTTCCTGATGCACCCTCATGCGATCGCATGAGCCACGCGATCGCGTCACCCCAATTTGGCAATTAAAATAAATCGAACAGAGAGTTGTGCTGGAGTGAGGCTGCACTCGCGCCAGCAGCGTAACATGGGTCACGCGACCGCGTGACCGACGCGATCGCGTCCCCCTACCTGACGCGCACCCACGCGAACGCGTGCCCCATGCGGCCGCGTCGCATGCGCCGCACAGCTCAACCTAAATTGCCAATTATCTTATCTTTCTCTCTTTCAAATCCTAATTTTCTTTTCCCTCCTTATTTCTTCCTTCCCCCTTCCCCTTTCTATCTCACCTTTCACTCTCTATCCCTCTCACCACCATTAACAAGGTTTTACCTTCTTCTTCCTTCTTCTCTTTTTCATCATTCTTATTATATTATATACATTTTTATTTTCTTTTTCTTTCTTTTTTTCTTTTCACTTTTGTATTTTATTTTCTTCTTTCCCTTTTTACATGGTACTAGAAAATTTTTGAGTCATCATCCCTCATTATATGCTTGTGGATTATTGCAAATTGTTTGACAATTATTTTTCTCCTATTTAAGGGATTGCTTGCATGTTCATCTTCATATTTTCTATACCCTATTTACCATGCATGCTATGTGTTTGTGAAAAAGCTCATGTGGCATTATGCACTTCTCTATGTTGCTATACTATTCAATACTTACTTTTCACAACTTTCCCTTATTATTTTATTAATTGAATACAATTGTCAATACAAACGTAATGGTTTATTACGAAGTAATGCTTGGTCTATGCTACTCATGCCCTTTGCCAGCATGCCAATAAACACCTTGCATTCACTTGTTTTTATCTGCACTAGCTACTTTCCATTGATGGCTTTTCATATGTACTCGAGAGCATGTGTTAATGTCATCTACATTTTGCTGTGCATCATTCACCCTCTTTTCCGTTTCCTTCCTTGCTGTATATCCCTTTAAATTTAATTTTCTTTCTCTCCCCTTCTTTCAGGATGGCCACCAAGAAAGGAAAGGAGAAAGCAACTTCCAGACCACCAGCAAGAAGAGGAACTAAAAGAGCATTAGTGGCAAAGCCTTCTGCCACCGCAGTCAAGCCCTCAACAAAAATAATTAAGAGGATAATAAAGGTTGACGAAAAAGGAGAAAGCCTTTCCAGCAAAGGACGCTACGCGATTTTCCAATCGCTACTGTGAGCAGATGTTCCCTATCCCGGCAGAAAGGAACTATAACAATGAATACCTTCTTATCCTCCCGTCCAATATTGCCACCTTTGTTGAGCCGCAAATTGAGCAAAGACAATGGGGTTTCCTACGGAGACAGCCGAGGCAGGTCAACCTTTCTTGGGTAGTTGAGTTCTACTCTAACTTCTACATGCCGACCCTGCAGTCTGTTTATGTCCGGCAGAAGCAAGTCCCCATCACAGAAGAGGCCATTCAGCAAGCTCTGAGTCTTCCCCCTATTCCAGCAGAAATGGACGCTTTTCAAGAAGCCACCCTTCAGCGCCAGAGATACCAATTCAACTGGGACTCCATTCTCGGAGTCATCACACTACCTGGCAGCCGTTGGATCTACGGATACCACCGTACCCGCCCTAAGGGAATCTTGGCTTCAGCACTTACCTTGGAGGCTCGCGTATGGGCGCAGATCATGTTCCATTACGTCTTTCCGAGCACTCATGAGTCCTCCTTCACTGCGGACATGGCTGTTCTACTATGGTGCATCCTTACAGACCAACCTATGAATCTCTCAAGACATATCCGGAATGCTATGGTACACGTACAAATTGCGGGCAACCTACCTTTCCCCGCCTTGGTCTCAGATCTTGTCTCAGCAGCCGGAGTCTCCTATAGAGCTGGGGACACCAAAGCCATGCTTCCACGGGATGATCAGTATGTCCCTAACGGGAAATACCTCAGACTCTTAGCAGCCACTACAAGCCTTCCTACTGCTCCAGTTGAAGATAATCCTTCTTCAACACCACAAGCATCTACAACTGAGAAATTGCTCCAGCAGATAATCGAACGGTTTGACCGGCAAGAACAGAAAGCAAAGATGAGAGAGCGCCGTAACGAGCGCCGATTCAAACACCTCAAGGAGCTACTCAAGGGACACTTCAGAGACTCAGACACCCCGGACTCCACTTTCTTTACCAGCACAGGGAGCCATGACGGCCCCGACTGTGGAGATACTGCTACCAGCCCACCCCTGTTCCTGACAGATGGCACCGAGGATGGTGCAAAGCCTTAAGTGTGGGGAGGTCGGTCAGTACCTGACTTCCGAAGGTAATTTCTCTTCTCTAGCACCAATAATTAGGATATTTTAGTTAGATTTTCTTTTCTTTATAGAATAGAATAAATTGCATAGGTTAGGATAGTTGCATGCATGTTCTACTTGATTGAAAAGACAATAAGTTTCTTTTAAAAATCTATCTTTAGAACAAAATTTCACTAATTTTTCGAAAATTCTTATGATAAATTTGCTTGAGTTGTATTTGGAACATGATATTTGAGTTAAAGAACACACAACCTGTGAAAGATTTGAGCCTTTATGAATGGTTACATTATTTAACCATAATTATTTCATTCTTGTGTGTTTACTTCTCTATGATTGTAATCTATATTTTGTTTTATCTTATATGTCCAATAGTTATTATATTTGCATGCTTGCACATGAATGAGGCCATTATTTGTTTAAACTCACTCATCCAAATTAAGCCTACCCTTTTCAATTACCTTTGTTAACCACTTTGAGCCTTTAATTCCCATTTGTTCGATATTTTACCACATTACTAACCTTAAGCCGAAAAACAATTGTATACCCCAATTTGAATCTTTGGTTAGCTTAAGATAGAATTGTGTGTGCTAGTTAAGTATGGGAAATTGTGGGAACAAAAGTTGTTAAGAGAATGTGTCATAAAAATTTAAGGGGAATTTGGATACCTACTCATGTGAAAATATAAGAATGAAAAAAATCTATGTGCATTGATAAGCTTTATTTATTCAAAAAAAAATATGAAAAATCAATAAATAAGGGGACAAAATTACCCCAATATTAAGTTTAATAAAAGATCAATGCACATGTGATAAAAATTAAAGAAAAATTTGGTACATGAGTATGGAAATTATACAAAAGTGAGAATTCTGGGTAGCTAGGTATGAACTTTAAAGATGACATTAAGTGTATACAAGTTATGTTAGAGCTTGGGTTAATTAAAGATTCAATTTATTAGCTCACTTGACCAAATATACACCCCCACCTATACCTTAGCCCCATTACAACCTTGGAAAGACCTCATGATGTTTGCATTGGTGTATTAACTATTGTTGATTGGTTAGGAAAAGAACAAAAGTTAGAAAGCATGATTAGAAAAGGATAGAGTGACCACCCTATACACTAGAGATTAGAGCGTACATACATTATCAGTGAGGGTTCAATACTTGAATTTTCAAGTTCCCTGCTTTCATGAGCTATCTTGCACTTTTCTCTGTTTTATTGTGTAATGATAAAATTAGTGGAATTTGATTTGTAATTGTTTTGAAGAGCTTATTTACTTTTGATCAAGTGGACAAGAATCATATAGTTGCATTTATATATATATATAGGTTTGCATTGCATTTCATGAGTTTCTACATGTTCATACTTATTTCCTTATCTCCTTCAATTAAGCATGAGGACATGCTAATGTTTAAGTGTGGAGAGGTTGATAAACCACTATTTTATGATTTATATTGTGTTTAATTGTGTGGTTTTATCATGATCCTTACCCACTTATTCATTAAATTATCATGCATTTAGATTTCCTTCCTGAATTTATTATGTGTTTGAAAACTGCTTCCTAGAGACTTTAATTATTTATTTTTAATTCTCCTTTATTCCATTCGATGCCGTGATCTGTGTGTTGAGTGTTTCAGACTTTACAGGGCATAAATGAGTTAGAGATTGGAAAAGAAGCTAGCAAAAATGGAAGAAACACAAGAATTTGAGGAGATAACCAGCGAGAAGTGACGCGGTCGCATGGCTCACGCGGCCGCGCGGATTGGAAAAGCTCTGGCGACGCGGTAGCGTGGACGACGCGAACGCGTGGCGAGGAAAAGCGCGAATGACGCGTCCGCATGGATGACGCGATTGCGTGACATGTGCGATCTGCAGAATTCGTTGGGGGCGATTTTGGACCCTATTCCGGCCCAGTTTTCGACCCGGAACAGCAAACTAGAGTCAGAGAACATGCAGAAACAAATAACACATTCATTCAGAGACAGTTTGAGATCTAGTTTTTCACTCTCTTAGGTTTTTCTCTCGAGGTTTTTAGAATTTTAATTTTCAATTGGTCTTAGCATTGGAACATTGAGTAGAGTTATTTTCCTCATCAAGACTTCATCATTCTAGTTTGTTTTCTTAACTTGGGTTCATTCTTCCATGTCCTTTGCTTTGTTCAATTTTGTCATTTAGATACTTTTATGATTATTTAATGCAAGGATTATTTCTTTTTAATTTAATTTCAATTCCAATAATCATGTCTTCTTTTAATTCCCTTTTATGTGCTATGGATTCTTTATTTACAATGCATGAGTAGTTTCCTTACTTGATGGGTAGTTGATTAAAAGGACTCTTGAGTTGGAAGGATTGAAAGAAAAATTGGTAATTGGGTTAAATGTTGGATTGCTATCCTGTAACCAACGCCAATCCCTTTGAATTAAGTGGGTTGCAACTTGTGAACAGATCTGGCATTCCAGCTTGTTTGACTTTCCCTTACTTAGTAAAGGATAATGATGAGCGGATAATTTATACGCTTTTTGACGTTGTTTTTAGTATGTTTTTAGTAGGATCTAGTTACTTTTAGGGATGTTTTCATTAGTTTTTATGTTAAATTCACATTTCTGGACTTTACTATGAGTTTGTGTGTTTTTCTGTGATTTCAGGTATTTTCTGACTGAAATTGAGGGACTTGAAGAAGGACTGCTGATGCTGTTGGATTCTGACCTCCCTGCACTCAAAGTGAATTTTCTGGAGCTACAGAACTTGAAATGGCGCGCTTCCAATTGCGTTGGAAAGTAGACATCCAGGGATTTTTAGCAATATATAATAGTCCATACTTTGGCCAAGAATAGACGACGTAAACTGGCGTTCAACGCCAGCTTTCTACCCAAATCTGGCGTCCAGCGCCAGAAAAGGAGCCAAAACCAGAGTTGAACGCCCAAACTGGCACAAAAGCTGGCGTTCAAATCCAAGAAGGACCTCTACACGTGCAACACTCAAGCTCAGCCCAAACACATACCGAGTGGGCCCAGGAAGTGGATTTATGCATCAATTACTTACTCATGTAAACCCTAGTAGCTAGTTTATTATAAATAGGACCTTTTACTATTGTATTAGATATCTTTGGTCTCAGTTTTAATCCATTATTCATCTTAGGAGACTATTGATCATGCTTTAGGGGGCTGGCCATCTCGGCCATACCTGGACCTTTCACTTATGTATTTTTAACGGTAGAGTTTCTACACTCCATAGATTAAGGTGTGGAGCTCTGCTGTTCCTCAAAGATTAATGCAAAGTACTACTATTTTCTATTCAATTCATCTTATTTTGCTTCTAAGATATCAATTCGCACCCAAGAACGTGATGAAGGTGATGATTATGTGTGATGCTCATCACCATTCTCCCCTATGAACACGTGCCTGACAAACACCTCCGTTCTACATGAAATAAGCTAGAATGAATATCTCTTAGATCTCCTAACCAGAATCTTCGTGGCGTAAGCTAGAATGATGGCGGCATTCAAGAGAATCCGGAAGGTCTAAACCTTGTCTGTGGTATTCCGAGTAGGATTCAATGAATGAATGACTGTGACGAGCTCCAAACTTGCGATTGCAGGGCGTTAGTGACAGACGCAAAAGGATAGTAAATCCTATTCCAGCATGATCGAGAACCGACAGATGAATAGCCGTGCCGTGATAGGGTGCGTGAGCATATTATTCACTGAGAGGATAAGATGAAGCCATTGACAAGGGTGATGCCTCCAGACGATTAGCCGTGCCGTGACAGGGCATTGGATTATTTTCCCGAGAGATGACCGAAAGTAGCCATTGACAGTGGTGATGTATCACATAAAGCCAACCATGGAAAGGAGTAAGACTGATTGGATGAAGATAGCAGGAAAGCAGAGGTTCAGAGGAACGAAAAGCATCTCCATTCGCTTATCTGAAATTCCTACCAATGATTTACATAAGTACCTCTATCCCTATTCTATTATTTATTATTCGAAAACACCATTATCAATTTATATCTGCCTGACTGAGATTTACAAGGTGACCATAGCTTGCTTCATACCAACAATCTCCGTGGGATTCGACCCTTACTCACGTAAGGTATTACTTAGACGACCCAGTGCACTTGCTGGTTAGTTGTATCGAAGTTGTGAACCATGGTATTGGCACCATGTTCTTGGCGCCATTGCCAGGGAAAGAAAGAGCCATGAATTTTACATAATCAAAGTGTAATCACGATTGCGCGTACCAAGTTGCTCACGTTGCCAGGGATTGTTTGAGCCTGGACATCACAATTTCGTGCACCAAGTTTTTGGCGCCGTTGCCGGGGATTGTTTGAGTTTGGACAACTGACGGTTCATCTTGTTGCTCAGATTAGGTAATTTTCTTTTTGCTTTCTTTTCAAAAAAATTTTCAAAAATATTTCAAAATTTTCTCCTTTGTTTTTGAAAAAAAAATTATATAAAAATGTTTTTAAAAATTTTATTCAAAATTTTTAAGAATGAATTTTAGTGTTTCATGAAGCATGTTGAAGCCTGGCTGGCTGTAAAGCCATGTCTAATGCCTTTGGGAATGAGTATGTCAGGCGTGTCATGTCTGAATTACATGCTGAAGCTTGGCTGGCCATTGGCCATGTCTAGTGTTTTGGACCGGAGCTTTCATTGAAAGCTTGGCTGGCTAGTGAGCCATGTCTAATTCCTGGACTGAAGCTTTAGACTATGAATGCAAGATTCCTGGAATTCATGTTAAAAATTTTGGAATCCTTATTTTTTCTTTTTCATATAATTTTCGAAAAAATCCAAAAAAATTAGAAAATCATAAAAATCAAAAACATTTTTTGTGTTTCTTGTTTGAGTCATGAGTCATGTCATAAGTTTGGTGTCATTTGCATGTGCATCTTGCATTTTTCGAAAATATCATGCATTCATAGTGTTCTTCATGATCTTCAAGTTGTTCTTGATAAGTCTTCTTGTTTGATCTTGATGATTTTTTGTTTTGTGTCTTTTCTTGTTTTACATGTGCATTTTTCGTTTTTTAGAGTCTAAACATGAAAGATTTCTAAGTTTGGTGTCTTACATGTTTTCTTTGCATAAAAAATTTTTCAAAAATATGTTCTTGATGTTCATCTTGACATTCAAAGTGTTCTTGGTGTTCATCTTGACATTCATATCATTCATGCATGCATTCATGGTTTTGATTCAAAATTTTCATGCATTGAGTCTTTTTGTTATTTTTCTCTCTCATCATAAAAATTCAAAAAATCAGAAAAATATCTTTCCCTTTTTCTCTCATCAAATTCGAAAATTTGGATTGACTTTTTCAAAAATTTTTAAATCAAATTGTTTCTTATGAGTCAAATCAAATTTTCAATTTGAAAATCTTATCTTTTTCAAAATCTTTTTCAAAAATCAAATCTTTTTCAAAATTCTTAGTTATTTTCGAAAGTTTCAAAAATATTTTTCAAAAATCTTTTTCTTATTTTTATACCAAATTTTCGAAAATAACATAATCAATTAATGTTTTGATTCAAAAATTTGAAGTTTGTTACTTGCTTGTTAAGAAAGATTCAAACTTTAAGTTCTAGAATCATATCTTGTGATTTCTTGTGAATCAAGTCATTAATTGTGATTTTAAAAATCAAATCTTTTTCAAAAACAATTTCAATCATATCTTTTCAAAAATATCTTCTTATCTTTTTTCAAAAATTTGATTTCAAAATATCTTCTCTAACTTCCTAACTTCTTATCTTTTCAAAATTTGTTTCAACTAACTAACTAACTTTTTGTTTGTTTCTTAACTTTTTCAAAACTACCTAACCAACTCTCTCTCTCTCATTTTCGAAAATATCTTCCCTCTTTTTCAAAAATTTCTTAACAATTAACTAATTATTTTTATTTTTGATTTTAAAATTTTTCAGAAAATACTAACATTATTCAAAAACCATTTTCAAAAATCACTAACTCTTTTTCAAAAATATTTTTCGAGAAATTCTCCCTCTCTCATCTCATTCTATTTATTTATTCATCTACTAACATCTCATCTCACATCTCTGCCATCCTCACAGTTGTGTTTCTTTCTTTACATCACACTCTTTGTCTCCCTCTTTCCTTCCACTCACAAAGGGATCCCTATACTATGGTATAAAGGATCCATATTATTATTATTATTATTTTTTCTGTGCCCTCTTCTTTGTCATATGAGCAGGAGCAAGGATAAGAACATTCTTGTGGAAGCAGATCCAGAACCTGAAAGGACTCTGAAGAGAAAATTAAGAGAAGCTAAATTACAATAATTCAGAGATAACCTTTCAGAAATTTTCGAACAGGAAGAGGAGATGGCAGCCAAAAATAATAATAATGTAAGGAAGATGCTTGGTGACTTTACTACACCTAATTCCAATTTACATGGAAGAAGCATCTCCATTCCTGCCATTGGAGCAAACAACTTTGAGCTGAAACCTCAATTAGTTTCTCTGATGCAGCAGAACTGCAAGTTTCATGGACTTCCATCTGAAGATCCTTTTCAGTTCTTAACTGAATTCTTGCAAATATGTGATACTGTTAAGACTAATGGAGTAGATCCTGAAGTCTACAGGCTCATGCTTTTCCCCTTTGCTGTAAGAGACAGAGCTAGATTATGGTTGGATTCTCAACCCAAAGACAACCTGAACTCTTGGGATAAGCTGGTCACGGCTTTCTTAGCCAAGTACTTTCCTCCTCAAAAGCTGAGCAAGCTTAGAGCTGATGTTCAAACCTTCAGACAGAAAAAAGGTGAATCCCTCTATGAAGCTTAGGAAAGATACAAACAGTTGACCAAAAAGTGTCCTTCTGACATGCTTTCAGAATGGACCATCCTGGATATATTCTATGATGGTTTATTTGAGCTATCAAAGATGTCACTGGACACTTCTGCAGGTGGATCCATTCACCTAAAGAAAACGCCTGCAGAAGCTCAAGAACTCATTGACATGGTTGCTAATAACCAGTTCATGTACACTTCTGAAAGGAATCCTGTGAGTAATGGGACGCCTATGAAGAAGGGAGTTCTTGAAGTTGATACTCTGAATGCCATATTGGCTCAGAATAAAATATTGACTCAGCAAGTCAATATGATCTCTCAGAGTCTGCATGGAATGCAAGCTGCATCCAACAGTACTCAAGAGGCTTCTTATGAAGAAGAAGCTTATGATCCTGAGAACCCTGCAATAGCAGAGGTGAATTACTTAGGTGAACCTTATGGAAACACCTATAACTCATCATGGAGAAATCATCCAAATTTCTCATGGAAGGATCAAAAGCCTCAACAAGGCTTTAATAATGGTGGAAGAAACAGGTTTAACAATAATAAACCTTTTCCATCATCCACTCAGCCACAGACAGAGAACTCTGAACAAAATGCTTCTAATTTAGCAAATCTAGTCTCTGATCTATCCAAGGCCACTGTGAGCTTCATGAATGAAACAAGGTCTTCCATTAGAAATTTGGAAGCACAAGTGGGCCAGCTGAGTAAAAGGATCACTGAAATCCCTCCCAGTACTCTCCCAAGCAATACAGAAGAGAACCCAAAAGGAGAGTGCAAGGCCATTGACATAAGCACCATGGCCGAACCTACAAGGGGAGTGGAGAACGCAAATCCCAAGGAGGAAGACCTCCTGGGACGACCAGTGATCAATAAGGAGCTTCCCTCTGAGGAACAAAAGGACTCTGAGGCTCATCTAGAGACCATAGAGATTCCATTGAACCTCCTTATGCCCTTCATGAGCTCTGATGAGTATTCCTCTTCTGAAGAGAATGAGGATGTTACTGAAGAGCAAACTGCCAAGTTTCTTGGTGCAATCATGAAGCTGAATGCCAAATTATTTGGCAATGATACTTAGGAAGTTGAACCTCCCTTGTTCATCAATGAACTAAGTGATCTGGATCAACTGACATTGCCTCAGAAGAGACAGGATCCTGGAAAGTTCATAATACCCTGTACCATAGGCACCATGATCTTTAAGGCTTTGTGTGACCTTGTTTCAGGAATAAACCTCATGCCCCTCTCTGTAATAGAGAAACTGGGAATCTATGGGGTACAAGCTGCTAAAATCTCATTAGAGATGGCAGACAGTTCAAGAAAACAGGCTTATGGACAAGTAGAGGACGTGTTAGTAAAGGTTGAAGGCCCTTACATCCCTGTTGATTTCATAGTCCTGGATACTGGAAAGGAAGAGGATGAATCCATCATCCTAGGAAGACCTTTCCTGGCCACAGCAAGAGCTGTGATTGATGTTGACAGAGGTGAAATAGTCCTTCAATGGAATGAGAACTCCCTTGTGTTTAAAACTCAAGGATCTCCCTCTGCAACCATGGAGAGGAAGCAGAAAAAGCTTCTCTCAAAGCAGAGTCAACCAGAGCCCCCACAGTCAAACTCTAAGTTTGGTGTTGGGAGGCCACAACCAAACTCTAAGTTTGGTGTTGAACTCCCATATCCAAACTCTAATTTTGGTGTTGGAGAGTCTCAACAAAGCTCTGCACATCTGTGAGGCTCCAAGAGAGCCCACTGTCAAGCTATTGACATTAAAGAAGCGCTTGTTGGGAGGCAACCCAATTTTTATTTATCTAACTATATTTTCCTTAGTTATATGTCTTTGTAGGTTCATGATCATGTGGAGTCACAAAATAAATATAAAAATTGAAAACGGAATCAAAAACGGCAGAAGAAAAATCACACCCTGGAGGAGCATCTGTCTGGCGTTCAGCGCCAGAACAGAGCATGGTGCTGGCGCTGAACACCCAAAATGGGCAGCTTCTGGGTGCTGAACGCCAGAACAGGCATGGTTCTGGCGTTCAACGCCAGAAATGGCACACAAATGGGCGTTGAACGCCCAAAATGGCCACCAACCTGGCACTGAACGCCTAGAGTTGTGTGCAAAGGCATTTTTACATGCCTAATGGGTGCAGGGATGTAAATCCTTGAACACCTCAGGATCTGTGGATCCCACAGGATTCCCACCTACCTCCACTCACTTCTTCTCACCACTCTCTTTCACACAACCCCATAAACACTCTTCCCCAAAAACCCTTCACCAATCACCTCAAACTCTCTTCCCCATCACCTCTTCACCACTCACATCCATCCACTCTTCCCCATAAACCTACCTCATAAACTCCACCTACCTTCAAAAATTCAAAACCAATTTCCCACCCAAACCCACCCATATGGCCGAAACCTTCCCCCCTCCCTTCCCTATATAAAGACCTCCATTCTTCATCAAATTCACACAACACATCCCTCTACACTCCTCTTGGCCGAAACCACATCTCCCTCTCCCTCTCCATATTTCTTCTTCTTCTTCTTCTATTCTTTTGTTTATTGCTCGAGGGCGAGCAATATTTTAAGTTTGGTGTGGTAAAAGCATAAGCTTTTTGTTTTTTCCATTACCATTGATAGCTCCTAAGACCGGAGAATCCTCTAGAAAGGGGAAGGGGAAGATAAAAGCTTCCACCTCCGAGTCATGGGAGATGGAAAGATTCATCTCCAAAGCCCATCAAAAGAAGGTGATCCCCGAGGTCCCTTTCAAACTCAAAAGAAATGAGTATCCGGAGATCCGACATGAAATTCAAAGAAGAGGTTGGGAAGTTCTAACAAATCCCATCCAACAAGTCGGCATCCTAATGGTTCAAGAGTTCTATGCCAATGCATGGATCACCAAGAACCATGATCAAAGTAAGAACCCGGATCCAAAGAACTATGTTACAATGGTTCGGGGGAAATACTTAGATTTTAGTCCGGAAAATGTGAGGTTGGCGTTCAACTTGCCAAACATGGAAGAGAATGCACGCCCCTACACAAGGAGAGTCAACTTTGATCAAAGGTTGGACCAAGTCCTCATGGACATATGTGTAGAAGGAGCTCAATGGAAGGTTGACTCCAAAGGCAAGCCGGTTCAACTAAGAAGATTGGACCTCAAGCCTGTAGCTAGAGGATGGTTGGAGTTCATTCAATACTCAATCATTCCCACTAGCAACCGGTCTGAAGTTACTATAGACCGGACCATCATGATCCATAGCATCATGATTGGAGAAGAGGTGGAAGTTCATGAGATTATACCTCAAGAACTCTACAAGGTGGCTGACAAGTCTTCCACTATGGCAAGGTTAGCCTTTTCTCACCTCATTTGCCACCTATGCAATTCAGCTGGGATTGACATAGAGGGAGATATCCTCATTAAAGAGGACAAGCCCATCACTAAGAAGAAGATGGAGCAAGCAAGAGAGCCCAGTCATGGAGCTCAAGAGGCGCAAGAAGCTCATTTCCATGAGATCCCTGAGATGCCTCAAATGCACTTTCCTCCACAAAATTTTTGGGAGCAAATCAACACCTCCCTAGGAGAATTGAGTTCCAATATGGGACAACTAAGGGTGGAACATCAAGAGCACTCCATCATGCTTCATGAAATAAGAGAAGATCAAAAAGCAATGAGGGAGGAGCAACAAAGACAAGGAAGAGACATAGAAGAGCTCAAGGACATCATTAGTTCCTCAAGAAGGAAACGCCACCATCACTAAGGTGGATTCATTCCTTGTTCTTATTTCTTCTGTTTTTCGTTTTCTATGATATGTGCTTATCTATGTTTGTGTCTTCATTACATGATCATCAATAGTAGTAACTATGTCTTAAAGTTATGAATGTCCTATGAATCCATCACCTCTCTTAAAAAAAAATGTTTTAAATCAAAAGAACAAGAAATACATGAGTTTCGAATTTATCCTTGAACTTAGCTTAATTATATTGATGTGGTGACAATGCTTCTTGTTTTCTGAATGTATGCTTGAACAGTGCATATGTCTTTTGAAGTTGTTGTTTAAGAATGTTAAATATGTTGGCTCTTGAAAGAATGATGACTAGGAAACATGTTATTTGATAATCTGAAAAATCATAAAAATGATTCTTGAAGCAAGAAAAAGCATCAAAGAACAAAGCTTGCAGAAAAAAAAAGGTAGGTGAAAAAAAAAATAGAAAGAAAAAGCCAATAACCCTTAAAACCAAAAGGCAAGGGAAATAAAAAGGATCCCAAGGCTTTGAGCATCAGTGGATAGGAGGGCCTAAAGGAATAGAATCCTGGTCTAAGCGGCTAAACCAAGCTATCCCTAACCATGTGCTTATGGCGTGTAGGTGTCAAGTGAAAACTTAGTAGGATCTAGTTACTTTTAGGGATGTTTTCATTAGTTTTTATGTTAAATTCACATTTCTGGACTTTACTATGAGTTTGTGTGTTTTTCTGTGATTTCAGGTATTTTCTGACTGAAATTGAGGGACTTGAGCAAAAATCAGATTCTGAGGTTGAAGAAGGACTGCTGATGCTGTTGGATTCTGACCTCCCTGCACTCAAAGTGGATTTTCCGGAGCTACAGAACTCGAAATGGTGCGCTTCCAATTGCGTTGGAAAGTAGACATCCAGGGCTTTCCAGATATATATAATAGTCCATACTTTGGCCAAGAATAGATGACGTAAACGGGCGTTCAACGCTAGCTTTCTACCCAAATCTGGCGTCCAGCACCAGAAAAGGAGCCAAAACCAGAGTTGAACGCCCAAACTGGCACAAAAGCTGGCGTTCAACTCCAAGAAGGACCTCTACACGTGCAACACTCAAGATCAGCCCAAACACACACCAAGTGGGCCCAAAAAGTGGATTTATGCATCAATTACTTACTCATGTAAACCCTAGTAGCTAGTTTATTATAAATAGGACCTTTTACTATTGTATTAGGTATCTTTGGTCTCAGTTTTAATCCATTATTAATCTTAGGAGACTATTGATCACGCTTTAGGGGGCTGGCCATCTCGGCCATGCCTGGACCTTTCACTTATGTATTTTTAACGGTAGAGTTTCTACACTCCATAGATTAAGGTGTGGAGCTCTGTTGTTCCTCAAAGATTAATGCAAAGTACTACTGTTTTCTATTCAATTCATCTTATTTCACTTCTAAGATATCCATTCGCACCCAAGAACGTGATGAAGGTGATGATTATGTGTGACACTCATCACCATTCTCCCCTATGAACACGTGCCTGACAAACACCTCCGTTCTACATGAAATAAGCTAGAATGAATATCTCTTAGATCTCCTAACCAGAATCTTCGTGGCGTAAGCTAGAATGATGGCGGAATTCAAGAGAATCCGGAAGGTCTAAACCTTATCTGTGGTATTCCGAGTAGGATTCAATGAATGAATGACTGTGACGAGCTCCAAACTCGCGATTGCAGGGCGTTAGTGACAGACGCAAAAGGATAGTAAATCCTATTCCAGCATGATCGAGAACCGACAGATGAATAGCCGTGCCGTGACAGGGTGCGTGAGCATATTATTCACTGAGAGGATAAGATGAAGCCATTGACAAGGGTGATGCCTCCAGACGATTAGCCGTGCCGTGACAGGGCATTGGATCATTTTCCCGAGAGATGACCGAAAGTAGCCATTGACAGTGGTGATGTATCACATAAAGCCAGCCATGGAAAGGAGTAAGATTGATTGGATGAAGATAGCAGGAAAGCAGAGGTTCAGAGGAACGAAAAGCATCTCCATTCGCTTATCTGAAATTCCTACCAATGATTTACATAAGTACCTCTATCCCTATTCTATTATTTATTATTCGAAAACACCATTATCAATTTATATCTGCCTGACTGAGATTTACAAGGTGACCATAGCTTGCTTCATACCAACAATCTCCGTGGGATTCGACCCTTACTCACGTAAGGTATTACTTGGACGACCCAGTGCACTTGCTGGTTAGTTGTATCGAAGTTGTGAACCATGGTATTGGCACCATGTTCTTGGTGCCATTGCCAGGGAAAGAAAGAGCCATGAATTTTACATAATCAAAGTGTAATCACGATTGCGCGTACCAAGTTGCTCACGTTGCCAGGGATTGTTTGAGCCTGGACATCACAATTTCGTGCACCAGATAACCAAACCGAACAACCATTAATTATAAATTAATCTTACAATCACTCCACCAACGATAAAAATTCCAACCAATTAACTCCCAGTCAAGGCTTTTATTCATATTATTTAAATTTCCTCAATTTACATTCCAATTTACTTAGCTCAACTTCTTGGAACATCTGATTAATAAGATAGCACACTTTTCTGCAACTCGTTGGGAGACGACCTGGGACTTAAAACTCCCAGTAATTTTTAATTTAATTCTCTGTGACATATTTCTAAATTGATAGGCAGATTTTCGGTGAGTTAAGAACTATACTTGCAACGTAACCACTTTAATAATTTTTAATTCACCAGCTTCTGCGTCTCATCACCTAACTATGAGCAGAAATTAGAGTTAAAGCCCCTCCCTCCACACCTCAAGTATGCTTACCTTGAGGACAAGTAGAAGTTTCCAGTCATCATTGCAAGGGAACTTACTTCTCAACAAGAAAAACAACTACTCAGAGTGCTGAGAAAACATAAGAAAGCAATCGGATGGAGCTTGGCGGATATAGTAGGCATTAGTTCCCAAATTTGTGAACATAGAATATTCTTAGAAGAGGGAGCAAAGCCTGTCCGTCAGCCTCAAAGAAGATTGAATCCTACCATCTTAGAAGTTGTCAAGAAGGAAGTGACCAGGCTACTTGAAGCAGATATCATTTACCCGATTTCAGATAGTGAATGGGTCAGCCCAGTACAAGTAGTGCCCAAGAAGTCTGAAGTCACAACATTAAAGAATGAGCATGGAGAGCTTCTGACAACTAGAGTACAGAACTCATGGAGAGTTTGCATTGACTATAGGCGTCTCAATCAAGCCACTCGCAAGGACCATTACCCTTTGCCATTCATTGATCAAATGCTTGATCGCCTGTCAGGTAAATCTCATTATTGTTTTTTAAATGGTTATACATGATACTTTTAAATTTATATAGCTCCTGAAGATCAGGAGAAGACCACTTTCACATGTCCCTTTGGAACTTATGCTTATAAGAGAATGCCCTTTGGCTTGTGCAATGCACCAGCTACCTTCCAAAGATGCATGATGAGTCTTTTCTCTGATCTTATTGAGAACTGTATGAAGATTTTTATGGATGATTTCAGCATATATGGTGATTCATTTAGCCTTTGATTGGATAGTTTATCTAGAGTGTTAGACATATGTGTTAATACAAACCTTGTGTTAAATTTTGAAAAATGTCACTTTATGGTCAAACAAGGAATTGTATTAGGACATGTTGTATCTAATACTGGCATTTCTGTAGATCCAGCAAAGGTAGATGTTATTTCTAGTTTACCTTATCCCTCTTCCATGAGGGAAGTCCGTTCATTCCTTGGCCACGCAGGTTTTTACAGGAGATTCATTAAGGACTTCAGTAAGGTAGCATTACCTTTATCCAGATTGCTGCAGAAGGAAATTGAGTTCAAGTTCAGTGACAGCTGTATGCAAGCGTTTGATAAGCTGAAAACCGCCCTGACTCAAGCTCCAATTGTGAGAGGACCAGACTGGAGCCAGCCATTTGAAATCATGTGTGATGCTTCCAACCATGCGGTAGGAGCAGCGCTGGCTCAGCGCGAAGGTAAGGACCCTTTTGTAACTGCTTATGCATCTAAGACTTTAGATGCTGCTCAGTCTAATTATACTACTACTGAAAAAGAGCTTCTTGCTATTATTTTTGCTCTGGATAAATTCCGAGCCTACTTACTTGGTACTAAGGTAGTAGTGTACTCAGACCATGCATCTCTAAAATATTTATTAGCTTAAAAGGAGTCCAAACCAAGGCTAATACGTTGGATACTACTGTTAAAAGAATTTGATTTAGAAATAAAGGACAGGAGTGGTAACCAGCATTTAGTGGCAGACAACCTGAGTCGCCTTGAGCACATTAAGGGTAACTCCACTCCTATAAATGATAAATTCCCATTTGATAACTTACAAGCAGTATCTAAAGTAGTTCCTTGGTATGCACCTGTAGCTAATTATCTAGTTAGCCACACTTTTCCTCCAAATTTTACTAAGCACCAGAGAGACAAGCTGAAAAGTGAGTCCAAATATTATATATGGGACGATCCATATTTATGGAGGTGTGGTGCTGACCAGATAATTAGACGGTGTGTGCCTCAATCAGAATTCCAGTCTATTTTAGAGGCCTACCACTCATCTGAGAGTGGAGGACATTTTGGCCTCAAAGAACAGCTAGAAAAATTCTAGACTGTGGATTCTGGTGGCCTACTCTTTTTAAAGATGCTGCTGAATTTTGTAAATCTTGCTCCTCATGCCAAAGGTTTGGTAATATATCCAAGAGGAATGAGATGCCTCAACAGTTTATGCTTTTCTGTGAAATTTTTGATGTTTGGGGCATTGACTTCATGGGTCCATTTCCAAATTCTAGCGGTTACTCTTATATACTGTTAGCAGTTGATTATGTTTATAAGTGGGTGGAAGCAATTCCCACCCGCACTGATGATGCTAACACTGTTGTTTCCTTTGTTAGAAACCATATTATCTGTCAGTTTGGATCACCACGAGCAATCGTGAGCGATCAAGGCACCCATTTTTGTAACAGGAGACTAACAGGATTACTGAAGAAGCATGGGATAATTCACAAAGTAGCAACAGCTTATCATCCCCAGACCAATGGGCAAGTAGAAGTCTCTAACAGAGAGATTAAACGTATTCTAGAGAAGATAGTAAAACCTCACAGGAAGGACTGGAGTGCCAGGCTACAAGATGCACTCTGGGCTTATAGAACAGCGTACAAGACACCCATTGGGATGAGCCCCTTCTGCTTGGTTTACGGAAAGGCTTACCACCTCCTCATAGAGGTAGAACACAAGGCTTTCTGGGCTGTGAAGGAATGTAACATGAATCCTACAAGAGCTGGTGTTGAAAGGAAGCTGCAACTAGCAGAACTAGAGACTCTTCGCCTAGAAGCATATGACAACTCCAGGCGTTACAAGGAGAAAATAAAGGCTATCCATGACAAACACATAAAAAGGAGAAAATTCAGACCAGGGGAGTTAATTCTACTTTATAACTCCAGACTGAGGCTCATGCCAGGTAAACTGAGATCAAGATGGGAAGGTCCATACAGAGTAGAGAAGGTAGAGCCATATGGAGTTTTCCACCTGCGTCATCCTGTTAACTCCAAATTTCTTAAGGTTAATGGACATCGCCTAAGGTTTTACCATGGTGAGAAGATGAAGAATCAAAAGGAGCTAGAGATCTTCCTCTTGGAAGATCCACCAAGAGAAGCTGAATGAGCCTAACGAGCGTCCAACTTAAGGACGTAAAAGCAAAGTGCTAGGTGGGAAACAACCCACCATGGTATGATCATTCCGTTTCAGTCTTAGTTTTAATTTTACTTTATTTTTAAGATGTTAATGACTCTTCTCATCATCCCTGCATTTAGCTGCATACAGTTTGCATGTGCATTTTACATAATAGTTTTCCAAAAAAAAAAAAAAAAAATCACGCACGCGACGCGGCAGCGTCGCTGACGCGTCTGCGTCACCAGTGCAATATGAAGAAAAGGAAGTTGACCAGTAAGTCACGCGAAAGCATGGCTGGAGGCGCGCCTTAGGCACAAATATGCCCACGCGTCTGTGTCGCCCACGCGGCTGTGTCATTTGGAAAATAAACCTCCCACGCGTTCGCGTCACCCACGTGAATGCGTGACCCTAAAAATTCGACGTAAATCAGTGTATGGCAGCATGTTGCAATGGAGTTGGGCTGGACTGATGCTAGAAGCACCAGCTACATCACGTGACCGCATGCCCATGCGGTCGCGTCGTTTTCAAAACATCACCATTCACGCGATCGCGTCAACCACACTATCGTGTCACCCTAAAAAATTTGGCAAAAAGAGTTTGAAACAGAGAGTCGCTCGAACGCGCGGCTCCTCTCGCGCCATTCGCACAATTCAAGTCACGCGACCGCGTGACCCACGCGTCCGCGTCACATGTAGCGCACAGAATACTCAGATCAGCCAAAATATCTTATCTTTTCTTCTCCCAAATCCTTATTTTTCTTTTCCTTTGTTATTTCTTTCTTCCCCCTTCTTCCTTCTCTATTCATTCTCACTTTTTACCTTCTCCATCCTTATTTTTCACACCCATCATCAAGGTTCTTTTCTTTCTTTCTTTACTTTTTACTTTCCCTTATCAATTTTATTTATGTTTTAAATTTTTCTTTTCACCTTCATTATCTATATTTCCCCTTATTCTTCTTTCTTTTAATTCCTTTTAATTGGTGTTGAAAATTTATTTCAGTCTTTATTTTCTATATTTTGCTTGTGGATTATCATGGATTTGTTTGACAATTCTTATCAATCTTTAAAGGGTTACTTGCATGTCTACTTCATATTTTCAAAAACATATTTACCATGCATGCTTTGTGTTTGTGAAAAAGCCTGTATGGCATCATGGACTACCTTCATGTTATCATACTACCTTAATGCCTGCTTTTCACAAAACCCCTTTTATATTTTATTAATTTAATTTAATTGTCAATACAAACAGGTTATTAGTTTGAAAGACTTGGTAATCTAACTTGGACATTGAATGCTTGATCTATGCTACTCATGCCTTTGTCGGCATGCCAATAAACATCTTGCATTTATTTGTCATCACATGCACGTACTATCTTACCTATGATGAACTTTTCACATGTAGTGTAGACCATGTGTTAACGACATCCCTCTTTACCGTGCATTGATTACCACTCATAATATTTGCTCCCTTGCTCGAACCCTTCACTTTACACATTACTTTCTCCTACCTTTTTCAGGATGGCCACCAAGAGAGGAAAAGAGAAAGTTACCCCCAAACCAACAGCAAGGAGAGGAACAAAAAGAGCATTAGTGGCAGAGCCACCTTCAACAGCAGTAAAGCCCTCAACAAAAAGAATCAAGAGGATCATCAAGGTCGATGAAAAAGAAAAAGCTTTTCCAGCAAAGGACACTGCGCGGTTTCCTAACCGCTACTGTGAGCAGATGTTTCCCATCCTGGCAGAGAGGAATTACAACAATGAATACCTTCTTATCCTCCAACCTGCATTGCTTAATTTGTTGAGCCGCAAATTAAACGAAGACAATGGGAATTTCTACGAAGACAGCCACGGCAGGTTAATCTCTCATGGGTAGTAGAATTCTACTCCAACTTTTACATGCCAACCATGCAGTCTGTCTATGTCCATCAGAAGCAAGTCCCCATAACTGAAGAGGCCATTCAACAAGCTTTAGATCTTCCCCCTGCTCTAGAAGGATTGGACGCATTCCAAGAAGCCTCACTCAAGCGCCAGACATACCAATTTGACTGGGACACCGTTCTCAGAATTATAGCACAACCTGGCAGCAGATGGATCTACGGATATCATCGATCCCGACCAAAAGGGATCTCAGCTTCTGCACTTACCTTGGAGGCTCGAGTATGGGCACAAATCATGTCCCATTATGTATTTCCGAGCACTCACAAGTCCTCCTTTACTGCAGACCTGGCTGTTTTACTCTAGTGTATCCTTACAGACCAACACCTAAACTTACCAAGACACATCCGGAATGCAATGGGACACATACAGATAGCGGGAAACTTACCTTTTCCCGCCTTGGTTTTAGATCTCGTCTCAGCAGCCGGAGTCTCCTACAGAGCTGGGGACACCAAAGCCTTCCTTCCCCGAGATGATCAGTATGTCCCTAACGGGAAATATATCAGACCACCAGCAGCCACTACAAGCCAGCCTACAGAACCGGCTGAAGACATTCCTCCTTCAACACCACAAGCACCTACAACAAACAAACTGCTCCATCAGATACTTGAAAGGTTGGATCGGCAGGAACACAAAGCAAAGATAAGAGAGCGCCGTAACAAGCGCCGATTCACATATCTCAAGGAGCTACTTTTAGGAAACTACAAAGACCCAGACACCTCGGAATCCACCTCATTTACCAGCACAGGGAGCCATGACGGTCCCGATGGTGGAGATGCTGCTACCAGTCCCCCTCTGTTCTTGACGGATGGCACCGAGGACGGTGCAAAGCCTTAAGTGTGTGGAGGTCGGTCAGTACCTGACCTCCGGAGGTAATTTCTTTTCCTTAAAACACCAATAAAATAGGATATTTAGTCAAATTTTCTTTTGTATAATAAGATAGATTGCATAGAAATAGGTTATTCACATGCATGTTCTACTTGATTGAAAATAATAAGTTTCTTCTAAGACCCTACTTTTTGAAAAAATTCACTAATTTAAATCAAAATCGTTGTGTAAACTTGTTTGAAGTTGTATTTGGAACATAGTTTAAAAAAAGCTAAGAACACACAACCTGAGAGATTTGAGCTTAATTACATGGTTACATTATTTAACCATAATTATTTTATTCTTGTGTGTTTGCTTATCTATAATTGTGATCTTTATTTTGTTTCACCCTTGATGAGCGGATAATTTATACACTTTTTGAAATTGTTTTTAGTATGCTTTTAGTATGTTTTAGTTAGTTTTTATTATATTTTTATTAGTTTTTAATTAAAATTAACTTTTCTGGATTTTACTATGAGTTTGTGTCTTTTTCTGTGATTTCAGGTATTTTCTGGCTGAAATTGAGGGACCTGAGCAAAAATCTGATTTAGAGGCTGAAAAAGGACTGCAGATGCTGTTGGATTCTGACCTCCCTGCACTTGAAGTTGATTTTCTGGAGCTACAGAAGCTCAATTGGCGTGCTCTCAATTGCGTTGGAAAGTAGACATCCTGGACTTTCCAGCAATATATAATAGTTCATACTTTGCTCGAGATTTGATGGCCCAAATCGGCGTTCCAAGTCAATGTAGAAATTCTGGTGTCAAAATGCCAGAACTGGCATAAAAGCTGGAGTTAAACGCCCAAACTGGCATAAAAGCTGGCTGATGAGCGGATAATTTATACGCTTTTTGGCATTATTTTTACATAGTTTTCAGTATGATTTAGTTAGTTTTTAGTATATTTTTATTAATTTTTAATTTAAATTCACATTTCTGGACTTTACTATGTGTTTGTGTGTTTTTCTGTGATTTCAGGTATTTTCTGGCTGAAATTGAGGGAGCTGAGCAAAATCAGATTCAGAGGTTGAAGAAGGACTGCAGATGCTGCTAGATTCTGACCTTTCTGCACTCAAAGTGGATTTTCTGGAGCTACATAACTCCAAATGGTGTGATCTTAATTGCGTTGGAAATTAGACATCCAGGGCTTTCCAAAATATATAATAGTTTATACTTTGTTCAAGTTTAGATGACACAAACTGGCATTGAACGCCAGTTCCATGCTGCATTCTAGAGTTAAACGCCAGAAACAGGTTGCAAAGTGGAGTTAAACGCCAGAAACAGGTTACAAACTGGCGTTCAACTCCAAGAGAAGCCTCTACACGTGTAAAGCTCAATGCTCAGCCCAATCACACATCAAGTGGGTCCCAGAAGTAGATTTCTGCATCATTTACTCATTTCTGTAAACCCTAGTAACTAGTTTAGTATAAATAGGACTTTTTACTATTGTATTTACATCTTTGGACTATCTTTTGATCCTTTGATCACGTTTAGGGGGCTGGGCATTCGGCCATGCCTGGACCTTATCACTTATGTATTTTCAACGGTAGAGTTTCTACAATCCATAGATTAAGGTGTGGAGCTCTGCTGTTCCTCATGAATTAATACAAAGTACTATTGTTTTTCTATTCAATTCAAACTTATTCCTTCTCTAAGATATCCATTCGCACCCAAGAACATGATGAATGTGATGATTATGTGACGCTCATCATCATTCTCACCTATGAACGCGTGCCTGACAAACACTTCCGTTCTACATGCAAACAAGCTAGAATGAGTATCTCTTAGATATCTAATACAGAGGACCGAGTCCGAAATTTTAGAATCTTTGTGGTATAAGTTAGAACCGATGGACGGCCATTCTTGAGATCTGGAAAGTCTAAAACTTGTCTGTGATATTCCGAGTAGGATCTGGGAAGGGATGGCTGTGACGAGCTTCAAACTCGCGAGTGCTGGGCGTAGTGATAGACGCAAAAGGATAGTAAATCCTATTCCAGTATGATCGAGAACCGACAGATGATTAGCCATGCAGTGACAGCGCATTGGACCATTTTCACAGAGAGGATAGGATGTAGCCATTGACAACGGTGATGCCCTACATAAAGCTTGCCATGGAAAGGAGTAGGAATGATTGGATGAAGACAGCAGGAAAGCAGAGGTTCAGAGGAATGAAAGGCATCTCTATACGCTTATTTGAAATTCTCACCAATGAATTACATAAGTATCTCTATCCTAGTTTATATTTCAATTATGTTTTAATTATCAAATCTCCATAACTATCTGAATCCGCCTGACTGAGATTTACAAGGTGACCATAGCTTGCTTCAAGCCGACAATCTCCGTGGGATCGACCCTTACTCACGTAAGGTTTATTACTTGGACGACCCAGTGCACTTGCTGGTTAGTTGTACGGAATTGTGACTAAGTGTGATTCACATTTGAGAGCACCAAGCCATTGGCGCCATTGTTGAAGATCATGATTTCGCATACCAAGTTTTTGGCGCCGTTGCCGGGGATTGTTCGAGTTTGGACAACTGACGGTTCATCTTGTTGCTCAGATTACGTAATTTTATTTTAATTTTAAGCTTTTTATTTCTTATTTTCGAAAAATACAAAAAATTTCTTCTTTTCGTTCTTCCCAAAATAATTTTCAAAAAAAAAAAAACCAAAAATATTGTGTTTTTTGTTTTAGTCTTGTGTCAAATTTTAAGTTTGGTGTCAATTGCATCTTTTTAATTTTTCTTAAAATTTTTGAAAAACTCATGCATTTGTTCTTCATGATCTTCAAGTTGTTCTTGGTGAGTCTTCTTGTTTGATCTTTAAAATTTCTTGTTTTGTGTCTTTTCTTGTTTTTCATATGCATTTTTAATTTGTTAGTGTCAAATATTAAAAATCTTTAAGTTTGGTGTCTTGCATGTTTTTCTCTTCTTCAAAGTTTTTAAAATAAGTTCTTGGTGTTCGTCTTGGCATTCAAAGTGTTCTTGGTGTTCATCTTGACATTCATAGTGTTCTTGCATGCATCATGTGTTTTGATCCAAAATTTTCATGCGTTGAGTCTTTTTGATGTTTTTCTCTTTCCTTATTAAAATTCAAAAATAAAAAAATATCTTTCCCTTTTTCACTCATAAATTTTCGAAAATTTGAGTTGACTTTTTCAAAACTTTTTAAAATTTAGTTGTTTCTTATGAGTCAAATCAAATTTTCAATTTAAAATTCTATTTTTTTCAAAAATCAGATCTTTTTCAATTTTTCTTTCATATTTTCGAACATTTCAAATTAATTTTCAAAATCTTTTTCTTATTTTTATGTGATTGATTCAAAATATTAAGTTTATTATTTTCAAAATCTTTTTCAAATCTTTTTCTTATTTTCAAAATCTTTTTCTTATTATTTTTATTCCATATTTTCGAATTCAATGCTAACAATTAATGTGATTGATTCAAAAATATTAAGTTTGTTACTTGCCTAATAAGAAAGGTTCAATCTTTAAATTTTAAAATCAAATCTTTTTGTTTCTTATTAGTCAAGTAATCAACTTTAATTTTCAAAATCAAATCTTTTTAAAATCTTTTTCAAATTAAATTTCAATCACATCTTTTTCAAAATTTAATTTCAAAATCTTTTCTAACTTTTTATCTTTTCAATTTGATTTTCAAATCTTTTTCAATTAACCACTTTACTTTTTATTTGATTCTTATCTTTTTCAAAACTACCTAACTAACTCCCTCTCCAATTTTCGAAATCTCTTCCCTCTTTCTCAAATTTCCTTTTTAATTAACTAATTGTTTTGTTTCAATTTAATTTGATTTCAATTTTAATTTTTGAATCTTAACTTTAATTTTAAATATTTTTATTTTATTTTGTTTAATTTTCGAATTCTTCTCTTCCTCACCTCCTTCTATTTATTTATTCATCTACTAACACTTCTCCTCCACCCAAAAATTCGAACCCCATCCCCCTCTCTGTGTTCGAATTTTTCCTCTTCTCCTTCTTACATTCTTCTCTTCTTATACTTGCATAAGGAATCTCTATACTGTGACATAGAGGATTCTATATTTTCTTTTGTGTTCTCTTCTTTTTCATATGAGTAGGAATAAAGATAAGAACATTCTTGTTGAAGCCGATCTTGAACTTGAAAGGACTCTGAAGAGGAAGCTAAGGGAAGCTAAAGCTAAACTCTCTGGAGAAAATCTGACAGAAATTTTCGAAAAGGAAGGAGACATGGCTGAAAATAATAACAATGCAAGGAAGATGCTTGGTGACTTTATTGCACCAAATTCCAATTTACATGGAAGAAGCATCTCAATCCCTGCCATTGGAGCAAACAACTTTGAGCTTAAACCTCAATTAGTTTCTCTGATGCAACAGAACTGCAAGTTTCATGGACTTCCATCTGAAGATCCTTTTCAGTTCTTAACTGAATTCTTGCAGATCTGTGATACTATTAAGACCAATGGGGTTGATCCCGAGGTCTACATGCTTATGCTTTTCCCATTTGCTGTAAGAGACAGAGCTAGAATATGGTTGGACTTACAACCTAAGGATAGCCTGAACTCTTGGGATAAGCTGGTCACGGCTTTCTTAGCCAAGTTCTTTCCTCCTCAAAAGCTTAGCAAGCTTAGAGTGGATGTTCAAACCTTCAAACAAAAGGAAGGTGAGTCCCTCTATGAAGCTTGGGAGAGATACAAAGAACTGACCAAAAAGTGTCCTTCTGACATGCTTTTAGAATGGACCATCCTGGATATATTCTATGATGGTCTGTCTGAGCTATCAAAGATGTCATTGGACCACTCTGTAGGTGGATCCATTCACCTTAAGAAAATGCCTGCAGAAGCTCAAGAACTCATTGACATGGTTGCAAATAATCAGTTCATGTATACTTTTGAAAGGAATCCTGTGAGTAATGGGACGCCTATGAGGAAGGGAGTTCTTGAAATTGATACTCTGAATGCCATATTGGCTCAGAACAAAATATTGACTCAGCAAGTCAATATGATCTCTCAGAGTTTGAATGGATTGAAGGAATCATCCAACAGTACTATAGAGGCATCTTCTG